>NC_056691.1:20266944-20588055 GCF_018350215.1 Panthera leo | reverse complement strand
TCAGTCAGTTAAGCATCAGACTTCGGCTCAGGTCATGATCTCAAGGTTCGTGGATTTGAGCCCCGTGTTGGACTCTGTGCTGACAGTCTCAGAGCCTGGAGCCTGCTTCGGATTCTGTGTCTCCTTCTGTCTCTGCCCCTCCCCTGCTTGCGCGCTCTCTGTCTCTCTCAAAAATAAATAAACATTAAAAAATTAAATCTCACAAACACCAATGCCATGAGTAACTATCATTGTCCCCACTTCACAAATGAAATGAAGAGATTGAGGCAGAAAAGGTTTCCAGAGAGCAACTGGTAATGCTGGGATTTGAACCCAGAAAGTCTTGCTCCAAAGGCCATTCGCTTAAACACTTCCTACTATCTCAAGACCGTGTATAGTACCAAGATAAAATTTCTTTTACAACTCTCCCATGACATGTTTAATATTATGTAAGTTCATGTATTTGAATACGTATGGCTTTTAAGTATTTCTTATTGTGTTCATTTTCATCCCTTTGTCCTCCTCCTTCCTAGAGTGAACAAATCAAGAGAACAAGGCCTGCGACACATTCCCCAGGAAACTCAAAAATGAATTTGTACATAATTAGAGCTAAAAATCCATTTTTGTAATGATTAGATCACAGCTTAGCAATCAACACCTGAAACAAGTGTTCCATTGTGTCCTCATTCATATGTGTTTTTAAAATTAGCATTTTTAAAGTAAAGTTGGCTTTATCTCTAATTATAAAAATAGTGCCTGGTTATTGTAAAACTCGTAAAAAAAAAAAATACCGAAGTGGGAGAGAGAGATCCTTTTCCTAAAAATCAGGCTGTATACCATTTGTCTGTCTCCACAACGGAACCGGTCAACAGTAGGATGAGGAATAAGCTTGACGTTACTGGAAGCCAAGCCTGAGAAGACAGGGAGACCCCTCAGCCCCTTTCCCAGGTTATGTGGAGTCTGGGAGGTGCTGGTAAACTGGATCTCAGGGCCAGAGAGGGGGGAAGTCTTCACCTGCAGTGTGTGTCAAATTTCATGAGGTAAATATTCCCGCCATGGCTGATTCCAAGCCATTACCATACCACTGAATGTGCGGTTCGGCTAGAGGCACACACCCACCTCTTGCAAACCAGTACGCACCAGACCCAGTACCGGACTGATAAGAGTACCCTTAGTTTCTTCCTGGCTCTAACAGCCTAGGACTCTCTCAGCCAAGATATTATAGCGCACATCTCGTGGATGAAATTACTCTCCTCCTCTCCTTCCCAGGACCACTGCCTTTGCCTCCCAGTTGGCTCACCAACATAAACGTGGTCTTCTTCCTATTTGTCCTTCACAAGGCAGCCAGGGTGATCGTGTAAAGATACAAAATGGAACGGGACATTTTGCTGCTTAAACAAACGCAATGCCTTCTGTGGTAGGGCTGAGGAGTGGCCTCCAATGAATGTGCTTGCCCTAATTGTCACAGGCTGTGAATGTTGCCTTATATGGCAAAAGAGACTTCGAACATTTCATTAATTAAGAATTTTGAGATGAGTAGGTTATGTTGGATGATCCAGGTGGGCCTGATGTAATCAAAATGGTCCATGTAAGAAAAGATGCAGGAGAGTTCAGGGTCAGAGCAGAAGGTGAAATGATGACAGAAGCAGAGAATGGAATAATGTACTTCGAAGATGGAGAGAGGAAACACAAGCCAAGGAATACAGGTGACTCAAAGATGAATATGTGAGGAAACAGATTCTCCCTTCAGAGCCCCCCAGGGAGAACTAGACCTGACAACACCTTGACTTTAGCCCAGTGAAAAAGATTTTGGACTTCTGAGCTCTAGAACCGTGAGAGAATAAATCTGTGTTGTTTTAAACCACTAAGTTTGTGACAATTTTTTAGAGCAGCACGGGCAAGCGAATACAGCGTCCCCTTCTATGAGGTAAAGAGAGAACCTCTTTAAACAGCTTATGTCCCCTGTATGGTCTTGCCTCTACCTACTCTCCCATGTCAACTCATATCACATGATCTCTTTTCTTTGTGACCCCACCCCACTAAATTTCTTTAGGGCCACTGTATTTTCCAAGACTTGGGTGTCAGAGGGATATTTTTTTTTTTTAACTTTATTTATTTTGATGGAGAGACAAACTGTTCGCACGCGTGCATGAGTGGGGGAGGGGCAGAGAGAGATGAAAAGAGAGAGAATCCCAAGCAGGCTTTGCACTGTCAGGGAGAAGCCCAATGTGAGGCTTGAACCCACTAATCGTGAGATCATGACCTGCGCTGAAAACAAGAGTCAGATGCTCAACCAACTGAGATATCCAGGTGCCCAGGGCTTTTTCATATGCTGTTACTTCTGCTAAGAAAGCTCTTCCTTTAACTTTTTTCTAGGTAATTCCTAAACGACATCAGTTCAAGCATCACTTCCTCAGAAAGACTTTTTCTCAGGGTGCCTGGGTGGCTCAGTCAGTTGAGCGTCTGACTTTGGCTCAGGTCATGATCTCATTGCTCATGGGTTCGAGCCCTGCCTGTGGCTCTGTGCTGACAGCTTAGAGTCTGGATTCTGCTGCAGATTCTGTGTCTCCCTCTGTTTCTGCCCTTATCCCTTATCATGCTTACTTGCTTGCTCTCTCTCAAAAATAAATAAACATTTAAAAAATTTTAAAAAAAGAAAGACTTTTTCTCAACCAAGTGGATCAAACCTCCCTGTATAATGTGTGTGTACACACACACACACACACACACGAGTATCTCTATCCTTCACTATATTTATAGCAGTTTTACATGTGTTTGTATGATTTTTTTATTATTATTAATTGCCTTCTCCTGCACTGGTTGGGGCCCATGCCAGTTCTTATTTTCATATCCTAGGGGCCTGACAAATAAGAGACACTTCACAAATATGACTGAATAAACCCAATTCATTCATCTCTAACAATTGTGACCAACATGCTCTTTGTTCTTTTATTGTGCATCCAACCAATATTTACCAAGAGCCAACTTTCCATAAGGTCCTGATCTCACATGCAATCTTTATGCAATGTCTCTAATAATAATAATAATAATAATAATAATAATAATAATAATAAATAGTAATAACAGCTAATCTCTACTGAGAATTTACTGTGTGTCAAGCACCATAATAAGTGCTTTAAGTATACAAGTTCATCTTATATGAACAGTATAATTACCATTCTCAGATCATGAAAAAATTGGCCTTGGGCATTTATGTAACTTTCAGTGGACCGTATGCTAGAACTAGATTGAGTATGTATGTGTGGCTTACTAAACTTTTATTTCTTAGCACAATATAATTGTTTATCCTTTCAAGGCCCCGTAATTGTTTATAAGAATTATCTATATATTTATATTTATTTATTCAAGTATTCTCTTGTAGCCCATTCTCATCTCTCTGTCTCCATCTCTCTCCCTTTCTCACTTAGCATTTGTTTGTAAGAATTATCAATGTTGCTGGAATACATATAGTTCATTGATTCTAACTACTGCTGCATTTTATTCAATAATATATATTTATTGTAATCTTATAATGCCAGAGACGGCTAATTCTTCTTCAATATTCATGCCTCCTTCCTTTAGCAGTAGTGGACAGCTGAGAACATGGCTGTCCAGCTAAAAACTGCAATACTCAGAGTTCCTTGAAGCTAGATATAGTCATGTGACTTATGTTCTGAATAATGACATATGAATGTTAGTAATATGTCAGACGTCTAGGCTGTGTTTCTAAATAGAGGTGGTAGACCCTCCACTTTCCCTTTCCCCTATTTCTACTGGTTAGAGCCACAGCAATCATTTTAGACCTCAAGGCAGAAGTACGTGTTGGGATGGCAGAGAATCAAACTAGAAAGAATTTTTGCCAGAGACACCATGGAGTTGCCATATAAGCTTCAGGCAACTGAAACTCAGATACCTATTGCATGGAGACACATATATTCTATCTTATTTAAGCCATGAGTCTTCTGGAGTTTCTTAGTGTGGTTGTATTAGCCTTCAAACCAATACATGTA
Source organism: Panthera leo (assembly GCF_018350215.1). Lineage (NCBI taxonomy): Eukaryota > Metazoa > Chordata > Mammalia > Carnivora > Felidae > Panthera > Panthera leo. The sequence goes on along the minus strand of NC_056691.1, from coordinate 20,584,066 downwards.
TCATTTCTCTGGTGAGAAACACTGAATTTGTTCTTAGTCACCACCACTATACTCAGAATGCTGTATGCATATGCACACATTCCCTTTGTGAATTTATACGAGACTTTTTCTAAGCTAGGTACCCAGGAGTAGAGTTATGGATCATGGATATTAAGAATACTTAATTTAACTTCACTCATATGAGGACTTTAAGAGACAAAACAGATGAACATAAGGGAAGGGAAACAAAAATAATATAAAAACAGGGGAGACAAAACAGAAGAGACTCATAAATATGGAGAACAAACTGAGGGTTACTGGAGGGGTTGGGGGAGGCGGGATGGGCTAAATGGGTAAGGGGCATTAAGGAATCTACTGAAATCATTGCTTCACTATATACTAATTTGGATGTAAATTTTAAAAAATAAAAAATAAAATTAAAAAAAAGAATACTTAATTTGACTGAAAATTGTCAGATTTTTTTAAAGAATGACATTTTGTTCTTAATCATTACTCCATGCTTCCTCCCTCTGAAACACTCCATCAACTCAACTCTTTGCTTTCAGTGTACAACTTTAGTAATCCCAACCCCTACTTGGTTTAAATTATAAGTTCCATCAAGGGATAACAAAAGAAAATAAAGTTTGTGGAAACACATGAAAAAGTAATAATTTTCCAAAGTCATTTGGTCAGTGGGGAAATGTTCCCCAGTGGCCTGGACTTCAGATTTGCACCTTATAATGAAAGAATATATATAATGAATATGCAACTTATATTATCAGAACATAGTAGTTCCATAATCCTTTACAGTTTTATAACTTATCTTTATACTCAGAAATCACTATCACTTTGACTGTCTTGGGGTGTTAGAAACTATGCCCAGTCTCCACCAAGAAGATTTCAGCATGATGAAGTTTTGTGGCGTTGGGGTCAGACTTAAGAGCTACCCTTGCCTTTGCTGCTAAGTGGACAGAGGAACTTAGACCAGTCCCTTCTCACCATTGGCCCTTACTTATCTCCCTTATTTGGAAGAAAGGAAGACCAAAAGTATCCCTAGGCACATTTGCATGCATGCTTCACATTACAAAATAAAATGACATAAGTGTTTACTGAATCCCAAACATTGTGCTGAGTGTGCTGGCTACACCAATGTGATGTAGCCTCTCCCCTAAACAATCTCATCATCTAGGGATCAATATAGTAAGATAAATAGGCAGTTTAACACAGCATTACATAAGATGCCTCCTGTACCCCCCTCACATCCCTTTCAGTCTTGCCTCTGAGTCTAGCCATGGCAGGACAGACAGTTCTGCATGGACCCATTGGTGAGGACACAGAATCTGTGGACTATTGGTTTCAGGGTGTTAGTGCTCACAAATAATCCAGTGCAGAGGAGCCATTAAACCATGAGGTGGACAGGTGACTTGCCTTCTGAGTCATCACACACAGTGCTGCCTTAAAGCAAGGAGCCCATTTTATGGCAAAGAAGGTGAGATACTGGGCATATGGTCACAGGGGCCACTAGTCCTGCTGTATACTATATCATCAGAAGGAGCTAACCTATAATAAAATAATAATGGAGGAGCCAGCTGGAGGGAAATCATCTACAGTGTTGGTTCTGTCTTCTTGATACAGCACAGCACAAGACCAAGAACCAATATCCAGCACTTTGGCCCCAAAGGCTAGGCTAAATGAACCCAGGAATCAGGGGTGGATATTGCTTTTGTGAACAATTCTCACACTGACCCAATGAGAAATTACTGCTTTCTGTCCCCAAACCTTAAGATCTTCTCAGTTAGTCACCATAGTTCCCAGGGAAGGAAGGTTTCCATCAGAAAACACAGTAGAAATTCCACTGAACCTGGTCCTATCAAGGAACTCATGCTGGTAGATCAGCCACAAAAACCAAAGTGATGACAACAAAAGAAGTTAATCTTGGGTATTATTGATACAGGATGTCATAAGGAGTAGGCTACAAAACAGGGACTGACAGAAGTGTCTAGAACTCTTTACTGAGGTATTTTTGCTTCCATTCCTGGTGGTGATGATGAAAAAATGATTGTAACAAACATTTCCAAACAATGGAAATCAATCTAAAGGTTCAAACCCTTCAGGAATGAAGGTCTGGCTCACCCTCCCCAGGCAAACAACTCAGACCAGCTTCATTTAGAAATGAATCTAAAATGGAGAGCTGAGGGGAGAGATGCTTGAGTATCACTGATGGCCCTGGGACCATTTATTCCTGTGAAAACTTGGAACTTCTTCCACCAATCTTTGGTAAGTACTTGCAGAGATTACAGCAGGCTACATCTTGAAGCCTTGATTTAAGGTAAGCATGTATGGGTATGAGCAGTGTAAACTGGACTGTATCAAATACCTCTATTCTGCCTCCTCCCTTTGGCCTCACCTCTGATTCCAGCCATAGCTCTATGGGACAGTTCCACGTGAATCTCAGCTCACAGTGCAATGGCAGCATCTTTCTGTTACTTGGTAGGCAGGCATGTGCAACCTGGAATGGGAGAGCAGAGAACTACCTCAAATAATGGGGAGCAGGAACTGACATACACCTATTTTTCCCTTTTAAACCTTAAGTGGAAAATCTGAAAGACATTCTATAACCTTCTCAAAAAACGCAGGCAAAATGGAGCCCTTGGTGTCCACTGTGGTCATCACCTCGATTATGGATGCTTGTATTGATTTTTCCTCCTTCTGTTCCACTCTATCTCCTCGCTCCACGTTCCTGGGATTATCTCTACTACACAAGTACTTGGCTCAGGCTGTACTTTTGGAGAGAATCCAAGCTAAATGATAAAAATGTATATAGTGAAGTGCCTCAACAGCCATCATCACTATCTTGGTAATTGTTGATTGCCTATATGCCCCAACTAGAATGGAAGCTTTGTGCCCATATTTAATGACTCTCTTTCTAGTGCCTATTAGTGTGTCTGCACATAGAAAAGGCCTAAAATGTTTGCTGTATGAATTCTCACTGTGGAGATAACACTTCAGTAAATACTTCAAAAGTTCATGGAACAGATGAAGCCTTAGATAGCCTGGCATGACAAAAATGTCATGAGTCTTGATCTTTCTAGATGTAGCCAAGGAAGTAGCCAGAGCCAGAGAAGGGCTAGATGGATAAGGTCAAGGGGTTGTTGCTCAGACATAAACTGTACAGAACCACTGATGATTACAGTAGCTATTTAAAAAGTCTCTAGAACATGATAAGTGCTGTGTACGGGTTTGTTAAGTAAAATATATTTCATATATATAAACCATGAACTGGTATTTGACCCTTCTGTCAACAATACAATTATTTCAAAAAGACAATCTACATTTTATTAGGCACTGCAACGAAAGGACAATTTTAATTAACTCTTACTTTGCTTCATTCTACAGAGGGAAATAATTATTACAGTCTGAAAGTTTGCAAATAGTCAAAAGTGAGCTACTAATATAATTACTTGATTTTTACAACATTTCAACCCTACTAACATTTAGGAATCCAAGCAGTTCTGGTAAATTTGCACTGGGAAGATAATTGGTTTACACTTGACCTCCTCAAGGGATGTTTCCTCCCCTCCAGGGGCTCAGCATTTCCAAGTTATCATCAGAGGTGCTAATACTGGAGGCCAGAGAGAAGAGGATAAACTCCTTGTTAATCTGATCGCGAGGCAGTCTTCTGTACCTTGTGCATGTGGCGTTGCATGCACAGAGCTCCAGCTGCAAATGGGTTCTGATCACTGGGCAATGGGCTGGCTGCTTCTGACTGAGCCCTGCTGGAAGGAGCAAGTCATGCTGGGAGAGAGTTTTCATGTCATTAGTGGCCTGGGTTATGACTCAGATGGAGGTGATCAAATAGATCTTTTCAGACTGTGTAATAGCCTCCAACACCTTGGCCTCATGCCTAAAGGCTTTTTTTTTTTTTAAACAATAAATAGGATTTAACTCGACCATAAAGCTTCACACCAGTACTTCCCCATGGCCATTCAGTGGTTATAAAAAGCTTCTGTAGGAAACCTCCATCAATAAAAGTTGTGGAAAATTCTGATTTTACAAATGAAAAGAGGCAATTCCTGTCTCTCCCCATATGTAAGGCTCATCTTCTTTGGGCTCCACTTCAAGGCTCTGCCATTATCCTCTGTATTGAGACAAATTTCTTCCTCTTTGCTCCAAATCCTTTCCTCACTATTGACTTGGAATGAATGAACTTTTTTTTTCTCATTATGACTTTTTATACCCAGCTCCTGTACACCTTTCCAGCCTGGTGTCTTATCAATCCTGCCTGAGAAAGTTCCTCTCTCCATCCCTCCAGCAAATCTAACCTGCTTGAAGGTTGTCCAAACTTGGCCTGGCATGATCCTTCTCCCTTCTGTGCCTTTGCATATAATGTTCCATCTTCCTAGAATGTTCTTCCTTTTACTCCCTCATCTCCCATACTGAGCTCATTCCTATTTATCACTTGGAGTCAGGAAGATGGGTCAGTTAGAAAAAGCTTCCTAATTCATACCTGAGTTCTAACGAGTGAATCTGTGTGTTCATGTGTCTCACCTGCTAATGTATTAAGTCACTTTCAGAATAGGGTGAATTCTGCTCCAATCAGAACATGTCCTCTTTACAACTGTTTAATGACAAATATAATTGTGCAAGTCAAAAAGTTTAGAAGTAGATGAGCATTAGCTCTTCTAACACATATTCTAAACACCTAAATGACTGTTTTCTGTTGGTTCCTAAACAGACACATCACCAAGGCTGATATTCAGCAGGCATGCATGGCCATTGAACTACTCCATACCAGTTGGTAAAAGCAGTTATCCCGACCATGACTGTCATCTACCACCCATTCCCTTGGCTGCCTTAACAACTCACCTTGGAAGCTCCCAAGAACTCTCTTGCAGCTAAAGGTTTAAAGCCTGGCCCAGCAGGAGGCCTCTAGAACCCAACCTGCTCCTGCAGGTGTCCATTTTAATTGCTTGGTGCCATATTCCCTGTTTAAGCATCACTCCTGCAGATCACCAAATGTGTTCAAGTTCAAAAGGGGCAATTGCAGGGATACTCTGTTGACAGCTATAATAATAATAATGCACAATGAGATAAGCCTGAATGTGACTGAAAATCAAATTTGCAATTAAGGAAATATTCAATATGGCATTGTGTCACGAATCAAAGGGATTCAAGAATCATATTCATGCTACCAAGGGAAGATAGCTAGAATTGGAAAAATGAACATCACAGATTCCACATCTAGGCTGACTTACTTGAAATTATCAAAAAGGATAAATAACTTTCTTCATCAGAAGCTTTTATTCACTGCAGCAGTTCATGTGCGTAGGTGTTAAAGCACATTTTGATTTAGTGTTTAATACTTTGTCAAATGTAGAGGCGCCTGGGTGGCTCAGTGGGTTAGGCATCCAAGTTTGGCTCAGGTCATGATCTCGTGGTTTATGGGTTCGAGCCCCGCGTTGGGCTCTGTGCTGATGGCTCGGAGCCTGGAGCCTGCTTTGGATTCCGTGTCTCCCTCTCTCTCTGCCGCTAACCCACTCACATTCTGTCTCTGTCTCTCTCAAAAATAAATAAACATTAAAAAATAAATAAAAATAAAAAAAATAAAAAAAATAAAAAAATAAAAATAAAAAAAATAACTTGTCAAGTGTATATTGAGCTTTTGCAAATTTAGTCACATCTGGCATATTCAGGAGATAATAATTACTGAGAATTTACAATTGGGGCAGTCCCATCATGGGACTTCCTGGCATAATTAAGGATAGTGATGAAAAATAGAAGAGGTGGAGGCAAGACGAGAGACACAAAGATTGTGAAGATGATATCAGGCCATACAATAATGCTTCCGACTGTTGGAGATACTTAATAGACAATATTGCTTCCACTGTTATATTTGCAAAAAATAAAAAGAAATAAGTAGCAAATATACCCGAAGTGAATAAAATGCAACCATAACACATACATACAGAGAAATAAGTTGATAAACAAATGTTCTAGGAACCACATTTATTTATTTATTTAGTATTTTAATTGCAGTTAGTTAACAGTTTATATTAGTTTCAAGTGTACAGTATAGTAATTTAACATTTCCATAAATCACCTGGTGCTCAGCACAAGTGCACTTCTTAATCTTATTACCTATTTTATCCTTCCCCCCACCTACCCCCCTTCTGGTAACCATCAGTTTGTTCTCTGTAGTTAAGAGTCTGTTTCTTGGCTTGCCCCTCTCTTTTGTTCCTCTGCTCATTTGTTTTGTTTCTTAAATTCCACATATGAGTGAAATCATGTGGTATTTGTCTTTCTCTGACTTATTTCGCTTAGCAAAATACTTTCTAGTTCCATCCACATTGTTGCAAATAGCAAGATTTCATTCTTTTTTTATAGCTAATATTCTATTCTTTGTGTGTGAGTGTGTGTGTGTGTGTGTGTGTGTATTATACACACACACACACACACACACTCACACACACACACACACACACACACACATATGTATATATATATAAAACATCTTCTTTTATCCATTCAGCAGTCAATGGACATTTGGGGTGTTTCCATAATTTGGCTACTGTAGATAATGCTGCTATAAACATTGGGGTGGTGCACATATCACTTTGAATTAGTATTTTTGTATTCTTTGGGTAAATACCTAGGTAGAGCAATTGCTGGATTGTAGGGTAGTTCCATTTTTAACTTTTTTAACTTTTGAGGACCCTCCATTCTGTTTTCCAGAGTGCCTTCCCAGTTTGCATTCCCACCAACAGTGCAAGAGGGTTCCCCTTTCTCCACTTCCTTGCCAACATCTATTGTTTCTTGTGTTCTTGATTTTAGCCATTCCGACAGGTGTGGAGTGACATTTCATTGTAGTTTTGATTTGTATTTCCCTCATGATCAGTGATGTTGAGCATCTTTTCATGTGTCTGTTGGCCATCTGGATGTCTCCTTTGGAAACATGTCTATTCACGTCTTCTGTCTATTTTTCAGGTGAATTATTCATTTTTTTTGAGTATTGAGTTTTATAACTTCTTTATACATTTTGAATACAAACTCTTTATCATATATGTCATTTGCAAATACCTTCTCCCATTCTGTAGGTTGCCTTTAAGTTTTGTTGATTGTTTCCTTCTCTGTGCAGTTTTTATTTTGATAAAGCCCCAATAGTTTATTTTTGCTTTTGTTTCCCTTGCCTCAGGAGACATATTTAGAAAGAAGTTGCTGTAGCCAATGTCAAAGAAGTTACTGACATGAAACCATAAAAACCCAGAGGATCCACAATTATTTAAATGGAATGTATACTGGTACTGGTAGGAGAGCAATTCAGGTAAAATGTGAAAGGAATTCTTATCTCAGAACACCATTTTCTTAGACTGGGACCTCAGGAAAAGAATGTGGATGAACCAGTGAAGAGAAGGTGTGACTTTCAGAGCCTCAAAGGATATATCGATTCCGTGAAGATTTTTTGTCCCAAGCATTCTGTCTCACAGTGATGGATACAAATATGCATGCAGCATGATCCTCCTTAAAGAATCCACAATTCAGTAACACAAAACTACACAAATCCTTATAATCTGATTCAAGCCATAATGAGCGAGGCCACAGAGAACTGTGAAGACACACAGAAATGGGTCATTGATTTGGACTGAGAAATGCTAGGCAGAAGGGCTATTCTGAGTTTAGATAGGGACAGACGAGAGGCACCCTGCTAAGCATAATAGTCAACATGTGATTCAGAGATGTGAAATAATTTACTTGGGGTGACGGTGAATTAACAAGTCACATATAATACCTACACAAACCAGGGAGGGCTTAAAGAAAGCTTCTCTGTCTGTCTCTGTCTCTGTCTTTCTCTCTTTTGCACAACATGAGAAACAAATCGAGATGAATTTCAGAGTATTTGTACACAATTTGAGAACAAAGTGCTATCCAGAGACCAAGGAGCCTCTATGGCAGCAACATGAGGCTGATATCCATCTTCAGAACAGCCTCGTTTGTGCGGCACTGGGGAGACTGGGATCCATTGCAGTGTTGCTGGACAGGTCAAGAGTAGGATAAGGAGAGAAAGGGTAGAAATGAAGCCCCTTCATCCAGGAAAATCAGGATGGGGGAAGGAAACTGGAGGACTCGAGAAGCAGCTGGGCTGTGGCACCAGGGAGTGTAGACTATACACTGTCTAACACGGGAGCCACTAACCACATATGGCTATTTAAATGTAAATGTAAATCAATTAAAGTTCAAAGAAATTAAAAAGTCTTTTCCTCAGTCCACTAACCACATTCTAAGTGCTCAACGGCCACGGCCACAGCGACTAGAGGCTACTGTCCTGATCCGTGCAGACACAGAATATTTCCATCATCACAAAACATTCTATGGATCGATACTGGATTAAAATTATGAGTAAAAGAGAAGACAGTGTTAATGAAAAGATCAGCAGTGGTAAAAGTGAACACAGGAATCGTGAAAAAAAAGTACCAAGACCGTTAGACCTTAAGGAGGGACAGGACACTGACTGAGGCCCATTTTCTCTTCTTGTATAGTTATATTGTCAAAGGAGAGATGACATAGACTAATTGTACAATCAGTAGCACATGACGTTCCTGGCTACATCAATCCAGGGCCATCACAGAGAACAGACAAATGACACAGGCAGTTAGAAATGCGGCTGTTCTCACGTCCTCCCTGCTCTGAACATACTATGTTCTGTTTCGTAGCTGTGTGGTCTCAGCTAGATCACTTAAACTCTCAGAGTCCACTTTTTCACTCATAAACGTGTGTTAATAACCTCACTTCACGCAATGGTTTAACAATCAAATGAGATAACCCCAGTGGAAGTTCATTATAACCTGCATGGTTCTCTACAAAAGTTATTATAACTACTCATTCTTATATACCTTAGTTATCCTTTTCATCTCTCTTACCCTTGTCTCTCATAGATTTTAAAGAAATGTGAGGGCTAAAATACATTAAAAGTGACACAGCCCTACACAAAATTATAATTTTTACTTTTTCCAATGTATTAGTTTTCTTGTTTTTTTGTTTTTTGTTTTTTGTTTTTTACTGTTTTCTAACCATTTCCCTCTTGCTAGATTATAAAAACTCTAAAACAGTTTCTGATAAAACCAGGTCAATAATTTGTAGATTATTCATTAAAATGATTTAGTGGTCCACTGAGTCAAACATTTCAGGGGTTACTATGCATTGGCTTCCTCAGGAAGCAACCCTCAGATGGAGATGTGAGTGCAGGATATTAGGAAGTTTTTGTGGGATGCACACCTGTAGAAGGAAGTATGATTCAACAGAGGATGAAGCTGAGCAGCACACAGTCCCACATGATTTATCAGCAAACCCTGGAGAGCTGGAATAATTCTTCAGATTTGGGGTTATGGGGGCCTTTATGCCCCTGTGTTGATCAGTGTTTCATTGTAAGCTCTCCCTTGATGAGGCATAACCCCAGGTGAAGCAGGGATTTGCAACCAAGGCATTGTCCAAAGAGGGCTGTCAGCTGATGGCCAACTTCGGGCAGCACTCCCAACTAATAAGGGGACTAGTCCTTTATTCCTGATGGGGTAGATCTGGGTAGCACATCGTGGCATTCTTCCCAAAGGAGGAGCACAGTGCGAGGGGAATACATAAAGAAGAAAGAGAAACTGCAGTCCGAGACTTTGGAGGAAAATCAGAAGTAATAATTGTTGGGGATACCCAGGAATGTGAAGGCTCTAAGAGTGAGTGGCCAAAGGCAAGAGATCAAACCGTGGTAGTGAAACAAAGATTGGAAAGTGCCATTTAGATCTGACATTACTTGTTGACCTTAGCAAAAGTGGATGCAATAGAAAGGAGAGAACTGAAACTAGGTGGTATCAGAGAGAGGAAGAGACTCAAGATGCCTCATTTTTCAATAAGATAAGTTGTGAGAAGGAGAGCAATGGGATGGTAATTAGAGGTATGCACACCTTTACAGGAGGCTTTATTTTATTGTTTTGTAGGACAGCATACTTCATTGGCTAAAGGAAAGAGCCATTTACAAGGGATAAGATGAAGGTAAGGTGTGGAGGCTGGGGGTGGAGTGGAGACTGGGGTGGGGGGGAGTTGATAGAACAAGGGGCACATTCTAGGGAGACACAGAATCTAAATCGTAGATCAACCTCACTCTCTAACAAAGGATCCAGGAAGACAAGAATGAGTGTGGTGACAGAGATCTGTAGGGGCTGTAGCAGAGAAGGAAATTGGGGGTCGTCCCTGCATGATTCTGGGATTTTCTGAGAATAAGGAGGTGGGGTAATCAACTCCAACAGATCATGAAATGGTGGGGTTGACTGATTAATTGGTTGAATACCAGCAGGATACACTTTTTTTTTTTTTTAAACAAAGCTTCATTCAACCAACTGTATGTTTTTATTCTTATTATGGTTTATCCCGAAAGGCCAACTAGTTCACCAAGAGAAGAAAGGTAGGTAGCTTAGAGAACTGGAGAAGAGAGGACAGCAGGCCAAATGGGTTTTCTCTAGGATAGACAAACAGAAAACTGCCTTTGAATTTTCTTTTAGCCCTGGGAGCACCATCACTTGTCAAAATGGGGGAAATGCATGGGACAACTCTGCTCATGTCCACTATTTCACACATATTTATTTGCATAGGGCCTCCCAATGTGATAAACAATGTCTTTCCAGAAAAGAACTAAAAGCAGACCCCAGATGTATTTTAGGAATCTCCTAAATCATTTACGTGCCTGTAGTTAATCAGGTCTTTCCAATTCCCCACTGACCCACCTCTAACTCATTCTCAAAATGTAAAGAAATTGTTTCCTGCCTTCATTTAAGGAGAGAAAAAAGGATGGAGGAAGGAAAAAAGGAAGACAAGCCACAGGTCAGGATTACAGAACACTACAGATTAGCACTAACATTCCCTCATTCCACTTTCGTACATTCCTCTAATTGCCAGCCCTCACCTACCCATGCCTGCCCCTTCAGCCACCAACACACACAGTCTTAAAATTGTACCTTGAAGGAGATGTATTTTTACAACTCTTGGCAACAGATCATTTGTACGCCTTCCCTTTTCAGTCATTTAAAATCCTTAGATTCCCCCCATTTTCTGAAGGTATTAAAGTAATAGATTGAACAGTAAAATGAATAAAAATGTCAAAACATTTTTTAAAGTTAAAATTTCAGACCTTTCCATATTGTATTAATAGACGACTTGAAGCATCACTTTGAAATTTGCCCAGAATTTTAAATAACAATGAATGATTCTTTTAAAAAGTGTGACAAATGGAAAAGATAAAATAATTCTTAATTGTTATTCACAATTATTCTTTCTATCACCCAAAGACAAGCTACTTAAAATATAACTGTAGACTTTGAAACATTGATATTTAATTCAAGAATTTACCTCATACCTATAATGCTGAACATTTTTTTTATAATAAATCAATGTTGGTTATTCTATTTTTAACAAAGTGCATATACTTTAGATTTCCTGATGACAGACATTTGTTCCCACATAGATAAATCTGCCTGTTCTCTTATCTACCCATAGTGTTACTGACAGCAGAAAGCGGGCAAGGAAAAGTGAAAAACACTCATGCGATTCTGTTCCTGGGGCGCCTGAGTGGATCCGTCAGTTAAAAGTCTGACTCTTGATTTCAGCTCAGGTCATGATCTCATGGAGCTCTGGGTCAGGCTCTGTGCTCACAGCATGGAGCCTGCTTGGGATTCTCTCTCCCTCTCTCTCTGCTCCACTTGTGCTGTTTCTCTCTCTTTCTCTCTCTCTGTCTTCCCCCCACGCACCCCCCCTCAAAATAAACAGGAAAAAAAAAGATTTTATTCCTGGAAGGAAGCATTAGGATAAGCCTAATGCTTGGTATTTTCTTTCAGACTCAAGCAACCTCTTGGGAGGACATTTATTCCGGTTGGAAACAAAAATGAAATCTACCCTTGCTACTTGATTCTATTATTTACTGTATAATTCAAAACCATGTGCCACCATGAATTACTTCTATTTTCATTTTTTAACTTCTACAGCAATCCATGTAGTGAATGCTTTGGGACTGGTCTAAGATATTTGATGGTCATGCTACACAACCACCAAACGGCAGGTACATTAACTGAAGCAGCAGAGATAGAGAGGAAGAATAAGCAGGGATTGTTTCCAATATCAGGGGAAGTCAATTAAATGAACATAATGACATCTGTAGTTTTGAATCCTTGGGTTAGGAGAAACATCTTAAGAACTATAGTTTTTTGTGTTTTTTTTTTTTCTTGAGAGAGAGAGAGAGAGAGAGAGAGAGAGAAAGCGAGTGAGCACATATGAGTACAGAAGCTGAGGAAGAGCAGAGAGAGAGGGAGAGGGAGAATCCCAAGCAGGCTCCATGTTGTCAGTGCAGGGCCCAACATGGGGCTCGATCTTATGAACTGTGAGATCATGACCTGAGCTAAAATCAAGAGTTGGATGCTTCCTTGAAGGAGCCACCTAGGAGCCCCTTAAGAACTATAGTTTTACTCTTCATGAATTTGAATTTCTTTGCAGAAATTCTGAACAAGGCCATGTTACAGACTGAATGTATGTGTCTCCTAGAAATGCATATCATATCATCCCTAAGGAGATGATATTAGAAGATTAGTGGGTCTATATGAAGTCTTAGGATGGGGTCTTCATGATGGTATTAGTGTCTTTATAAGAAGAGAGCACATGTGGTCCCCCACCCCACCTGGCACCGTGTGAGGATATATCAAGAAAGTAGCCATCTGCAAGCCAGAACTTGGCCATGCTGGTACCCTGATCTTGGGACTTCCAGCCTCCAGAACTATAAGATCGAACAGTATTGTAAGCCACCTAGTCGATGGTACTTAGTTATAGCAGCCTGAGCTAAGACAGGCCACCCCTCACCAAGAATAACACTTCATTAGTTTAGCATATAATAAAAGTCTTTATGGTATACATATAGTGACACCTTTAATGATATCAGATCTCATATTTTTTCCTCTCTCTGGTTTTCTTGCCCCCAGATTCTTATTGGTGCTGTTTCTTTACCTATAAATATGTTTCATTCACTTCCACATGACCTAATCCTATTCACCATTAAAGTCTAACTAAAGTGTTTTATCCCCTAAAGAATCCTTCCTATATCCCTTTCCTTCCCCAAATTTGTCTACCCCTCCTCTCACTTTATACTTTTTCATTCATAATGTGTTTCTTAAGTGGCAACAAGAACGTGGTAGATAATTTCTAAGGTGGCTCCCATGATCTCCACTTCCTAGCATTCATGCCCTTGTGTAATCCCCTCCCCTTGATTGAGGGCTGTACACTGTGGCTTGCTTCCAACAAATAAGGCAAAAGTGAGGGTGTCACTTTTGGGATTAGATTAAAAAAAGAATCTGGCTTTCATTTTGCTCACTTTCCTTGGCTCTGGCTTCTGAGGGGAGCCAGCTGCCATGTTGTGAGCTGCTCATGGAGACACCCACGAGCCAAGGAACACAGCCCAATAACCTGTGAGGAACTGAATCCTGCCAATAAAAACGTAAGCTGCATTAGATCCCTGACTCACAAAAATTGTGAGATAATAAATATTTGTCCTTTCAGGCTATTAGATTTTGGAGTAATTTGTTATGCAGCAATAGGCAACTAAAGCATAGAGCTAAGCACACTAATATGAAATTGTCACATCTTTTTTAGTATTGTCATTTTTTATGCACATGCCTTTTGCTTGCTACTGGATTATAAGCATCTTGAAAACAGGATTCTTCTCCGATGAAATAAAAAGTATATGCATGAGAGTTCACAATGTTCACAAAATGCCCTCTTTCACTCAGACCACCAAAGTAAACCTAGAAGTTGCCAACACAATTTTCTCCCTTCTCATCTCTTCTTCCGCCCACCATTTTTCCACCTCTGCCACCCAAGAAGTGTCTACTTTACCAGAGTCAAAGATTCTGTAATGCTGTATCATCGAAGGGCATAGAGGGAGAGGCCTGTGAGGCTACAGGAGGAACTGAAAGACTTAAACAAAACTGTTACAGTGCCGGGAGAAAGGAGAGCAAGGTGAGAATGTAGTCCATGAGCTAGGAACAGAAAGGGACAGCTTTACTGGTGTTTGAGGAGGAAGGCGTGTTTAAAAAGAATGAAAAGAATAAAATAAAAGAACAACAATGACGACAGTGGCCTATTTAGACTGTTATCCTACAACCTAGCAATGGACCTTGTTCAATAACCCTGCTCAGTCAACCACCCAATCCACAGATATTTATTCAATGTGCGCTGCCTTCATGGAGTGGATAGTCTGGTGGGGGAAATTGAAAATAAATGACTGTAACATTAATCAGTGATTCAGTCATACAGACACATCCATATCGAGGTGATTCTTTTTTATCTCCTGTTGCAACCAACACACCCCTTTTACATAATAAAGGATAATGTTTATTGGATGAATAAATGAGAACCTACATTTGCAGGTTTTAGTAATACCCTTTATTTATTATTATATAAGGAGCCTCATGGTATATGCATTAGCTTGCTAAGGCTACCATAACAAAGTACTACAAACTGGGTAGGTCAATCAATGAAAATTTATTTTCATGATTCTGGAGGCTAGAAGTCTGAGATCAAGCTGTTGGCAGAATTTTTTTTTTCCTGAGGTGTCTCTCCTTGGCTTGTAGATAGCCATCTTCCTGTATCTTCACATGGCCTTCCCCCTCTGTATGCATCTGTGTGCTAAGTTCCTCTTCTTATAAGGACATCAGTTATATTACATTAGGGCCCACCCTAATGACCTGATTTTAAATTAATTATCTATTTTTTTCTTAATTCCAGCATAGTTAACATATAGTGTTATGTTAGTTTCAGGCATACGATATAGTGACTTATCACTTCCATACAACACCCAGTGCTCATCAGGACAAATGTACTCCTTACTCCCCATCACCTGTTTCACCCATCCCCTCCCCCCACCTCTCCTCTGGTAACCCTCAGTTCGTTCTCTAGAGTTAAGAACCTTTTCCTTGGTTTATAAATTAATTACCTTTTTAAAGATCCTATCTCCAAATACTTTCAGATTCTTAGATAATAATTCATATATTAGGAGTTCAATACATGAATCTGGGGGGACACAACTCTGCCCATAGCACTATATCAAATGTAGTCATTTATCTCTGACAACTCAGAATAATGGTTCAACTTACACCCTGGGCTCAGATAGCCTATTTCAGGACTGACTCCTCTAGTTCCTAGCTGTGTGATCTTAGGCAAGACAGCTAAGCTCTTTGTGCTTTAGTTTCCTCATATGTAAAATGGGATAACAATAAAGTTTTATGAAAAGTAAATGAATTAATTCATCACTAAAAGTTGTCAGGAAAGTCATTGACACAGTTAGAATTCAAAAAGAGTTAGCTTTTCATTATTTTATTTTACCAATGGAAAATTGAGAAATCAAAAGTGAAATGACCTGCCCAAACGTACAAGAAATTAGTGAAATAACAAAGAAAAGAAAATCAGGTGTCCTCACCCTAAGGGAACTGCTCTTTGTTCACCACAGCACATGAGTCATGGTTTTCTGCCAAGAAACGCAGAGTTACTTCTTCTGTATACCTCCTAATGAGAGGCTGGTTTATAAGGACTTTGAGGGTTCCATTTTGTTTTTTATCTCATCAAAATCAGCTTAAGGTATCTGGCTATCAGTATTTATTCCCTTCAGTAAACTACTAAATCTATCAGAACCTAGCCCTGCCTTTTCTTCCTTCTTTTGTGCATTTATCAAGCACCAGATGTGTGAAACAACATAGGTTTGGTGCTATAAACCCATGCAAGACACTGTTTTTGCCTTTAAGGGGCTTAGAGGATAATGCAGTGGCCATAGGAGTCACTACTGTGTGATGAGAATGATCAGCAAGCCACAAGAGGCAGGAAGAAATGATGCAAAGATGATACCAACAGGGCCACATTATGACATCCACGTGACTTGAGCACTTTTGCCTTCATTGGTCCCTTCTTCCATGTATAGATAAAATGATAACCTATGACTGTGTGTGTAGAAACATGACTATTAATAATTTGACTGAGAGGTTCACAGTTTTATTATGACTTTAAAAGAAATTGTAGCATTTTCATGGGTCTCTAAAAGGACTGTGGGTCCTTAGCACTGTGCCTACTGCTGATAAGTTGGTCCTGACTACCTAAAGGAAGGACTTTGGATCTCAATCTTGAATGATGAAGTTATCTAGAGCGGTGCTTCTCAAACGTTACAGAACATGAACATCATCTAGTCTTGTTAAACTTCAGATTCAGATTCAGTGTATCTGGGTGGAGTCCAAGATTCTGAATACCTGAAAGTTTCTAGGTAATGCTACTGCTGTAGCTTTAAATAGTAAGAATCTAGAGCTATGCTGTCCAGTATAGTAGCTACTACCCATGTGCGGCTATTGATACTTTAATTTAAATTATCCAAAATAAAATACAATTTAAAATTCTACTCTAACCACATTTCAAGTGCTCAATAGGCAATGTGAAGCTATTGGCTACCTTATTATGTAGTGCAGAGCTAGAACATTTCTGTAGTTGCAGCAAGTTCAATTGGACAAAACTGATCTAGAGGTAAAAGGTGAGGAAGAAATAGAATTTTGGAATGGAAGTACAGGGAGAGGCCAGGAGGGATGGGCCACATGATTGAAGGCTTTCAACCAAAGTAAAGGAATGTGTTTTGTGAAATAAAAACATCACAGGCTTAAATAGAATCGAGTCATTTCAGTTCAATCTATTTCTCTACTTCTATTTGAACTACTGTCACAGATGTTTGTTGTTACTGATAATACATATGAAATCTTAGAATGAGGTTGCTCATATACGTACTCTCAGATGCTCTCAGATGGAGGTTTAATCAAACTCAACCACTGGATTTCAAGCTTCTGTTTATAGTAACATGAATTCAGAGCAGAGACAGATAAAACCAAAGTGACCTGTGTATATGCATGCATGTTTATGTGTGTTCAAGAGTGATGGCTCCTTCTTTTGATTTCAGTTTTAAGAAAATCAAATGTCCTTTCTGAGGGAAGTGAAATGAATGGTCCCTGTCAGCAGCCCTTGTGACTTTTCTTATTCGTTTCCCACATTTGTCCCACAGATGTGCTGTGCTGATGAAGGATTTTTTCACTTGGTGACTCATTAATTGCAACTCCTGCTCATTTTCAAACTTATAAAAGGAATTGGAACCTAAGAGAAAAGAGTCTTTGATGTAGCCAACATGACAGAACATATCCAGAGCATTCATCCCTCTGACTGTTCATGCTCTAGACCTAGCCATGCAGAAATTTCAGTCTACAACTCCTGGGAAGCACATCGCACAAAAACACTAACCCTTCAGGGTTGCTAGGACCTCAGATTAGGTTGGACAACTCCCTGTGCTGCTAATTGTCTTTGTGTTAAACATCCCACAATGATGTGGTGTTAATTTTATTTTTCTCATATGGCTCATTAAATTCAGCACAGATAATGAAACCCAAAGGCTTTGTGTTTTCCATAGTGTCAAGTGAATCTCATCACTTTACAGTCCACCAACTTTAAATATTTCAACTCAGGGCTGGTCCTGCTGGGGAAAAAAAAATTAAAAACTCCAAAGGAATATGATAGCACACTTTGGCTGCAGGACACGTGTGAACACAAAGAACACACTCTCTTCTTCCAGCTTAAAGTGCATCTGGCTGGGAACTTCTGCCACAGCCTTTCCAATTTATCACTAAAATACCTATGAAGCAACAGAACAAGATGAAAATTCACACCTTCCAAAAATAAAGACTGATAGAAAGCCTATTACTTAAGTCTAGAATTTCCAGTTGCTACTCAGCTTTAGGTGCTGGATTAAGAAAAATACACTGGTAGCTTTCCATGCAATGTTTTATGAAACAGAAAATAAATAGGGTAGCAAGTTATTTCACCTCTCCTCACTGTCTGCTGCATGCCAAACAGCAAAACCAGGTAGATATTCCTTCACTTTTAGAGGCAGAGAGAATTCTGCCACCCACCATTAATCTTTATACATCCATTCCAGGACAGAAATTATACAAAATAATAGAGAATATGAATGAATGGTTGGTGGAACACTGTGAACTAAGAAATTACATCAGCAGTTATTTTGTCTTCAAGTATTAGGTATTGAAAATGCAGAAATATGTATATTTCTTTGCATTTTACCAGTTTGGAGGGTTACAGAGCCAAATACAAGGATAAGAGAAAAATCTTCCTGGTGGTATTTAACAAGATGAATACCTACTAGACACGAACAATTGGGATGCAAGCTCACATAGGTACCACTGTTTAAGCCAATATTAAAAAGAAGATGTGCCTGGGGCCAAACTGGAAACTATGCCTCATACACAGGAACAGAAGTAATTAATAGAACCTGTCTCTGAGAAAGCCCAGACATTGGATATTAGAAAAATACTTTAAAGCAGCTGTAATAAGTAACATGAAGGGAACAAAGTAAACCACGAAATATGGCTCACCAAGTAAAGAATATCAATAAAAGGATAGAAACTTAAAAAATAAAAAAATAGAAATACTGTAGTTGAGATCTACAACTGAATTGAAAAATTCACTAAAGTTGGTCAATGGTAGATTAGAGAAGACAGAAGAATCAATGAACTTGAACAAAGATCTACTGACACTATCCAGTAAGACCAAAAAATGAAGAAAAATGAAGAAAGAGAGCAAGGGATGGAGGGAGAGAAGGAGAGAGGAGGGATAAAGAGAAAGAAATGTCTATTTGAAACATGATGGCCAAAACTTCTCAAATTTCATGAAAAACTTTAATATACACATCTAAGAAGATCTACAAATTCCAAGCAGGATAAACTGAAAGAGATCCACACCAAGACACATCCTTATTAAACTGCTGAAAGCTAAAGCTAAAGACAGACCCTGAAAGAGAAAAACATCTTGTTATATACAAGGGTTCATCAACAAGATTAACAGCTGATTTTTCATCAAAAATCACCAAGAATATGAGTGCCTGGGTTGCTCAGTCGGTCAAGTGTTCAACTCTTGATTTCAGCTCAGGTCATAATCTCATGGTTCATGGGATTGAGCACAGTGTCAGGCTCTTGCTGACTCTGCAGAGCCTGCTCAGGATTCTCTCTCTCTCCCTTTCTCTCTGCCCCTCTCCCACTCATGCCGCAATAACACTCTCTCTCTCTCTCTCAAAAATAAATAAACTTAAAAAAAAATCATTAAAGACGAAAGCCAGTGGATCACATCTTTAAAGAGCTAACAGAAAAAAAAATGTCAACTAAAAATTTATGCCCAGTAAAAATGTCTTTAAAAAACAAACAAGAGGGGTGCCTGGGTGGCTCAGTTTGTTAAGCATCCGACTTTGGCTCTGGTCATGATCTTGCGGTTCATGAGTTTGAGCCCTGTGTCAGGCTCTGTATTGACAGTTCAGAGCCTGGAGCCTGCTTTGGATTCTGTGTCTCCCTCTCTCTCCACCCCTCCCCCTCCCTCGCACTCTCTCTCTCTCTCTCTCTCTCCCTCTGAAATAAGTAAACATTAAAAAAAATTAAAAAAACAAACAAGAAGTTAGTACATTTTCATATAAGCAAAAATTGAGAATTTGTTGCTAGTAGACCTGCCCTACAAGAAATGCTTCCTTTATACTTCCTTTAGAAGTCCTTCAGGCAGAAATAAAAGAACAATAGGTAGTAACTCAAATCTTCAAAAAGATATAAAGAATACCAGTAAAGGTAATTACAGAGGTAAATATCAAGTCAGTATTTATGTATTTTTCTTTATGACTCCTTTTTAAAGGATGACTTTGAAAAACAGCATAACACAATATTAAATCTTTACTAATGAGTACATTAATGGAATTTGTGACAATAATAACACAAAAGGAAGGCAAGGGCTATAATGGAGCAACATTTCTGTATATTATTTTAATAAATTTGTTATTAATCTTAATTAGTTATAAATATGTTAATTGTAGTCCCCAGGGCAACCCTAAAAATAACTTAAAAATATATAGTAAAAGAAATTAAAGTGAATTAAAATGATGCACAGGACAATAACTATTTAACCAAAAAAGAAATAATAGAAGTAGTGAGGAACAAAAAAGATACACAGAAATACATAGAAAACAAACAGTAAAATGGCACAAGTTCTTCCCTATCAGTAATCACATTAACAATAAATGAGTTTAAATTTGCAATTGACAGGTAGAGTGCCAAAATAAATTTAAAACAATAAAGCACATGATCTAACAATAACCTGTCTATAAGAGACTCATTTTTAATCCAGAGACAAATGATTTGAAAGAAAAAGGATTGAAAAAACATTCCAAGGAAATAATATCATAAAGACAGTTGACATGGCTGTACTACTGTCAGACAAAATAAACTACAACAAACATAGACTTGAGAGACAAAGAAGATTATTATATAAAAGGATTAATTCATCAAAAATACATAAAAATTAAAAACAAGTGAATATCACAACAGGGTCACAATATAAATGAAGCAAAAAATGACAAAATTGAAGGGAGATATAGCCAGTTCAACAATTACAGAGACATCAATAGCCCACTTTGAATAATGAACAGAATGGTTGAAGATCAGTAAAGAATTAGAAAACATGAACAACGCTACACCACCTAGACCTAACATACCTAAAATTCTCCTTTCAACAACAGCAAAACAGACATTTTTCTCAAGGGTACAAGGAACATTCTCCAGAAGTTGGGCTACAAAATACATCTCATAAATTTAAAAATACTTAGAATCATATAAAGTATGTTTTCAAAACATAACAGAATGAAATTAGAAATCAATTAATAAAAGGAAATTTGGAAAAATCACAAAAACACATATATTAAACAACACTCTTAAATATTCAATAGGACAAAGAAGAAATCACAAGGACAATTAGAAGATATTTTGAGAGGAATGAAATGACAACAAAACATACCAAATTTTATGGTATCAGCTAAAGAAGTGCCCAGAGGAAAACTAACCTCAAATGTTTACATTAAAAAAGGAGAAAAACCTCAAGTCAATAACCTAATCTCCCATATTAAAAAAAGATAGAAAAAGAATAAATTTAAGCCATAGCAAGAAGGAAGGAAATAGTAAAGAGTAAAGCAGAGACAAATAAATCAGAGAATAAATAAAAAAATAAAAAGGTCAATAAAGCCAAGAGTTGGTTCTTTGACAAGGGCAACAAAACTGACAAACCTTTAACTACACTGACCAAAAAACAAATTAGAGACTAAACTCACTAATATCAGAAATTAAAGTGGGGACAATACTATCATCTTTATGGAGATGAAACAATTATAAGGGAATAATAAGAATAACTGTATGACCAAAAAACTTGATAACCTAAATGAAACAAACAAATATTTCAAAACTCACAAACTACAAAACTGAGGACAAAACAGAAAATCCAAATAGATTCACAGGTCAGGGCACCTGGGTGGTTCAGTGCATTAAGCGTCCGACTCTTGATTTCAGGTCATGATCTCATGAGTTCAAGGCCCACATGGGGATCTGTGCTCACAGCTTGGAGCCTGCTTCAGATCTTCTGTCTCCCTCTCTCTTTGGATCCTCTGTCTCCCTCTCTCTGGCCCTGCCCTACTCATGCTTGTGTTCTTTCTCTCAAAGATAAATAAATGTTAAAAAAAATAGATCCACAAATTAAAAAATTAATCTATGATCAAAAAAACCCTGACCAGACATTTAGCCTATCTTTCCCAAAGTGTTTCAAACACATACACACACACACACACACACACACACACACACACACACACACACACGAATGCAAGGGCGGAAGGAATACTTCCTAACTGTTCTATGATGCTATTATTATCAAAGCAAAGTACAGACCACTACTTCTCATAAATATACACACAGAAATCATTATAGAAAATACTAGTGAAACAAATACCTCAGTTTATTAAAAGGATTAAACACCAACACCAAGTGAGATTTATCCCAGAAATGAAGGGTAGTTCAATATGCAAAATTCATTCAATATGATATACCATATTAATAGAATGAAGGAGGAAAAACCCACATGATCACCTAATAGATACAGGAAAATTATTTGACAAAATACAACATTCTTTAGTGTTAAAAACAATCAACAAACTAGGAGTAGAAGGGAACTTTCTCAACTTGATAAAGAGTATATATGAAAAACTCACAGCTAACATCACACTTAAGGGTGAAAGACTGAAAGTTTCCCCATTAAGATCAGGACCATGACAAGAATGTCCACTCTCACTTCTTCTATTTAACTTTGTATTGATAGTTCAACAGAGGACAATTAAGCAAGAAAAAAAAGGATACTAAAAAAAGGCATCTAAATTGGACAGAAGCAATCTATGATAAATAGATGATTATAAATAGATGATTTATTGAGAATCATGAAGATGGCATGATCTTTGTATATAGAAAGGATTAAGTAATCCACTTAATCTGTTAGAACACACAAGTTCACAAAGTTGCAGGATATAAGATAAATATACAAAAATAATTGTATTTCTATACTCATGCAATGAATCTGTGAATAAAATTAAGAAAATAATTTCCTTACAATAACATCAAAAATATTAAAATATCTAGGAACAAATTTAGTCAAGGACATGTAAGATGTGCAGAAAACTACCAAACATGGTTGACTGAAACTGGAGAAGACCTAAATATAGAAAGACCTATTTTCATTGATTGAAATTCATTTTTGTTCACAGAGCAATACTATCTAAATTTAGCTACAGATTCAATGTAAATCTCTCAAAATTCTAACTTTTCTTTCTTTCCAGAAAAAAATAAAGTTGATCCCAAAATACATAGAGAATTGCAAGGGACCCTGAATAGCTAAAAAAATAATCTTGAAAAAGAAGTACAAAGTTACAGAACTCATATATCCCTATTTCAAAACTTAATACAAACCTACAGTAATCAAAACAGCATCAGGACAAACAAAATAATCAATAGAATACAACCAAGAATCCAAAAATAAACCCATATATCTATAATCAGCTGATTTTCAACAAGATTGCCAAGATCATCCTATGAGGAAAGAATAGTCCTTTTAACAAATGGTGATGGAACAATGTGATATCCACACGGTAAAAGAATAAATTTTGATCCAAGCCTTATATCATATACAAAAATTAACTCAAAATGGATAAAAAACCTAAATATAAGGGCTAAAACTATAAAACCTAGAAGGAAACACAGATGCAGATCTTTGTGATTTTGGATCAGTTGTTTCTTAAATATGATACCAAAAGTACAAGGAGCAAAAGTTAGATATATTGAACTTTGCCAAAATTAAAAACTTTTGTGCTATAAGAAACACTAAAAAAAGTAAAAAGCCCACAGAATGGGAGAAAATATTTGCAAATCATATATCTGATAAGGGTCTAGTATGCAGAATATAGAAAGAACTCTTAGAATTCAACAACAAAAAGAAAATTAAAACATGAACAAAGATATTTTGAATAGATATTTTACCAAAATTTTACAAAAAGCCACTAGGCATATGAAAAGATGCTGAATACCATTAGTCATTAGGGAAATGCACATTAATACAAAGAGATATTACTTTACACCTAAGAGGATGGCTATAATTTAAACAAACAAACAGAACCCCAGAGAATTGCAACTATTAATGAGAATGTGGAAAAATTACACTCCTGGTGAGAATGTAAAGTGGTACATCCATGTGGAAAACATTATGGCCTTTCCTCAAAAAAGTCAAATATAGAACTATCATATGATCCGGAAATTCCACTGATCAAAATAAACAGAGACAGAAAGTAGACTAGTGATTGCCAGTGGTTGGGGTGAAGGACAGATGGACAGTGACTGCATAATACGTATGGGGTTTCTTTTGGAGGTGATGAACATGCTCTGAAATTAGGTGATAGTTGTACCACATTACAAGTACAACAAAAACTACTGAGCTGTTTACTATAAAATGGTTATAGTGGTGGCTTTTATATCAATTTTACCTCAATGGTTATAGATAGTGGCTTTTATGTTATATGAATTTTACCTCAATAAAATGAATAAAGAGAAAAAGAAAAATTAAAAAAAAGTAGTTTTTTCATTTAAAAATGAATAAGATAAATACACTTCACTCAAAATAGTAGCAAAAAATCACAGGGGCAACCCCAAGAAGAAACGAGTATCTATTTAGGCATGTTATCTTTTAAGGTGCAGAGAAGTCAAAAACCACTGTCAACTCTTGCTTAATGGTCACCCAAATGACTAGTCTGCCTCTTGTCACCATCACAGAAATAAAATTTGGAATGATCTTCCCAGGCATTTATAAGGAATTTTCTGGGGTTTCTCCAATACAGAAGCAAATACTGCATCAATACTGGGGGAAGTAAAAATACTCCCAGAACACTTGTACTCTAAAGATCCCCGGTTCTCAGAATTGATAACATTTCAGATGCTCAGGGAAATCGGGAATATAACTCAGGAAGATAAATTGGGGGATATTCCTGGGTGGCTAAATGGCACTAACGGGAAATGGTGGCTCTGACCAGACATACCCTCAGTGGGGGTGAAAGACTGCTGTTTACCCAGCTGTGTTCTCAATCCAGTCCTTGACCCCAGCTGTTCTCTTTCAGTCATAACAAATTAATAGTCTCTAGGGGCAAGTTTAAACATGTCACCTACAAATTGTCTCTGAATATATCAGGTAGAATATAGTCTTTAGTTCTACTGAAATCTCCCTAAATGTCCTATTTTTCCATTATATAATTGTATACTTTTATTGACAGAAAAGACGTTGGGTTAGGAAAAACCTGCTGTTTTATTGATTTCCAACAGCATTTCTTCACAACTAAAGTCACAGGGAGCTTTGCTTTTACTCAACAAAATAAGGCTTTGGAAATTTACTTATTTGGCTGAACTGGATGCTGTGCACTAGGAATGATCTCCATCCTAGAATTAGTGGACTTCAGACATATTTGTTTACTTGCTTATCAGGTAAAATGTAAGTAATGAACCATTCTCTCCTGATATTAGCAGGCAACAAGTGGGGCTTACGTTAGACAGAGGAAGACTTTTTTGTATGAAAAGCAACAACAACAAAAAACTGTGAAGGGATAGCAGATGTCAAATCAGATGAGGTTAAGTACTTTTCCTCCAAAGGTGATTTTTAATTTTCATATGTAAAGTGGAAACAGTATAAAGATTCCTAAAGTACAGTCTAGCATGCCATAAAGTATTTTCAAATATAGTATCTCATTGAATCACCACTCTTTTTCTGAATGAGAAACATAAAGCTCAGGAAGTTTACGTAATTCATCCAACATCACACAGCCAGTAAGTGACAGAAGTAGAACTCAAAGTTCTACTTTTGAAGCAAGCCCAGAAGTCTTTAGAAAATGGTTTGCTTTATAAAGAAAATTGTCATTTCATAGACTTAAATGGCTCAAATCTGAGCCTTCTCTGCGGAGACACTGTATAGACCAATACTGCATATTATTTCATTTCTAAAATTCTCTGGATGTAGAAATACATACAATAAACCGATAAAACTTTGCATAAAATATATGGCAGAGATGAAGAGTTGCTTTAATTATAATAGTTGATTTTACCTTCTTATTGGGCCATATCCTAACCCTCATCCTTTCTGAAGACTGAAGAGGGTGACATCCATACGTTTAGGAAAGAATATTACAAACATCATTTTTTGAGTTTTAACTCAAAAGGAGAATAAAATAAGCACATATTTTCCCATACTGATGGCTAATTAATTTATCCCACACTAGTGGTTATTCTTATATGTTGTATCTATACGTGGTGGCTTATAAGAAATATAAATTTAGTCTTTCATATTAGCAAAATGTATTTCTCATATATATTTGTTTTTTGTCCACAGTTCCTGGCTCACAGCTCCCAGAACCCTTGGAATTTCCTGAGCAGTAAGAGCAATAGGAGCCTCTTGTGTTATAATATTTGGTCTCTTGTCCTTACTTCCTAATATTGAAATTACTTCCTATTTTGAAATTATGGCTTCAGAGCCATAAAGGTGAAATGGCTGTCTTATTATTCATAATTGAGTTTATGTTTGATGAGGTGACTTTGGGAAAGTACCTAAGGATGGAAACTGGCTGCCAGGGGAAACAATCTTGAATGGAGCATCAGAACTTCTAGTCCTACCCCTGATTTCCAGATTGGGAAGAGGGGCTGAAAGTTCAATCAATCACCAGTGTCCAAAGATTTAAGCACTCATGCTTTTGTAAAGAAGCCTCCAAAATTTTTTTTTAAAAATCCCAAAAAAAGGAGGTTCAAAGAGCTTCTGGACTGGTGACCACATGGAGATGCTATAGAATAATATGGAAACTCTGTGCCCATTCCCTATACCTTGCCCTTGCCCTGTCCATCTCTTCAATCTGGCTCTTCCTGACTTTTTGTAATAAATTGGTAATATAGTAAGTAAAATGTTGTCCTGAGGTCAACTCTAGCACATGAGTTGAGCCCGAAAAGAGACTTGTTGGAAGCCAAACTATAGCCAGTTAGTCAGAAGCACAGGTGACAATATGGACTTGTGACTGGCATCTGAAGTCAGAGCAGGAAGGCGTTCTTTTAGGACTGAGCCCTTAACTTGTGGGATCTGATGCTACCTCCAGGCAGACAGCGTCAGAATTGAGTTAATTGCTTGGTGGCGTGGGAAATCACCACCCCCTGCTCAAACACACACTGATTTGGTCATCAGAATAGTACTATAGTTGTAAACTCAACTTGGCCAAATATTTGCAAATGATGACAGTACTATTCATCTATGAAATCACATATTTATTACACATAGGCACATTCACATTCACTCATGAATTATCATATAAAAATGCTAGACTAGTAAAGGCAAGACCAGACACAGATGACTGGAATGCTTTCTAACTCATGGACCATGGTTTTACAAAATCCTAGATTAAAATGTTTATCTTTAAATAGTGCAAGAGAAAAATTCTTAACCACTGAGCGAAAGCCCACTAATAAACTCCTCTAATTTCACCTTCTCTATTTTTCAACTTCTTTTTCCATCAATTTAAAAATGCCTATCAAGATCATTTTCCTGTTTCTATTGCAAGAAAAATCTACTTAAAAATATGATATTATTTTAAATAATTTTAATAAGTTAAATTTATGCAGATGGTACTTCAAATTTGAAATGAGGCCATAAACCAGAGAGAGCCTGGGGCAATGGTGCAGGAAGACAAATTGAAAATAACAGACAGAATGACATCAGACACATTCACTGAGAAGGCAGACAGAGCAGGAGAAGGGGATCTTTTGCTGTTAGTAAAAAAGAGATACTTTCAGAATGACAAAGATGAACAGATATTACCCACTATGAGAATAATGAAAGATTCAGCTGTGGTGATCTCAGTCCTATGGGATTTATAATACCTTTGTAAATAATACTAAAAATGTATTTAACAAGTGGGACTTTGAGGGCTTGAAACTAGATAGCAAAAAGCTGAGAAAAAGCTGAATAAAAGTTATCACAATCAGGTTGAAAAGAATATATATCAAATCACTTTGTGCTTTGAATTGTTCTTTGTAAAGCCTTGCTTCATATGGAACTGTGAGATGTATTTTTAATAGTAAATGCACTTGTCTACATTTTGCTAGATCATACTAAAATACTGATATTTTCTTTCCCTGTGATATTTGGTTTTCAGAACACATTCAATTCAGTAAATACACTCAACAAAGTTTTTATAGTATCGATTGTGTGCAAGGCACTCTACTAGACACTGAAAGAGATACACATTTACAAAGTCCCTGTTTTTTTAAATCACTTTTTCTAATAGTGAAAATGAACTATGTACTCAAATGTTCTCAGCACAAAATGGTAGTACAAGAACCATTATAGGTGTAATGGAGAATAATAAAAGAAAGAATAAGCCTTATTTGATGCTCTGAGATGACATCAGAGAGAGAGATATTTGGGATATCTTGAGGAGAAACTGGGTAAGTAGAAGGTAGGAGGAGACCAGGAGCAAAGATCTAGGGAAAAGAATAAGTGAGGCCACGAATAATAAAGTCATTCTAACCCATGTCCCTGGAGTATCCAAGTTCAGGGGCCAACTTCCAACCACTAGTATCTTTATCCATTTGTTTGAGTGCTGTTTCTGAAATGGCTGAATGCCTTTTCCTACAGATATGAGTGGCCAGAGAGCTGGGGAATTAATACCTCCCACAGTTGGTGTAGAAATAAATGCTCAGCTTCCTTGCCTGTGATGAACCTACACTGCCTCTCAGAGTTTTTCCAGCGGAATTAAGCTCTAATTGCCCGCAACAGGAGAGACCCTATAATCCTTTATTGGTTGCTTTCTCTTCTCTGTCTCACTTTTACATTTTTCTACTGATATTTCCTGTACTTCCAAACACATTTGAACCCTTGCCCCAAGGCTGTTTAGAGGAGAAACTAAGTAAGAAAATATGAATGTTCAAGAATGAGGAAAATTTCAAAAAGGTGGGGGAGCATGGTCCATACTGGGAAATCACAGAAGATATGACTACAAAAACAGGTTGTGCTGATGCTGATTGGTCCATGATTCAAGCACTGCATCTACTATATCACTATACAAAAACACCATACATTAACTAAGGGCAGAGCAAAGGCATAAGGGCAAAGTCAGGATGAAAAATACTTCTTTCTCTTCAAGTCCTAAGAAGGGAAATGGCATCCTTTTCACGATGTATCAATCCGTGCTGTGCCATTGATGTATTTGCAGCAGGTGAGTGATAGAAGGTGGAGGGTGTGAGAATGGGGGTGGGTTTGGCATGAGGGTCCTAGGTGATGCTCTCTTTGGTTTAAGTTGGATTGTTGGTATGTGTTTTCTAAAGAGAATATATGAGCACTTCTTTCATTATTTAATACGGATATACTTTACACAAAAGTT
This sequence comes from Panthera leo, assembly GCF_018350215.1. Taxonomy (NCBI): domain Eukaryota; kingdom Metazoa; phylum Chordata; class Mammalia; order Carnivora; family Felidae; genus Panthera; species Panthera leo. Next base: position 20,555,181 of record NC_056691.1, on the reverse strand, counting down.
TGAACATAGCGGATCCTCAATAAACATATCCTTAAATCATCTTTTCAAAAATAGTTAATTTTTCTTTCAAGGTCTACCACAACGAACTTTTACTTCTTGAGACTATGTTTTAAGCATCATGGTATCTCCCTATTAGGGAGAATATTAAAAGGCAGATGTGCATTTTCTGGTACAGTTACCTACCTTAAGCATATAGATCTTACCTGTTTGTTAGACTTACATGCTCAAATTTGATTGAATCTTTCCCCAAAATGTATCTTAGTGTTTGATAAATACTAAATTAACATCTATTAGGTCCTTCGTACATATGCATTAAAATTACTATCAAATAATCTGTAGACTTTTTACAAAATGATGGGGAAGCCCATAGATGAAACCTCAGCCCTCAGTGAGATTGGTTTCTTCATGAGTCACTTTTCTTATATTCGATTTTAAACACTTCTGAAATTTCTACCTCAGAATTTTTAAGTTTCTAAGGTAAAAAAATGAAAACAGAGAAAAGTCAAATCTGGATTAATTTTAAATTTTTACAAAATGAAAGCCTCCTCGTCACTGTACTGGAAGCTGCAAGAGTTAGGCAGCTTAAGAACATTTAAAAATGGTGGACTTTAGGGGCATGTGGGTGGCTCAGTTGGTTAAGCATCTGACTTTGGCTCAGGTAATGATCTTGCAGTCCATGGCTTGGAGCCCTGGGTCAGGCTCTGTGCTGACAGCTTGGAGCCCTGGGTCAGGCTCTGTGCTGACAGCTTGGAGCCTGGAGCCTGGAGCCTGTTTGGGAGTCTGTGTCTTCCTTTCTCTCTTTGCTCCTCCCCAACTGGTGCGCGTGCTTGCTCTCTCTCTCTCTCTCTCTCTCTCAAAAATAAATAATGAAAACATTGTAGGGGCGCCTGGGTGGCTCAGTAGGCTAAGCGTCGAACTTCAGCTCAGGTCATGATCTCGCAGTCTGTGGGTTGGAGCCCCAGGTCGGACTTTGTGCTGACAGCTCAGAGCCTGGAGCCTGCTTCGGATTCTGTCTGTCTCTCTCTCTTTCTCTGCCCCTCCCCTGCTCATGCTCTGTCTCTGTCTCAAAAATAAATTAAAAAACATCAAAAAAATAATAAAATAAAATAAAATAAAAACATTGTAAAAGTCTTAAAAAATGTTGAAAAAATGGTGGACTTTAAACTCTTCCAGAAATGCTCATACTTGGGTGGGTAAGAAAAACTTGTGTCATTTTTTATTTGAAATGTGCAAGTTTGATTTATAGTCAGGACACTTCCAAAAGAAAGACCGGGTCATTGGGAGGAAATCAACTCAGGGAGCAACTTCTTTGTATTTCAGAAGTCTTCAACTTTCTCTCCCCCATTTGGACTGCTCTTAACATTTGCTGAAGTCTGTTTTGTATACTTTTTTAAAATGTATATTTGAGAGACAGAGAGAGAGAGAGAGAGAGAGAGAGAGATGGAGGGGCAGAGAGAGAGGGAGACAGAGGATCTGAAGCAGGCTCTGCATGGACAGGGACAGTAGGAGGCCCCTGTGAGGGGCTTGAACTCACAAAACGTGAGATCATGACCTGAGCAGAAGTCTGAGGCTCACATATTTCAGGCCCTCCCTCTAGAGATGAATGAAATAAAAGAGGCTGTAGCTAGTTGGGCTTCTAGGTAGTTGCTTTGCACCAATGCCACAAAGGGAGTTGAGTTTGAATTATGTTTACTGTATAGAGTTAATAAAGGAAAACACATTTTTTTTGCTGTTCCTTCTGAATTTTATTTTACCTTAATGGGCTTCAGTTATAGAAGTAACAGAGGAGATCATTTTCGTATATTTCTTTCATCCTTATTATTTGAGAACATCATTAGAACCAAAGAGGTCAACAAAAACACTCCACTTTCTCCCTGTTCATAGCTCTGCAAATGAATTCCATGGCCACAGCCACATCTGCTGACACCAAACAGATGTGCCCTGTCAGAGCCTGACTCTGGCACTACAAGTTCAACCTACCCTGAGTCTATTCTCAGGGCATAACAGGAATGAATGGCTACATTTATGATAATTTCTATCCAGAAGGGAAATGATTCTGAATGGAATTGAGTAGAAAATTCACCTTCAGGGACTGACAGGATAGTGACAGCTTTAGACATCAAAGTCAACCCCTATATAGGGGAAGGCAGTTCTTGAACTTAAAAATGGAAGATAATGTGCCTGGGTTCAGTCAACATCCATTCCTACCTCTTTTTTAATGCAGAGAAAGCTAAAAGTTACACTTCCCATTGAGTCAATGTTAAAATTTGTGAATGTGTTAATGGTATTGTGGTTATGGAGGAAAATGTCCTTGTTCTTAGGATATTCGTGTTGAATTATTTAGGGGTAAAGGGTCGTGATGTGTGCACCTTACTTTCAAATGGTTCTGCAGAAACCAAGTCATGTGTAGAGGGACAAAGAGATTAAAGCATGTGTTTTATGAGGGCAGGGGTGGGGGGGGGGGTTGGGGGAGACTCAGAGGGAGGAGGGAGGGAGAGAGAGAATGCAAATATGACAATTAACAGTTGATGAAATAAGTAAATGACAATAAGTTATTCAAATACCATTCTTCTAACTTCCCTGCAGCTTTCTTTTCTTTCATTTTTTAAACAAAATGTAGAAAAAGTGCTAATTTTTTGAAAAAAGTGAATAGGTAAACAAAAGTGTATTTAATTTCATCAACTTCTCTCAAATTTTAATCAGAAATGTTCTCTCTGTAAATGAGAGTTGATTAAATGTAAATCATTGCTAATTTTGTTTTTCCTCATTAGCCTTAGAAAAGAATGTCTTTCAGTTCTTAGGACTGAATTTTTTACCTAATATATCACGCTTCTGAAAAAAGACGATATATACCAAGTGTGATGTTTATCCAATTTCTAATTGAGTTTTGTTTCTGTTTATTTGTATGATTAGCGTCTAAGTCAAAAGAGCAGAATAATGAAATAGAATTATTACAAAGATTAAATGAAGACTTTCTATTATAGAAAAAAAAAGAATTACCTTCCCTGATTTTCTTAGAGCTAGGTTTCTCAGTGTGCTTCTATTCCACCAATTAGTGCCCTGTATAAGCTTTGACTCCTAAAAATGTTATGTGAGGTAGGTAGGGAGCACAGCATTTATTCTGCTGGCACAGAATAGAGCAGATACGAGAAGGCTCTAGAGCCCCATTAGCAACTTCCCAATTTGCAGGTTATTTCTCTGGCATTTTCATGGCAGAAGGAGCACGCTTTGCAAACAGCAGTGGTGACAGCAGCTGCCTGGACTGTCAGCTTTCTATGAAGCCAGAGGTCCATTTAACAATTGCAGCAGAGGTAGATCAGTTGTGAGCCTAGAAATCATTCCTTTACTTTAGCCTAGAACCAATTCCTAGCCTTTTCAATAATTCTGTGAGTTTCTATTTCTTGGTGTAAAAAAAAAAATGTTCTTCTGATTAATTAGATCATATTCTATTGTCTGCAACTTGACCCAGTTCAATATACCAGGCTTCCTCTTCGGCCATATAAGATCGACATTAATTAGAATTTCTGAAACACAGCTGAATCTATTTTGAACGTATGGTCTCTATTTTTTCCTCAGTCTTTGTACTCTGCCTTTTCAAAGAACCATTTGCATTTTATTTAAATAAATATCAATTTAGTTCCTAAGTATTTTCTCTCCTTCTCTCTCAAGAGACATATTTTCCCTCATGCATTGAGATTAGCTTGTCCATCTGATTTGCTATGGTCAATGGAATGTGAGTAGAACATAAGCTACGTGTAAGTGGAGGTTTGAAGAGTCATTGGCTTGTTCCCTATTGCTATTTCCACTCTCCCACAATAATGATTTGCCTCAGGCAAAGGATGCTCCCTCAGCTTAGAATCCAGGACAGTGAAGGAAATTTGGGATAGAACCACAGATGACTTATCAGGGCACCTGGGTGGCTCAGTCGGTTAAACATCTGACTTCGGCTCAGGTCATGAGCTCACACAGTTCGTGGGTTCGAGCCCCTTGTCAGGCTCTGTGCTGACAGCTCAGAGCCTGGAACCTGCTTCAGATCCTGTGTCTCCCTCTCTCTGCCCCTCCCCCACTTGTCCTCCCTCTCTCAAAAATAAACATTAAAAATATTTTAATTAAAAAAAAGAACCACAGATGACCTACAGATGAAGGTGACGGGGGCAAATATAAATATTTGGTTTTTTAAAACTGTTTTGGGGTTGCTATCATAGGTACAATCTTTGGACTTATTCCTCAGTTCTTTCTGCCCCATCGTCTTTAAAATTCCTCTAAGTACATTTTAATTAAATAATTCAACTTGGAATTTACTATCAATCCTCTTATTCATAGATGTGTTTTGAAGGGGTCCACCAGGGACATAATCAGTGTCTTTTGTTTTGAACAAATAATATGTACACAGAAAATAAACTGTCCATTTCTTTATAAATTCTTATTTTAATAAATATATTTCATAATTATTTTTGTCTGCCTTTTCCTCACCATTGAATCCCCAGCTTCTGTTGTGGTGCTTGATAGAAAATAGATGCTTAATAAACATGTTCAGTGCATGCATGAATGCATACATTAATTTTCCCTAGATGTGTGACAATTGATAGAATGACAGGATTTCTGCATTTGTTTCTTCTAACTTGATCCCCTTATAAAAGTTTTTATGTTGTATTTAATCCCAAATGATGAAAGAAAGCAGAGTTATCAGTAAAATGGGATTTAAAATGCAGGATACTCAGATTTTTCTTTTAGTTGCTTTAAATCCTTCATTATGGCCAAATGCAACATTGCAATAAATATCTTATTCCCAGTATCCCCTATCAGCTCTCCTTTTTTAAGAAGAAAGATTGTGGTTGGTGTTAGGACTTCTTTTGTTTTCTTTTTACCTTCTATCTCCCAATTTTTTTGGAGGAAGATGACATGCCATTAATAATAACAAGTTGACATTCGAGATGTCAACTCTCTCATTTATTTCAGTCCTAGACGTACCAAAGGGAAGTGTGGAATGGTGAAAGCCAATGAATTGTAGAACCAAGTAGGACTTAAAAAGTGTCGTATTTAGGACATGAGAGGAGGGAGTGGGATAGAAAGAGAGGTGGCAATGGTTAGAGAGTGGGATATTTATGAATTGAGATTCTGGAAGAAGAGCAATCTAAGACATTCCTCTTGCATTATAAGCAACTAGGCTACACCTTCAACTCTTTGCTTGAAATTCTCCACGGCTAAACATCCAAGTTCATCATTGCCAAGCTTTGCTTTTCACATGGCCTCAGGCCACAATTCAGCTAATTTTCTGCCACTAAATGATAAGCATCCACTTTCCTCGCATTTCCAATAACATGTTCCTCCTTTCACTTCCATCTGAATCCTCGCTGGCAGAGCCTTCAATGTCAAGGCAATCTGGCCTCATTCTGCCTTCTTCGAAATTCTTTCAGCCTCCTGCTCACTGCCCAATTCTAAAACTACTTTCATGTTTTTCGGTAACAGCCCATTCCAGACACCAAAACAGCAAATTCCACTGCTGCTAGGAGAAATTATCACAATGTTAGTCACTTAAAAAAAATACAAATTTATGATGTTACTGTCTTGAAGGTCAGAAGTCTGAAATGTGTTTTAATGAGTTAAAATCAAGGTGTCAGGAAGGCTGCATTTCTTACAGAGGTTCTAGGGTCAAATCCATTTCCTTGCCTTCTCCAGCTTCTACAGGCTACTGCTTTCCTTGACTTGTGGCCTCCTTCCATCTTCAAAGCCAACAATGCCCAGTCAAGTCTTTCTCATATTGCTTTACTCTGACACTTTTAAGGATCCTTGTGATTATATTGGGCCCATAAGATAAACCAAGGTAACATCCTTATTTTAAGATCAGATGATTAGTTGGGGCGCCTGGGTGGCTCAGTCGGTTAAGCAGCCGACTTCGGCTCAGGTCATGATCTCACGGTCCGCGAGTTCGAGCCCCGCGTCGGGCTCTGTGCTGACAGCTCAGAGCCTGGAGCCCGTTTCAGATTCTGTGTCTCCCTCTCTCTCTGCCCCTCCCCTGTTCATGCTATGTCTCTCTCTGTCTCAAAAATAAAAATAAATATTTAAAAAAAATAAGATCACATGATTAGAAAACTTAATTTCATCTACAACTTTAATCTCCTTGTCACGTAACAATGTGTTCACAAGTTCTAGAGGTTAGGACATGGACCTCTTTAGGGGGACCAATATTCTGCTTACCACAGACATGATATAAAGATTTAAAAAATTAAAGGCAGGTTTTTCAAAAAGACTAGTCAAATGAAGAGACACACACAATGCAAAATCAAAAATGATGATTGGACAAATCTCTGGATGCAATAGAGCCTTTCCCTATAAAACTTTATGGCAGTAAAATTAAAGTTTGTAATGAATTCAACAGTTTTCTATAAGTATATAAAATATTCCATGCCAAAAATGCTTAAAAAGAAATAACCCAAATAGACCCATAGAAACAACCTACCCAAAAAACATGTGACACTAGACCTATAAGGTTTAAATGAACATTACAACAAATTTTCTAAAAACAGATTACTCGCATGCAGAGTTCAACTAAAACCAAACAGAGGAACAGGTTTTCAACTCATTTAATGACACTCTTAAACTGTCAATACTATTATCTGACAAGGATATTATGAGAAAGGACCACTGCAGACAACTTTCAAATTTATTAAGTTTTAAACAAACTATAAACAAAATATTAATAATTTCATCCATGTATTACAAATAATAATAAATCATATTATTTTATGATAAATAAATCATATAATCAAATCATAATTTGAGTTCTTCCCAAAAATTCAAGTGATTTTCCAGGAATTCAAGAATGATATTAGACTAAGAATTTTTAGTATAATCTACCACATTAAACAAATTAAAGCACAAAAAACATATTATCATCTCAACAGAAATAGAAAACATAATCTAGAATGTGAATTGAATTTTCTTAACTACTATCCTTAACTTATAAAGGTTGTCTTCCCAAAACTTATAGTAAATTTCATACTCAGATATATAAAATATGAGAAACTTTCCTTTTAAGTCCAGTTAAAAGGGCATGGATGCAAGCTGTTACTGCTTCTATTCAATAAGACACTAAAAAGTTTAGCCAGAAAAATGACAAGGAAAAAAGGTAAAATATATAAAGATTTTGAAGTGTGGCAAACACTGTTCATTGCTGACCCAATAGCTATTCCTGAACCTTCTTTGTTACTAGAGTCTGCTTTCCTCCAGAGAAAAAACAAACCAACAAACCAAACAAAAACACTATACATATGTTTGCCCAGCATCTGTTGAAGTTAGAGACAGCTTACTGAGAGATTCCCTAGAAGAATCACCCCCTTCATTTCTGTTGGTCCAACTACTAATTAAACAACTATTTCTCAGGCTTCATGTTCTTCCAGCTTTCTAGAGCATTTAACAGTGTTAAACACCTGTTTGGCTACTATGATACTGATCAAATTTGTTTTACATCTTACCTCATTACCTCTCTCCGTCTGCTGGTTTCATTTTCCCCTTTCTCCATCACAAAAAAAAAATTTCCAAAAGGTTTTATAATCTAGCCTCTGTGTGTCTTTATTCCACCAGTTTCCTAGCCGTGTGCACCATAAATTTTATGCTGTGTCATCTCTGTTGACAAGACTTTCACATCTCCATCTCCTGCCCTCACCTCACTATGAATGTCACTCTGGTGCACTAGCCTTTACATATAATGAGCACTCTGTTGGAAACCCAGATTTAACCAATTAATCTCATAATCTTACACTGAAGATCTACTTCTTGACATCATTTTTCTATGAATAAATTATCTTAAATCTTCTTTTGCATGAATTATCATTACTAATGATACCGTGATTTTTATAGCTATGCAGGTTCAAATCTTGGCTTTGTCCTTGATTTTCTCTTCACTACACTCCACTGCCAAACTGATCAACCATATCTTAATTCAACCATAAAATGGCTTTACAGGGGCACCCGGGTATCTCAGTCAGTTAAGTGTCTAACTCTTAATTTTGGCTCAGGTCATGTTCTCATGGTCGTGAGATCAAGCCCTGTGTTGGGCTCCACACTGGACATGGAACCTGCTTAAGATTCTCTCTCTTCCTCTCCCTCTCCCCCTCCTCTCATAAATAAATAAATAAATAAATAAATAAATAAATAAATAATAAAATGAAAATAAATTTAAAAAATAAACATGGCTCTACAAAGACAAAATGGGGGTTTTTCTATTTAAATTTTTGTTGAAATTACATAAATTCAATATTGCTTCCGGGGATAGCTAGTTTCAAAATATGATCCCCAACGAAGCACTTCTTCTGACATTCACACACCTTCCACAATGAAATTGGGCTGCCTGGTCACATATTAACCAACATAATCTGGCAGAGGTATCAATTCTAAGACTAGCATTGAAGACAATGGGCAGATTTTAATTCCTTTCTCTTGGAATGCTCACTTTTGGCAGCCCTGAATCACCATGTATGAAGTTCTGCTTTCTTGATGGACAATCTACATGGATAAACCATAGGGAGAGGAAGAAAGTTCCAGCTATTGTAACATCTCTGTCAAGCTTATGGACGAATTCAGCCCTAGGTACCTTCTGACTGTCATCAAATGAGAGGCATCACATGATGGGTATCACAAGAGATCAGCGGAAAATCTACGCAGTCATCCCAGAGAATCATGAGAAGGAAAGGAGTGGAAGGAGACTGGCTTTCTAAAGCCATTAGGAGCAGTTTATTTTACAATAATAGATAATATAAACACTAACTTAAATCTGCATGAAAGTGATAACATTTGTATACCTCACTGGAGTAAACGGCTGAGGTTGAGTAGCCCAGCTTACCTGTAACTCATTTAAAGTATTTACTCTGTAAACATCTGTGTGGGTATGTGTACAGGGACCCCCCTGTCCCTAAGTTTATGATCATGTGAGCATCTGATAATGAGGTCCCTTTGGCTCCAAACATGGCCAGCCTCCTATGTCTATCACAAATCCACGAATCCTTCAAGACCAGGTTCTTTGACTCTCCTTTGCCAGAAACCTCCTCCAAAGCTTCCAGAGGAATGATGTTTTTTCCATCTCCTTTGAGACACCAAATCATTTACCCCTCTCATATGTGATTTAATTTTCTTTTCCTTTTTTTAATTTATTTGAGAACAGGTCTTTCTTACCTACTGTATCAAAATGTAATTTTTCATCTGTGCCTCTCAATAATGTCTTTTAAAAACAGTTGAATATTTGTTGAATGAGAGTACAAATCCTCAAGGAGCTTCTAATCTTTCAGGGTAAAACACCACACTCGTGGGACTAAAGATGATGACTGACTTCTGTTTGGACAGTGTTAGTTAAGATGAGGCTGAGTGAAATGGGAAGGAGTATCTGGAAAAAAAACCTCTCTGACCTCAGTCACAGCAATTTGTTACTTGACACATCTCCAAAGGCAAGGGAATTAAAAGCAAAAATGAACTATTGGGACCTCATGAAGATAAAAACTTCTGCACTGCAAAGGAAACAATCAACAAAAAGCAACTGATGGAATGGGAGAAAATATTTGCAAATGACATATCAGAAAAGGGTTAGTATCCAAAATCTATAAAGAACTCACCAAACTCCACACCCGAAAAACAAATAATCCAGTGAAGAAATGGGCAGAAGACGTGAATAGACACTTTTCTAAAGAAGGCATCCAGATGGCCAACAGACACATGAAAAGATGCTCAATGTCACTCCTCATCAGGGAAATACAAATCAAAACAACACTGAGATACCACCTCCCGCCGGTCAGAGTGGCTAAAATGAACAAATCAGGAGACTATAGATGCTGGAGAGGATGTGGAGAAACAGGAACTCTCTTGCACTCTTGGTGGGAATGCAAACTGGTGCAGCCGCTCTGGAAAACAGTGTGGAGGTTCCTCAAAAAATTAAAAATAGATCTACCTTATGACCCAGCAATAGCACTGCTAGGAATTTACCCAAGGGATACAGGAGTGCTGATGCATAGGGGCACATGTACCCCAATGTTTATAGCAGCAATTTCAACAATAGCCAAATTATGGAATGAGCCTAAATGTCCATCAACTGACAAATGGATAAAGAAGATGTGGTTTATACATACAATGGAATACTATGTGGCAATGAGAAAGAATGAAATCTGGCCTTTTGTAGCAATGTGGAAGGAAGTGGAGGGTATTATGCTAGGTGAAATAAGTCAGGCAGAGAAAGACAGATAGCATATGTTTTCACTCTTATGTGGCTCCTGAGAAACTTAACAGAAGACCAGGGGGAGGGGAAGGGGAAAAAAAAAGTTACAGAAAGGGAGGGAGGCAAACCATAAGAGGCTCTTAAATACTGAGAACTGAGGGTTGATGGGGGTTGGGGGAGAGGAAAGAGGGTGATGGGCATTGAGGAGGGCACCTGTTGGGATGAGCACTGAGTGTAGTATGGAAACCAATTTGACAATAAAATATATATATATATATATATATATATATATATATATATATATATTTTTTTTTTTTTTTTTTTTTTTTTAAAGAAGGAGTATCTTAGGGGGTCATATAAATTTTGAAGATTATTTTGGCAATATATTCTAAAGATTAGCCACCCAAAGTTATCAAATTTCTCTGCAAGGATTTTTTTGATACTATTTCCATTGTCCTACTACACCATCTAAACACCCTGATTTCTAATATTCTAACACTTTTAGTGTCCTTGCTCTCTAAACTGCCCTTTGTACCTGGAAGAAGCACAGAGATCATTTGTCCTGCCCATCTTACTTTGTGTCTTAGAGAATATAGTTACAAAGCAGAGAATAAACTATGTAATTTTTCCTATGTGTTTTATGATCACAAATATTAAACACTAAAGTAAAATATAACCTAAAAACCCATGCTTAATTCAAAATGAAATAGATGTTTATTTTTTAACGCGTGGGGGGAAAAAACCCCACAGATTTAAAGAACGGTGAGAAATGCCACAGAAAGAATAGCAGGGTAAAATAATCCCCAACTGAAAACAGGAGTTTTATAATAATTATCAGTGAGGAAAATTGCATCACCATCAATAACACAGCTGTTGACACCATACAACATATAACGAGCCGTGTTACTGCACAACAGCCGGATGAGGGGGAACTTAATAAGTACTACCCCTGATAATAAATTAATAACATATTCGGACAACGCACAAAAAATTGACCAACTCAAGCAAAAATTTTTACACTTTTCCCCCCATGGAATTTTTCCTGGCAGTAAAATAAATGAAATCATCATTTCACTCTCCTCACCTGGCACCAGGGTCAGCTGTAGGCAAAATGCTGCCACAGGATAGCTTCTGGTTTGTTGCTACTTACAGGAGCAACTGCACCAGTTCCATGCTGGAACTGGTTAGAAATGCAGAATCCCAGGCCCACCCAGAACTCCTGAGTCTGAATCTGCATTTGAACAAGATGCCCCAGGAAATTGGCTTGCACACTAAAGTTTGAGAAGCCCTGTGCTAGCTCATCTCACTTGCTGGTGCTCTCTTTTGATCCACTTCCCTACAGGGTGTTCTTGCCTGGATAAATCACTCTTTGTACAGGGCAAGTAGGCAAGTGGCTATTTTACAGGCGGAACAATATGTTCATAACCTGCCCTTGCTGTCACTTTCTTCTTCTAACATTGTACCCATCAATGCCTTCCCTGAGTCATCAAACATGCTGGCCTGATTCACAGCAAACCAAAAGATTTTCATCTCTCTGTGATGTTTCATCCTCTTTTCACTAGAGCACAGAGAAAAGAGAAGGCAATGTTGGCTGCTCTTACTCTTCCTTGCCAACTTTCCTCTTCCCTGCTGTCTTCAGAAATAGGGGCAATTAACGCCCAGAGTGAGTTCAAGAAAGCCCACTAGTATTTTCATCCATTTGCAAAATTATCACAGAAACTTCCCACTCTGAACAGAGTCATAGTTGTAGCTTTGAACAAACACACTGCTGTCCAGAGGTCTGAACTATTACATCTACAGCAATTGTTGAATTTTCAGAGCAAAAGACAGTCCTTTGGTTGTTTATACGAAAGAAGAACACAGATCGTGAATTGTGCACGAAAACTTCAAGTTCATGTAAAATAATATAAAGCTTAAAAATAATGTAAAGCTATGATTTATTTTCGGATCTTTGTAATTTTTTTTTCTAGAAAAGGAAATTAACATGCTTTTGATATAGAAGAGTAAGTTTTAAGAAACCAACCCTCCCACAAAGAACAAAGAACCTAGCCAAGAAAAACAACAACAACAAAAACAATGGAAGGATCTGGAGGGATCTGAACACTACCAAGGTGACATGTCTTGGGGGAGAGTTGATACTTGGAGCATGTGAACAGACTCAGTGCCTTGTTTTGTTGCAGCTTTACTCTGAGGCCGGCCATAGTTGAAGTGATGGTTAAAACTATGATAAAAAAAAAAAAGAGGGGTGCCTGGGTGGCTCAGTTGGTTAAGCGTCCGACTTCAGCTCAGGTCACGATCTCGCGGTCCGTGAGTTCGAGCCCCACGTCGGGCTCTGTGCTGACAGCTCAGAGACTGGAGACTGCTTCAGATTCTGCGTCTCCCTCTCTCTCTGCCCCTCGCCTGCTCATGCCCTATCTCTCTCTGTCTCAAAAATAAATAAAAACATTAAAAAAAGAAAAAAAAAGAAAAACACCGAAATTTAATCATCCTTTTACCCAGAGGAATCAGAGAAAGGAGTCCTAATTAGGGCAAGCAAAACCACTAGAGAGTGATAAAAGAACTCTAGAATGCAGAGGGGCAGAGAAGGAAATCACTGGCCAACCCCTGAATCAAGCTTGCGCAGTGATAACTGAAAGTTTCTAAGACTGGAGGTTTAAATAACTGAACTTGGTACCGATTCAAATTTCATCTGTAAAAAATAACAATATCAACATTTTGATGATATAACCATCAATATATTGTTGCAATATAATATACGATCCAGATAATCCACAACATAACATTTATAACATCCAAAATTACCTGAGCAAGGAAAATGTAACCAATTCTCAAAGGAAAAGATGCTTGATGCAAACTAACTCTGAGACGACCCAGGTGCTAGAACTATTAGATGAGGACTTTAAAGCCACTATTTGAATTATGATCAATGAGGTAAAAGAAAATAAACGTGTCAAATTAAAAGATAGAAATAGCACATAAGTAGGAAATCTGGAAAAAAAAAAAAAAAACAAAAACTAATCACTGGATTAGTATCATAAGAACATAGAGATGATAAAGAAATGTTGATCTTGAAGATAAATCAAGAAAACATAACAATTGAAGAAGAGAGAGGTAACAACTGCAAAAATTAAAAGAGCCTCGGGGATCTATGGGACAAGCTTCAAAAGGTATTATATAGAAGTACTTGTCCCAGAAGAAGAGGAGAGAGAAAATGGTGCAGAGCAAGATATTTAGACATATAGTGACAGAACTAACTTCCCAATGTGGTGACAGATATACATTTATAGATTCAAAAAGCTTAGCAAACCCCAGTTTGAATTAATTCCAAGAATCTATACCTGGACAAATCATACTCAAACAAAAGCTAAGGGAATTTTTCATGACAAGGCAATGCAGCAAGATATAATAAGGGAAGATCTTCAGGCTGAAGAGAAATCATGCTGGAGGAAATTTCAGATCTTTAGGAATGAATGAAAAGTATCCAAATGGCAATAAGCTATTTCACAAATTATTACAAAAGCACAGGCAATTATAAAATACTATTTTATGCCATAATTTAAGTACATGTGACTTTCAAGAAAAAAATGAGAGAAGTTTATAATGTATTCAAAGATCTAGGGTGAAATAGTCAATAAAAAATTAAAGTCGAATTCTATAAAATATTCAGAAGAGTGTAAGAAAGGAATGAGAAAAAGAGAAGATAGATATAACAAACTAAAAACAACATAATGGACCTAAATCTGAATATAAAAATAATTTTATTCAATGTTTATAGATTAAATTTTCCAATAAGAAGGAAGAGATTATCAGAATGAATATAAAAGCAAGATCCAACTGTATGCACAGAAAACGTTTAAGTAAACATGTAGAAAATTAGCTGATACCAGCAGGAAATATAAGAAAGCTAGCTTGTGTGTGTGTGTGTTGTGTGTGTGTGTGTGTGTGTGTGTATGTGTAACATAAAACAGACTTCAAGAGAAACAGTATTTACTATTGGGGATAACAATAAAAGAGTCAGTATAGCAGGAAGATATATAATCATAAATGTATAAGTGCCTAAGACGCTTCAAAATATATTAAGCAATTGACAAAGTCAAAAAGAATTTGACATTTGTACAATCATGGTAGGAAATGTTAACTTTTAACACATCTCAGCAACTACAGAAAAACATAAATAGTAGAGGGTAAAGAAAATAAGGAGGATTTGATTAATTTAATGAACAAAAAGTGATATATCCATACAATAAAATATTAGCTAGCCACAAAAGATGAATGAAGGACTGGTACATACTGTAACATGGATGAATCTCAGAAACTTAATAAATGAAAGAAGCTACTATTAATAGATAATATTAGACGATCCTATTTAGATGAAATACCCAGATTAGCAAATCTAGAGACATAAAGTACCTTAGCAATTGTTTATTGTCTGTTTATTTTCTGAAGCAAATGGAGATATATGGAGTCGATGGCTAGACAGTACTGGGTTTCTTTATGAGATGATAAAAAAATGTTCTAAAACTGAGGATCATGATGGTTTCACATCTCTGTGACTATACTAAAGCCAATGAGTTGTACACTTAGGGTAAATTGTATGGTCTGAATCCAATCATATCTTAATGAAGCTGTTTAAAACAAAAATGATATAGAGAATTTGAATGTTATCAGTCACCTTGACCTTACTGATATTTATGAAAAAACAAAAAGAACACTACACGATATTTACACAACCTTTTCTTCACACCACATGCAGGTGCCTAACATCTGCTATGTGTTAGAAGCCAAGATAGATTTGGAGACCATTTGGATGAATAAGACACACTCACTGGTTACATGGAGCTGAGAATACATTAGCAGTGGTTCTCACTGAAGGATTCTGGATGTTTGTGGGGACATTTCTGGTTGCTCTAATGATTCCGAGGTGCTTTTGGCATGTAGTGTGCACAGGCTCAAGGTCTTTGACATTCCACAGTTCATAGGACACTTCACATGTCAAGAAATGTCCCAGCTCCCCAACGATTTCCCAATCTCTTACCAGACACTCATGTGCTAAAAACATTTCTGACATCATCTGAGCCTGGACATTAACCAAAACACACAAAGAATTTTCATAGTTTTAACTTACAGTGAATTCTCCAAGAATGCAAATATTATGAAAGTCTAGGAATAATTATATATACTTTTATTTTATTTTTTGTTGTTGGGACTTGCTGAGAGTTCAACGTGGTTTCGTCAACAATAAAAAGTAATGATAAACAGAAAAAAAAAGAGAGAAACAGTAATTACCCTTTTAGGATTTGAGTCACCAAAGAAACACACCTGTATTGATTTGCATATGCAGCTGTCACATTCACAATTATCTTATTTATACGAGTCAGTGTCTATCATAGTTGTCTTGACATTTAATCAAGCTTAATATTTATACATAGAAACAAGTATAATTTAATTATAAATCTTAATTTTCCTTTCATTTTTCCATATATTAAAGGTAAGGCATTGTGTTGATTTTTCAAATTATGAGCACAGGTGAATTTCACTTCAGGACAGTGAAAGGGGCATGATAAATAAGTTGTTGGATCTGAGTAGAGTACAGATCACTGATTTAGAGAGACAGCAAGTATACAAATGACTACAAAAGCATGAAATACTCAAAAGGAGTGTGCAAAGCAGAAAAGGTATGTTAGTTTCCTATTGCTACTGTAACAAGTTCCCACAAATTCAGTGGCTTGAAACATCAGAACTTTATTCTCTGGTACTTATGGAGCCCAGAAGTCCAAAACAGATTTCACCAGGTCAACACCACACAGTTGGCAAGGCCATGCTTCCTTCAGAGTCTCTAGGGGAGGATCAATTTCCTTGCTTTTTCCAGCTTCTAGTGGTTACTTCTATTCCTTGGTTTGTGACCTCTTCCTCCATGTTTAAAGCATGTAACTCCAGTCACTGCTTCTGCCACTACAGAGCCTTGTCCTCTAAAGTCTAATTTCCCTTTCCCTCCCTTTCATAAGGACGTGTGTGATTACATTGAAGGCCACTGGGATAATCCAAAATAACCTCTTTTTATAATCCTTAACTTAATCATAGCAGCAAACTCATCCCTGTCATATAAAATAAAATCCATAGGTTCCAGGGCTCAGGACCTAGACATCTTTGGAAGGCATTATCCAGCCACCCACAGAGGGGTACATAAGAGGCAGTTAAGAAAAGTCTCATGGATTTTTAGTATAAGGCCTGGTGAGCAGTAGGCTGGTTAAAAATTAACAACAACTGGGGTGACTGGGTGGCTCAGTCGGTTGGGCGTCCGACTTCGGCCCAGGTCATGATCTCGCAGTCTGTGAGTTCAAGCCCTGCATTGGGCTCTGTGCTGACAGCTCGGAGCCTGGAACCTGCTTCAGATTCTCTGTCTCCCTCTCTCTCTGCCCCTCCCCTGCTCGTTCTCTGTCTCTCTGTCTGTCAAAAATAAGTAAACATTAAAAAAATTAACAACAAAATAGGAGGGACTAGACAGAGTTTGGAATGGAAGGGTTTTTCTGGAATGAAGCAAGTGAAGGGAAACATATAGAGAGGCATGAGAAAGAATGTCAGGTTTGAGGGGGAGGGCAGGGAGCTCATTACTGCAACTTAGAAAAAAATGGACAGGGGAATAGATCATATACAACTCTGTCTGAGATACGCAACAAAATTTAGTAGTTGTTTTTTGCTGTAGACAATGGTGAATTATTGAGGAATGCTAAGCAAGGCAGTAATACAATCATATGAGAAAGAACACTCGGATGGAGGTCACTTAGGCAGGAGACCAGTAAGCAAACTGGACAGTAATATAGGCTAGAGATAATGAGGAATAGAATAATATCCTCTAAGAGCATCTCCCCACCTCCCCATTTCTATTTGCAAATAATCATCTTATTTACGACCCTGTGTCTTTTAATGACAGCCCATAAATTGTGGAGTTTTCTTTTTTAAACTCATTATCTCAGAATTTTAATATGCTGAGGGTCACATACCAGGTCACACAATCTCTGAAGATAGTCAAAGAGCAGTAACAAGCAATTCTCAGGAACCTCTGGGAAAATAAAAATAAATCTCAGTCTCAGAAAGATCCACATTGCTGAACCTTTGCCCTACTTGATGGGAAATCACCTTTGAGAAACTTTCATTTCAGACCCAAAAGCCCAAAGAGGGGGCACTTATATATGAATGTATTTTTAAATGTTGCACTATTTTGCCACTCAGAAAATAAGAAAAAAGAAAATCCATATGCAACATTCCCATTAATAGCATCCAAGAATTAAGGATGCCTGGGTGGCTCAGTTGGTTGAGCATCAGAGTCTTGATTTTGGCTCAGGTAATGATCCCAGGATTGTGGGACCCTGAGTCGGGCTGTGTGAACCCCATGTTTGGTTGTGTGCTGTGCGTAAAGCCTGCTTGGGATTGTCTCTCTCTCTCTTTCAATCTCTCTCTCTCTCTCTCTCTCTCTCTGCCCCTCTCCACCACTTTCTTACTTTCTAACAACAACAACAACAACAACAACAACAAACAAAATAGCATCCAAGAATTAAAATATGACTGCATTTGAAAATTTTTCCAGAGGCCTTTCCTCCTATTCCCTCTGTGAGAAAATTAAGGTTAAAAGTCAGAAAATGTGTTGTTGGCAGAGAAATCTTTCATTCACTCTGCATGATGTTAAAAAGCACAGTTCTGAGTCTAAAGTACAACTGTGTACCTCGAGCCCTTTTATTCATCCATGAAGTTAGAATAGTAGCAATGTTTTATAGTCTCTTCAACTGGTCTAAAACTTTATCACTGAACAGTAGATTATAATTAACATTCTCAAATATCTCCCACTTATCATTGTAATGTAATTCAATATCAACAAACAATATAGGCCTCCTCACAAATCTTCTTTCTTCTTTCCTTCCTCTTCTTCTTCCTTCCTACGTTTCCTTTCCTTCACTTTGTGTCCTTTCCCTCGAATTCAATTTTAACCAAACTAATAAAATTAAATATCAGGTTTAACCTTCAATGACTCTACCAAAAAAGGGGAGGTTGTGCTGACAATGTTCAGCCTTAACAGTTTCTGGACTCCATTTGTCCTGTAGGAGGAGATCATAGAGCTAAAACAGAAATAGACTCCAGAGGGGTCTCCTTGCTGCCCACAGTCAAGTCCAACATGTTGCAGCTGGGGACTGTACTAGTAGAAAGAAAGTATCTTTCTGTGACTTATAATATCTTCTTTTACCTTCTTAGAGATTCTGATAAGCAAGTTTTTCCTTAATCTTATCCAGAAAAAGAAAAACGATATAGATCACATAGGTATATCAAAAGAGCAAGCAAGTAAGAGATGAATAAGAGGGGACTTGGATATTATGTGTTCTCCTCTCCATATACTTTTATACCAGCCTGTCACTGGAAAAAGTCAGAAATGTTTGTATAGGCCTGTGCATAACAATTAAAGTCTTTTAATTGAACCCGCTTCCCCTGAGAATGGAAAATGGAGGTCAGGAGACTTTTAAGCCCCATGTAAGGGATCTTCTTGAAGATGTACCTTAATGGGAATTTGACTTCAGAAGAGTCCTCTTCAGGTTAGGGAGATAGTAAATAGCTACTTTTCACCACTTGATTCCATGGGAAATGCAAGGAAACAAAAACGTTTCCAAGATTTAAGCTCCAGATATCATAATTTCCATTAAAAAATATATGGGAGATCAGATGTTTATACAAGCCACTCACAGTTCATTACAATTACAAATTTTAGATTCAAAAAATATTACATTCAGTTCAGCTCATGGTTGAGAGGATGCGAAGGTATGATAATTCTTTAGGAGCCAGAATTGACAAGATATCATGAATGTAGAGGTAAAAGAAATATGGCGTCAGTGTTTGGTCTTGTAGATGTGTCCATCCCAGGTAGACCAGAACTTAGATTTTAATAATCCCATCCATTATTATGATTTATCTAGAAATAAAACTGGGATAAAATAGGGTACAACATCAGTTCTGAAATCCCAAACAAATCTAGGCCTTATCAAGTGAGACAACTTTTCAAAAGGCAAAATAAGTCAGTTGGGATAGGGGAAGCCTACATAGGGAGATAGTAGGGGTGCAAACCATTTAATAAAAGATTAATCTTGCCCTAAGAAACATACTCCCTTTGTATTTTGTTTCTGGGAAATAGCCCCTAGGCACTTGGAATGCCTTGTCTGATAAAGATGTCTTTGTTTACATGATGTTCTTGGACCATACCAGATAGTCCATGTTAATGGTGTGATTAATGGGGACAGCCTTAACCCATGCAGAATCAACTTGACTCTTAGAGGAGCTAGAAACTAAGGTCAGACACACAGATAGATAGTCATGTCTATATGACTGACCCTCAATAAAAACTTTGTACCTCAAGGCTTCTGTATATTTCTCTAGTTGGCAAGATTCCATGCATGTTGCCACATACTATGGCTGGAAGTAAGGGTTGTCTGCAAGACTCCACCAGGAGAAAGCAATTAGAACCTCATGTTTGAGTTTTCTACTAAATCTCTGAAACTGAAGGTGATGAAAGGGCCCTCCCAAATTTCACATATCTATGTTTGTCTTTGCTCTGGTGGAACCAAGTAAAAGAAATTCATTTTCTGAGATTTAGTAACCAATGCCTACATAAATTTCAATTTGAGGACAGAATTTGTAATAACTACATAGTCTGAAAAATCCACAAGCCCTAACTCTAGTTTAAATTTGACCTAGGTTGGTGACTGCCCTGAGGTGCCTAGCATACACCAAATAAAAAACCTCTTTGGAGGAACACACTGAAGATCGGCTCTCAAAGCCTTTCCACAGATAAAAGTAAAAGGTATACAAACTCTCAATAAAATAAATCACAAAAGTTAACAGGAAATAAGCCATCATCAGTTAATACATAAAATATAACCAATATAGACTCAGACCCCAAAAGGTTGTAAATATTAAAAAACAAATGTCTAATACAAAACAAGTACATTTATTGAGTCAAAGACATCTTCACTGTCACTTTGGGAGACTCCCATCAGATGACTCAGCTAATCTGTACCAACACCTGACCCACAAAAACTGAAGAATAATAAATGTATAGTTTTAAGTCACTAAATTTGTGTTAATACTGTTAACTGAACAGATCTATAATACACCAAATAAGTTTGGAATTTGTTATTAAAATGTGCATGTAGATTTTCTATAGTATGCATGAAAATAATTGTTACAAAGTACATAACTTCCAAAATATCAGAGGGGAAATATGGAAATTGAACAGGAAACCCACAAGAAAGTGCATATTAAAATGTAAAAAATAATTAAGCCTACATAAGAGAGGAAAATAAACCAAATATATCAGTAATCAAAATAAGTACAGCAAGCATTCAAAGATTGAAAGAAGCAAAATTCAAGTATTCTTATCTATAAAATTCACACTTAAAACAAAAATACCTAGAAAACTTGAACATTAAAGTGTATCCTTATAAAAACCAACCAAAGAAAGCTGCTATAAATATATTAATATTTAAAAAAATTCAATAAGCTGAAATTATTATTATTTACTTGTTATTTCTTGTGCTTTTAATTTTAGCCATTCTGACAGGTGTGAGGTGATTTGTGGTTTTGATTTGCATTTCCCTGATGATTAGGGATGTTGAGCATCTTTTCATGTGTCTGCTGGCCATCTGTATGTCTTCTTTGGAAAAAAAATGTCTATTCATGTCCTCTGCCCATGTTTTAAATTTGATTATTTGCTTTTTGGGTGCTGAACTGTATAAGTTCTTTATATGTTAAGCTGAAATTATTAGAAAATATAAAAATACTATAACATATTGACAAAAGTTCAATTTACAAAGAAGATGTAAAAAAAAAAATCTAACCTTGTATGTACTTGATAACATAGCTTCAAAAGGTATAGGATAAACTGGCAAAATCACAAGGAAAAAAAATGATAAACATACTGCTATAAACTGAATGTTCATGTCTTCCCCAAAATTTATATGTTGAAACCTGATCCCCAGCATGATGGCATTTGGAAGTGGGGCCTTTGGAAAGTGAACAGATTATGAGGACAGAACCTTCACGAATGAGACTAGAACTCTCATAAAAGAGACCCCAGGGAGCTCCCTCCCCCTCTTCTACCAGGTTGACACAGCAAGGAGACTATGGTCGATGAACCAGGAAGTGGGTTCTTACCAGACAATGAATCTGCCATTGAATCATGTTGTTGGATTTCCCACCCTCCAAAGCTGTGAGAAATAAATTTCTGTTGTTTATAACACACCCCCCCTCTATTGTCATTTGTTACAGCAACCTGAATGGACATGGACAAATACAACCATAATTAACGTACCTCTCTTTGCAATTGATATACTAAATAAACAAATATCAGTAGGGACAAGGAAATTTGAACAGCTTGACTAAGTAGTTATAGATAGATTCCTGGCTTTCATAAGTGGAGAATATACATTCATTTCAAACACAAAATTAACTTTTGCAATAACTGACTTCCATGTGGTAAGTTTCAAGAAATTTCAAAGAAATTGATACCATGAAGTGTATATCCTCTGGCCCCAATGATATTAAGGTGTAAACTAATGACAGAAATAAACTTTAAAATGTCCATACACTGAAATAATTTAACTCAAAATAATCCAGTGGAATATTGGCTAAGAAATGATAACTTTTTAATACAGACAATGGCAAGATGGGGTTCATTATAATATTCTAAAAGATAGATAGATAGACAGACAGATAGATAGACAGATGCACTGTTCAAAATAATAAGAATATTGGAGGGGCACCTGGGTGGCTTAGTCGGTTAAGCGTCCGACTTCAGCTCAGGTAATGATCTCACGGTTTGTGAGTTCGAGCCCCATGTGGGGCTCTGTGCTGACGGCTCAGAGCCTGGAGCCTGCTTCAGATTCTGTGTCTCCTTCTCTCTCTGCCCCTCCCCCACTTGTGCTCCATCTCTCTGTGTCTCTCAAAAATAAATAAATGTAAAAAAAATTTTTTTTAAATAAGAATATTAGAAACATCCCAATTTACTATCACCGAAAAATGGATCAATATTTTTTTGAAATATTTTTTTTTTAATTTAATTTTGAGAGAAAGAGACATGAGTGGGGGAGACACAGAATCCAAAGCAGGCTCCAGGCTCTGATCTGTCAGCACAGAGCTGGAGGCAGGGCTCAAACCCATGAACTGCAAGACATGACCTGAGCTGAAGTCAGATGCTTAACTGACTGAGTCACCCAGGTGCCCCTAAAATGGCTCAATATTTTGTCATGGTCATACAAAGAAATATTAAGAATAAAAATGAAGGAGTATATATGTATCAACATGGAAGAATTATATAAACAAAATGTTGAGCAAAGAGTAAATCGTAGAAGAAATTATAAAATTATTTTATTTATAAAAAAGGTCAAAAGACAAAACCACACACAGGGATGCATATATGTGTGGTTAATATGGGCTGCATACCTATGTGGTGCATCCATAAAGGATAACATATGGCTCCGTGGGTGGGTGGAAGAGGGGTACATAAAGACTATAAAAAATGTTTTTAATACTTCTCTTTAGCTTGATGGAGGGTACATGAATATTTTACCATTTTTCGTAATTATTATACTTGAATTACATACATTCTTTCATATGTCTGGTATCTTGCATAAACAGAATAGAGGCAGGATCAGTTTCTAAAAGATGCATTCATAAAATTTAGGACAGGTTTATAAAGTTTTCACTCTAAGAGGACAAACGAGATGGAAGTTTAGTGATCACAAGGCATCTGATACATGATTTAAAAAATGGATGAATGGCACAGCAGTCATTGTCATATTCAATTACAAATACCAATTTTGTTTTAAGAAAATATTGGTCATCATGACAAGTTTACTGTTGTCATATTGAATGTTTTAAATCTGTGTACCTAAGAAATGTTTGCCTTTTTTGGCATAATAGATGCATGAAAGTCAAAATCCTAAGAAATGTATGCCGTTTTTATTGTTGTACACATCTGGGCCTTCTTGGAATAAAATAGTTTAGACAATGAATAACTAAAGAATAAAGAAAGGAAACAGGAAGGAGGGATAGAGGAAAGAAAATTAGGACAAAGAAAGGTTTTGTGATGAGGTGTTCCATCTTACAAGTAAAGAATTTGAAGTCCTAATGGGATGCCTGAATAGAGACGGCTCACACACACACAAAAAAATTAGGTCTAGAGTTTGGAAGAATAGTTTAGCTAAAAATACAGATGTGTATGTATATCATACACAGAAATGATGCAGATATAAGAAAATGCCAAAAAGAGGGTATAAAGGCACAAGATTATAGTCTAAGGAGAGGTCATGGCAACACGCATTTATAGGGTAGAAAAGAAAGAGAATATAAAAAAGGAGACCTCAAAGAGAACCCATTTATTATAGACATGTGTCATGGAAATTAACACAGGAAATAATGTTGGTGAAGGCCTGACTGTTGCATTTGGTAACTGAGCAGTTCCCAACGAACTATATGATTACTGAAGCGTATCATTATTTCTTTGCATTTTCATATACTTGGTCAAAGTGGCTTTCTGAAAAGGAAGTCTTATTTCCTTATGGTAAGACAAATTTCAAACAGCTATACATCAACTGCAGTCATGTTCTGCTTTGTGACAAGAATGCAGTTACCTCCACTATTACACTATTCCACATCTAGAAACTGTATTTGCCACTGTCTCATCCCCCACATTCAGCTGTGCTTTGGAAGATCAGAGCAAGCTAACTTGACCCTAACTCTATAAACAGTAAGGGTGTGACAAACTGGGGTATTTTGCTAATGTTATTATGTTTACTGTCAATCATTTTTTGATGTGACGATGATATCACCAATTACTGTGGAGAAAGTAGGCACAGAAATCTTTAGTTTAAAACTTAAAGTAAACCCTCCTCAGTGTTCCATCTTTGGATGGATATGAAGGGTGGGGGTGGATAAAGGGCAGCCAATCTCTGAAGCTTTGAAAGTGGGCAGAAAAGTGGCAGGTGGATTTAATATGATCTTAGTGCAAGGCAAATATTCGAGAAAAGAGAAAAATTGAACTCTCTTCAGAGAATGCTGGGCCCCAAGCAATCAATTATGATTCAGGAATGGGAGGAAAGAGTTATAAATACTTGCTCAAGATGAAGCTTTATGTGGAAAAAAGACAAAAAGGAAACCCATAAATCTCCTAATGTTTAGTACTAACGTTTAAAAGCAAAACAAAATGTTCCGGTCTTCTGCAATACGATGGCAGTTCTGATACTGCATACTTTAGGGCATTCTGATCGCTTTAATTTCAAGAAAGACATAGAACAGCTGTAGAGAACAAGCAGAAGATATCTGTGGTAGGGCCAAAATATTTTTGTTAGTATTGGTTGCTTGGTATCTGTCCTGGGAAATCATCTCTTTTACATTTTTTAAACATGGAGTGCTGGTACAGTAAACCAGAATTAATCCCATACCGTCCCTAGCACAAGGATCTGTTTATGACCTAGTCCTATCCAATTAGTGTCCAATGCGACAGTGACTGGTCCAAAGAGGGACATGGGACACAATGCAGGCCAATGAGCCATCTGCATAACTTGGGCTCATGCCACAGAGAGAGAAACATGGTCTTTCACTGGGATCACTTACTGGAAACACTAGGGGAGCCTAATGTTGCCGGTGGTCATCTTTGCCATCAGATGGATACTGCTTAAAGGAATGAAATTAGCACACAGACAAGCAGAGCTGAGAGAAATAGGAAAAGTGTGAGACTTCTGATGACATCATCCGATCTCCTGAGTACAGCTCTGGTCAGGATTCCAAAGTACATGTGTCGGTCAGTTATCATTATCCTGACAAATACACAATTTAAAAGTAATAACTTTTCAGTCTTCCAAAGGAATAAACTATAGCCAGAAAATCAGGGAGGACCAAAATAGCATAAAACTGGACTGGACTTATTCTGCATAATTTGGAAATTGGTGTTATCCACTGAAGCCCTCCAAAAAAATTAAGTAAATTAAACATTTACAAAGTGTGAAATAAACATTTGAATTTCATTACCCAAAGGGGCTAAAAATATCTGTGTCATGAAAGCATTAGTTCTATTTATAAACTATATTTACAATGCCTTAACAAGGAAAATGACTTATCTGGATCTTTTTTATTAAATGTTACGTCTACTGTCAGAGGCAGAATTTTGTAACCACTGTCACACATTAAGTCAGTTATTCAATAAATAATGATTATGCACAATAATTATTGTGCAAAAAAATGTGTTTAGCTAGGGAGATGAGTAATGACAGATATATTTACTGCTTCCAAGGGGCTCTCTTTCAAGAGAGAAAACAGACATATTTGTAAAAAATATCACTGACTGCAAAGATTACTGAGCAAATACAAAAAATGGTGGTGGTCGACATATATATATATTATATATATATATATATAATTTATATATATTTATATATATAATATATATAATATATAAATATATATTATGTATATATATTATATTATATATAAATATAAATATATTTATATATTATATATTATATATATTATATATTATATATTATATATTTATATATTATAATATATATATTATTTTTATATATTATAATATATATATTATTTATATATATTTATATATTTATATATATTATAATATATATTTATAATATATATATAAATATATAATATAATATATATATATATTATATTATATATATATATATAAATATATAATATAATATATATATATATATATATATATATATATATATATATATATATAAAATTCTCTTGGGACAGGGAAAGTCAGAAAAGCCTTCAAAGAAGAAACAATAATGGCCTAAGGTCTTGAGAAATGGAAACGTTGGCAAATTGTAAGGAAGGAAGGAGGGAGGTAAAATACAATGGCTGGAGAGGAGCACCTGGGGCAGTGGAGTCAGGGGAAGTTGAGGAGGCTGGCAGCAGAAGAAGGTGGAGAAGGGGCCAGAGGGCAGGTTACGAAAGGCTGGACACGCCTTGTCAAGAGTGTGAACCTTGCCCTATGTGGCATGAGGCTGTTGCATTTTAATCCAATGGGGTCCTCTGAATCATGAGCTTGATATAATATGACAGTTGTAGTCTTCAGTTGTTTGGATTCTTACCACTGCTTCTTCCCAGGAAGTAGGAGTCTTGGGATTTTCTGTAAGCCGGCAGCCCCAGCACCTTCTTCAGATCTTATTTTGGGGTATGTGGTTATCTAAAAAGAGGCCTTGGTGGTGTCTTTCTTCTTTTGACTACCTGGAGGGTCTACTTTGGTAAGGCAGTTAAAGAAGATTAGTAGCATATGTACTATATGATCATGGAGATTGTTTCCATATTGTTAATTAATGAAACTTTAGCATGTGTTCTGCCTTGTGGTCTAAGGTTGGTGTTTCCCTCTCCCCAGAGAGAACAGTGAGGTTCCTATTGAGTTCGGACACTAAGGAGTCAGTTCTGGAGGGGCACAAAGAAGGTTGAGGAAAAAGGTGGACCCCAACATGGGAAGAGAATTTCCCTTGCTTGAAATATTTTTCCTCTAAAGCCTTTGTTTACAAGGGGAGAAGACAGAAATGTCCTGCCCTAAACTCATTTCTTCCACCAGTTCTCAGTGAAAGAAAGTAAAGCTGAAGGAGTTATAAAGTGAAAGAGTTTCAGTCATTCCGCATTTAAAGTGCTTAGTGAGGTGTGGCTTGCCTACAAAATGTAAGGAGCCTGGCTGGGTTAAATAAATTAAGAGGCAGTGGTACAAAAGGCCTTAGTTCTAGGTAAACAGCTTCTTCACTATGCCTCTGCCACTGACTGGGTGTAAATACCTGTATTTCAGGCAGAAGAAATATTTTGCTTTTGACATATTGTCACAATTTACTAGCAGTTTCCTTTAACCGACTCCCACCCCCTCCCAATCTTTTTTTGCAGCAGACTCTTGATTTTGACTCAGGTCATGATCTCCTGGTTTGTAGGATCAAGCCCCATGCTGTGAGCAGGAAGCCTGTTTGGGATTCTCTCTTTCCCTCTCTCTCTCTGCTCCTCCCCCGCTTGTGCGCTAGCAAAATAAATAAATAAACTTTACAAAAAAACCCCACACTTTCATATCATCAGTCTTTACTGACTGGACTTTTATGAGCATGGAAAACCAAGATGATATGCTTGTTAGCTCTTATTTTCCCTGTAGTTTTGTCAGGCTTCCTTGGTCTGCTAATAGCTTTTGAATCTTTCAGACATTCATCCATATTACTCAAAATCAAATCTGAAACTTTTACTAACATTTAATCCTTGTTTCAAATTAAATCATTCAGTAGGTTTTAATCCAGTAAGAAAAAATACAGGGTATGGAGAGAAGGAATAAAGAAGTATCCTTTCCTTGAGATAAGACATACAGGCTCAGGCAATTCATCCAAATAAAAACTGTTCCATTTGCTCAGTTTCTACTTTATTCTTTTTGTTCCAAGTTTGTGCAGAATACACAGAATGAAGCACATAGTCATAGAAAATCATAATGCACTTAATGAAAAAAGAGCATGTTTTGGGGACAGGAGATAATATTTTGAAGTGCAGACAGTGAAGATTTTTCTCCCTTATGGAAATTATGGAAAGACTAGAACGTAGCAGTATTTGCTAATCTAATTTCCTTTCGCTTTTTTTCCCCCCTCTTTTGCTCTTAATGTAGAACAGGTATTTTCCTTTTCATCCTCTCGCCTCTCATAGCTCTTAATCAGTTAGTTTAGACACAGTGTAGAAAATTAGTAACTGCACTAGATAGGATCAAGGGATTCCCGTTCTTGCCCCACCACATTCTGTGGTATGTGACCAGGGGCAAGTCACAGATCTTGTCTGAATATCAGTTTTACCTTCCATTTCAGTGGTCCCTTATGAGTTCCTAAAATGCACTACCCACTCAGGAGACTAAATAAACAATCAGATAGTGGCCAGACTCTATGTAAAAATGGAATTCTGACTCATAATCTGCAGCAATCAGCCCAGGAAGCCAACCTATCTATGGTAATGAATCCAAGAAGTCTAACTAGTATCTTTATCAAGCAGTCCAGGAAGTCAAACAAGAACCTTTGTAACCCTTGGTCCAAAACATTCAGGACTTGACTAACAACTGACAGCTTCTCTAATTTGTCCCACATTTCTAACTTAAAACCAACCAGAGGAAGCTCTTCATGCGCCCCTAACCCATAACACAGTATGGCCTGCCTCTTGGTAGCTGCCAATCTATGTATGGCTTTTACATGTCAACTGTCTCCAGTTGGGGCATATCAGAGATTTTCCACTTCTTTCCGCCATAGGCTTTGCCATTCCTACACCTGGCTTTGAGTCTCTGTCAAATGGAAAGGATGGTGGCTAACTCCCCGGCTCTAGCAAGTTCTCATATATAGCTTTTGCTCATTCTCTTTTGGATGAATCTTCATTTTTTTTTTTTTTTTTTTTTTGGCCACCCAAATGTTTCGTTTCCAACCTCTCCACAATGAACTGGTATGTGATCTCAGAAACTGTTTCTTTTCTTAGCAATGCTCCTTCAAATGATCTTCTGTATCAGTGACCAGTGATTGTCACAAATGTAAGCTGAATTATATCAATCCCTATTTTAACAATTTTCTTTGGTTTTTCCATTGGCCTTTGAATAAGGTTTAAAATCTTTAGCTAGACTGATTTGTTGTTGTGGGGTTTTTGTTGTTGTTGTTTGTTTGTTTTTCTGACATGTACAGGTACTTATTTTGACACTCAACCCTAGGTTTACATGACATCAAAATTCTTGGTGTTCTCAAAATGTGCCATATTCTCTCTCACTTCATGGCTTCCATACATAGAATTTCCATAAATTTCTCTTCCTAAAATATTGTTCTTCATTTTGCTCATGTAGTAAATTCTTATATCTCCTTAAGACTTAGCTTAATCATTGTCTCCTTTGTGAAGCCCTCGCTAACCTTGCCAGTCTGAGCCATCTTCAACTAAATGTATCTTCATTTTATATGATTTGCTTAGGTATGTCCTTATTCAATTCAATGTTAGTTTTTGCATTTTTATCAACTGCTTAGTATCTTGCATATTCTAAGTATTCAGTAAATATTTAAATTATGAACAAATGAATGACTGAATGACTCTACATAAATGAGATTCTTCACATGCCTATGTCACAGGACCTAATTAACTTTTCTTCAGTACCCACTGTAGTAGGTGTTAGAGTAGTTAGTTACCCATTACCTCCCACAATGGGCCAAGTAGGGTGCTAGTTGTTGTACAGCCATCATCTTTCCACATCTCACAACATTTTTTCAGGGTTAGGTATTATTTCCCTCCCATATATAGTTAACATATCTGAACTTCAAAGAGGTTAAACAACTTGAATAAAGACATGCAGTCAATGAGGGGTAGAACTGTTATTTGAAAGCAAATTAGTCTGAAAATCAACACTGAGATCTTAGGAGGAAAAGGAAATTGAGTTCCATCTTAAAATCACAGAAATCACAGACATAATCTACCATAAACCAAATACACATTACAAGTTAAGAATCATGGTGGGACTAATTCAGAATCAAGCAGGATATATACAGTTGATTCTCATTATTTGTGAATCCTATATTTATAAATTAACCTATTACCTAAAATTCATTTGTAACCCCCAAATCAAAACAGCTCTTCCACAGTCTTTGTGGATATGTGCAGAGAGGCAAAAAAATGTGAGGTGCCTGACACCCACGTTCTCAACTGAGGTTGAGAAAGCTCCCAATGCTCCTCCTGCTTATTTGAGCTCTCACACTGTAAACATGTGCCTGTTTTTCTTTTAATAACAGGATTCATTTTTTAGAGTAGTTTTAGGTTCACAGCAAGTCTAGGGGAAGGTACCGAGATTTACCATGTACTCCCTGCCTTTTCCCGTGCATAAGCTCCCCTATTACTAACACCTCCCACGAGAGCGATATATTTGTTACAGCTGATGAACCCACACTGACACATTATTATAATCAACAGTCCATGATTTACTTTAGGGATCATTCTTGGTAGTGTATAGTCTATGGGTTTAGACAAAATTATAATGGCATATCATTACATTGTCACAGAGTAGTTTCACTGCCCTAAAATCCCTGTGTTCTTTCATTGGAAGCCAAAGATAGTTTAAACACATTTGTATGATTTCTGCCATCTAATGCTGTGGTAGTATCTGCTATTAGTATGTGGCCCTCACATGGTTTCAGTGATAACAGAAGATGCAGTAAATGTAATAACTGTTTCTATAGCCACTTCACAAGATTGTGAAAGGAGAGGTGAAGAAGAACCCCTTAACCAATTGAAGTGACAGCAGGGTGAGCTTCAGATAATCAGGGTATAACTGCATAAACTGCAATTGAGCCAAGAAGTAAAGACCAACAGTGAAGTAAAAGGAAGGGTCTGCACGAAATACATTACTGATTCTTTTTGTATTTTTTACCTAGAAACGTGTCTTTAAAATAGATGGTCTACAACCCAGCATTCACTGGGAGGGATTTCATCTAGTGCCATAAATGCCTTAAAACAGAAAATTCTGCTGCTGGAGCCACATATTCTCTTTTACCCATACAAGGTAGAACCCCTTCATCATACTTCAGAAGACAACTGTTTTAGACGAGATTTTCTGATTTTTTTTCTTTTGTTTTTGGCTTGGGTTTCATGGTGCCTAAACAGTTTAATTCTTCAGAACTACTTTAGAGAAAATAATGACACCACATTCATTCCTTAATGTCCCTTGCGTACATGTGCTCTGTGTTAAAAGGTGTGTGACACACACCTTTCCCTTTCTCTATTAGAAGAGTTTCTGCCTTGACCTAGAAGCGTTAACGACAATTGTGTATCTTCCTTCTCTGGATCTAAAAGCAGTCCAATAAATAAGAGACCCTAGAATCTGGAATCTAGAAAAAATAGGAATAGAGTTAAGACCATAAACTTCATACCTGAAAACATAGTCTTATAATTAGAGTGGACAAAAATTCTCCTGATGGTACAAGTTAAAATAATTCTGTGACTCTTAAAATATTCTCTTGCCCCCTAAAGACTAGGCAAAGCTGTCCCTCTAATGTACTCCCATTATGATGCATACTTTATCTAAGTGAAGCATTTGGCAGTACAAAGTCACTGCCTGTTGTTTTATTTCTGTGTCTCTACTGCTGGATTATGAGCTCACCAACAGGAGGAGGTTCATGCTCACCACTGTGCTCTATTCCAGTTAAGAAAATTTTGATTGCAAGGAATAGGAACTCATTTGAGATAATAAAAATAGTTGCAAAAAAAAATTCAATTCTATGGAGGAAATAAAATGGTGGCCACAAGGATGTACTGTAAGGCTTTATTCAAGGAGAGGAAGGAAGATACCACTCGCTGGGCCACAGATAGATAGATCAGAACCAAAAGTCAGGAATTGGGATCACACTTTTTATATATCTCTGACCCCATCATGTCTCTTATTTTTCTACTCTCTGATGACTAGCTCCATGTTTCCTTTATTGATCCCATTCTATTGATTATTCATATTGCATAAAACCAGCTTGCCTGATTTCAACAAAACCTACTCAATATTAAATACTAATAAATGATTTCAAAAGTCTGACTTGTCCAAGTCCTCACTATGCAAAGCCCTATTATCAGTTTCTACATAGTTCCCAATTAGGTCGATTATAATGGGGGTGAGGGGTTCAGGGAATGGTCGCAATGGTACATTGCTCACTGCCCCATCAGCAGGAATTGTGGGAGTAAGCAGCTTCTCTAACAAAGGGGCATAGTTAAAGCAGTTCCTTCAAAGGTGCCTAGTACTTATCCTTAATATATGACATCCAGAGGGGATCAAAATCATGTGTTAAATGAATGAACAAATGAATGTGGCAGACACTGCAGATAATATGTCAATTTCCCCTTATTTCTCTCTAAAACAACCCCATTTTAGCTGGGTAGTGGGTAGCAACGGACCCAGCCTGCTAGTGTGATGGAGAGATCTAACAATGGGTTATGGGAGCCAGTTACACACATCTCTTCCCAGCTCTGCCTTAGTGAAGTCATGTCGGTAGCCTGAAAGCAGCCATGATGAGAATATTGGCACCACGGAAATCAGTCAGTGCTATAACCAGTGCTTTTTTTTTCTCCCCAGAGAGCAGGTTTTTAGACATTTACCAGCATTCCACCAGCTCAGCCAGAATCATGGTTGGCATGAGCTAATAATGGAAATCCCAAGCCTCATTTCCAGGACTGGTTAAGGGGAGGGCCTATAACCCAGTTCTACCAATGGGACTTGGGCTTTCTTGGATTTTCTTCCAAATAAAAATAAAGATGCTCAGATTTCCTGCCTTTTAAGAATGTAACACCTCAAGCCAACCTGCAATCAAGACAGGGAAGCATAGAAATGAAAAGCAACAGGCTTAAATGAATGAAAAGAAATATGAAAAAAATCTGGTTCTTTGAGGACTCTGTTAAGAAACTGTACCAAACATGGAACTACTCTGCCTCAGGCATCTTGTTATGAGTCATTTGTTTATTTCTTAGGGCAATTTTAATTGAATATTCTACAACTTGCAGCCCAAAGATTCTAATACAATGAATGGATAGGTGGATTAATAAATGAATCAGTGAACCATTGAATGAATAAGACTATTTGTACAGCTGTGTAATGGGCAAAAAATACTGGGGATAATTACATGTTCTCACAGGTATGTGACACGTGTCCTGACGGATTTCTGTTTTACCCTTTAGCATTATAATATATTGTAAACCTTCCACATTGTTTTTTTGTTTGTTTGTTTGTTTGTTTTACCATGGATGAATAAAGAACTTCTCACTTAAGAAAAGTATGTTACTTTTTTACATGACTGTACACATTTAGGAACTTTTTTTTTTTTTAACGTTTATTTATTTTTGAGACAGAGAGAGACAAAGCATGAATGGGGGAGGCACAGAGAGAGAGGGAGACACAGAATCGGAAGCAGGCTCCAGGCTCTGAGCCATCAGCCCAGAGCCCGACGCAGGGCTTGAACTCATGGACCGCGAGATCCTGACCTGAGCTGAAGTCGGACGCTTAACCAACTGAGTCACCCAGGCACCCCTAGGAACTTTCTTAATGAAGGACAAATTGTTCTTCTCTGCCACTCCATGCTCTTTAGAAAATATTCTAACTTTAAATAAAAATATGTGAAATTTATGAGGACTTTAATTCTCTATCCTAGCAGTTGAAACTCTAAGAGGTAATTTGTGTGTGTGCCTGTATGTGCATATATGTTCACTGGGTGTTTTCTATTTTATTTTGCATTCATTATATAAGAGTCTATTGTTCTTATAACAAACAAGATTTAAATATAGCAAAACTTAAAGCTATTACATGCACTGAAAATGATTCATAGCATAATATTTACTTTGACTGTTTTCTTTCTCTATTTTGAGTCTAGGAGATGGGCTTTGGCAAACATGAGACTTTGCCAGCTGGTGAGAAAGATCACCAGCCCCTCTTCCACTTGGTCAGCTGCCATGAATCACTGTTTTCATCCCATACTCTTATCCACAAATCCATGTTCTCTAGAGAAACTTTAATAAATTGTGATTCCAGAGAAGAGGAAAGGTAGTCCAATGCATACTTGATGATGGATGCTACCTAATCGGTACCTAATAAAAGAAAAATGCCAAAGCCTGGTCACTCCATTCTTCTAGGAAAACAAAGTCAGGTAGCTAAGGTGAAAGCCTCTTTTAAACAACAACCATTTTTTTTCCATCCCCAATTACCCTTCTCAGAACTAGCTATATGCATAACAATAGCAAAAATGTTGTTCTGGATGTTACTTCTTTCAGTTTCTATTAAAACTGTAATAGTGCCTGCTTCCATTATACATTTCCCTGTATATTTCAATCAAAATGTCACTTAGCCACTGTTACTAGAGTGCACTTAATATTTTCATTAAAACCAATAAAACCAAGAAATGACAAGGGTGCAGGTGGGTACAGACAATTAAACTCCTCTTGTATGTATTGTTAAATAGCAGTTGAGGAAAGAAAGAAGCCCCATTGAACACCTGTCCCTTCTCCTTTGAATGGCAGCTCACAGAAATCCACTTAGCTAGCTATTGTCTGCTTATTTTCCTGACAGATAATGCGAAGAACAGGCAGTTATGGGGCCACTAATTCAAAATTAATTTTTCCTTCACAAGAGTGCTGTGGACACTGAGTGCAGTAATGGTGCCTGATCAGGATTCAGGGGGGTAAACAAGACAATCTGAGATGATGGGCAGGAGATAAAAGCCCTTTACAGGTCTACTCCACTTGCCAGTGAGAGCTGGGGGGTTTTGCTGGCACCTCTTATTGTTATTATTTTTTAAATCCATCTCAAATCAAAGTCTAAAGAGTTAATCACTAAAACATGTGCCTGGGTGTGTGTGTGTTGAAAGAAAAGACAAAAGAAGATTCTACCGTTTTGTTTTCCATCTTTTCCCACCACATTAAAAATGTTAGTGGCTGCAAAAGAGAGCTTTTAAGCCACACATTGAGATTGTTTATGGAGTTTCCTCCTGGGAGCTTCTACCTCCGTTAAGAAAATCACCACATTTCCTTTAAAAAGTCGGGACCTTTTGCTAACCCACCATTATTGCTTATTTCATTCTGGGAGGAAACATCCACCCCTAACATGCAAAACAAAAATTTGTTTCCACCAGACCAAATTCAAACTCTCTCTTGCTCTTCCTCTTTCTACCTGTCTCCTGCTCCTTCTCTCCCTCTTCATTCTAAATCCCTGTTCCTATGTTGCTAGCCACCCAAATCACTTAGCAAACCGGCTGAATGAAGATTCTGTGGGGATGAGTTAAAGAGGAGGATTAGATCCAACCGTTCTCTGGCCAGCCTCTGAGACCCCGTTGGCAGACAAACGGCAGACGTATCTTGTGAATTATCTCCTAGTCACTGACACAAACCACTCAGAATAAATCAGGATTGAAGATTGATTTCCACAAAATTGCTTTATTACTCAGGTAAAATTTATCGACCTGTTATATGAAGGGAAAAAAAATAAACTAAAGAAGACAGGCCCATGCTAAAATAGCAAACATAAAACCTCCTATAAATCCTCTCATTTCAAATATTTGATATTTAGTGTAGAATGTGTTCTCGGAGAAGTTCATCTCTGTGTAGTTTGTACCGTCTCGGAGAAACATGGAGAAACATACAGAACCCGAGCACTTTAAAGCCCATCAGTTAGCTATTAAAATATACGCTGATTAATTATAGTGACTCTAATTTCTAAGTCCCAAATCAGGGAACGTTATTTTCACGAGGTTTTTTGTGTCCTTAAAAAATTAATCTGCTAATATTTTTTACCCATGCAAACATTAAATCTAAATAACACAGTGAAGTTTTATCTACCTAAAACATCTAAGGTATAGACTCCCAATCCATAGGGACCACCTCCACTCAACTCATGAACTTCTTGACACTATTTCTTCATACTCATGCATTTCATAAGCATCTCATGCGTTCACTCAGTCAGCCCGCCTTTAACCAATGACTATGATACGCATGGAACCGTGTTGCCGCTCTGCGACTTTGATACTTAACAAATCCCCAAATATATTTAAGTTAAATTCTATTTCCTTATAGAGCAGAAGAAGGCCAGTGGATTTTGAACCTGTACATATAAATTTCTCTTGTGTGCTGTGATCCTTACAGAGCTTCCCGTGGGCTGGACAATAGATGAACAAACACAGTTCTTCTTATGTGAACTAGAACTTCACTATCGAGTCTTCCAGGTATGTGTCAATCCCATTCTCCTGCATCAAAGTGAATTTAATCAGATTAGTGAAACATATAACCTCATGTCGGTGTTTAGGTGTATTATTTTACTTGGCTATTTAAAGGTCCTTGAAAATATATCTATGTAAGCATTATGTGTCTCACGTGTGTAAGAGCTCCTAACTGGCAGGAGAAGTTCTGCACATCAACTAACATAGTACTACGAACATACACTAATTTATGAAGTTCATACGTACTTCTATTAATTGGTAATAAAATGATAGGGGCACAATACTGGACAGTCTAGGACCTATCAGTGGATTCTTTGCAATCTGATGAAGAAAGCTTTAATGTTGGAAAGAATGAGAAAGTAAACCCATAAGAGAGTCACCCTCAAGGCTGACATGTATTCAGGTATTATAAAAAGAGAAAAGAGGACCAAAATGGAGCCACTTGCATTAAGCCCTGTGTCACCAAATCGAGACTTAAGATCTAACCTAACTGCAGTTTTAGCCTCTCCCAGGAATATAATCCTAAACTAGTCAATTTGAAATTTCTTGGTCAATGCTAGCGAGGTAATCTGCTTGATAGATCCTGTCTCTCAAAGGAGAGTGACCTTGCTGAAACAAGCCACTTTCCGATAGAACAACTTCCCTGTCCTGCCTCTTCTGCCTATAAAAGTCTTTCATTTTTTAGAGCTCCTCACAGTTCCTTTCCATGGGCTCGATGGGATGCTGGCCAATTCACAAATTGCTGAATAAAGCCAATAAGATCTTTAATATTTACTCATTTCATTTTGTTTTTTAAGATAGGACATCACCGTAACAACAACTGTGTAAGCTGCTAATTTTAGATATCATCAAACTATGAGGATGTATGTGTGTCACGGCAATACTGTATAGTCAGTAGGATAACATGCAACAGTCATCACCATGATAGAGATTGTATACCATGCCCAGGGAGCAAACACTACCTACCACTGCTTTATGGATCAAAACTCACACCCAACCCTATGAGCTAGCTGACATAGCAATATGATAAAAATCTGTATGAATCAAAACATCCTAAATTAGTTGTGGTTACTTGTGATGTTATTTCCACAGTCATTTCAAGCATCTTAAAAACTGTATGTAAATGAAATGTGTTGTGCTTAAATTAGAAGAAAATAGAGTATGTGGAATATTTTTAAAGATACTATCTATTCCTCCTTGTGTATCTTTTTTTAATGTTTGTTTATTTATTTTAAGAGAGAGAGAGAGACTGCACCCATGCAAGCAGTGGAGGGGCAGAGAGAGAGAGAGAGAGAGAGAGAGAGAATTCCAAGCAGGCTCTGCGCTGTCAGCATAGAGCCCGACATGGGGCTCCATCTCATGAACCATAAGATCATGACCTGAGCCAAAATCAGGAGTCAGATGCTTAAGTGACTGAGCCACCCAAGTACACCAATTCCTCCTCATATTTCTTAGTTTAAAAATATAGGTTGAAGAAAATTCCAAATACATGCAGGGAAAGGAATTTAAAACTTTATGTAAAACTGATAGTTAACATGGGGTCATTTTTATGTAACATTGTCTGCTATTGGTCAGGTTTATCAAATCACATTTCAAATGTAAAGTATAAAATTATTTATAATTATAAGCCTTGCAAATTTCCACTTTCTAGAATTCTATATTAGAAACTGTAGGCTTGAAATACTTGGTGATTAAGCATATATTAAGGAAAACTGTTGAACCATAAGTAACATTTTATGTCGGTACTTACTAAAAAATACTTTCACACCTTCTCTTTCTAAAAATGCTGATAATTAAAAACTGTTGACTTCTTAAATACATCCTTTTAAATATCAACACATGTTGGGGCGCCTGGGTGGCTCAGTTGGTTGAGCGGCCGACTTCGGCTCAGGTCATGATCTCGCGGTCCGTGAGTTCGAGCCCCGCGTCGGGCTCTGTGCTGACCGCTCAGAGCCTGGAGCCTGCTTCAGATTCTGTGTCTCCCTCTCTCTCTGACCTTCCCCCATTCATGCTCTGTCTCTCTCTGTCTCAAAAAATGAATAAACATTAAAAAAAAAATTAAAAATAAATAAATAAATAAACAAATATCAACATATGTTTTGGTAAAGAAGAAACAATGGACTATATAGAAAAATAATTCATTTTAATATGGCGATTAATCTCATCCTTAATTTCACCTTTGTTTTTTTAACACCTGTGTGATACAAGTAATATACATTTTGATTTTGCCCACTGGTTCCTGGCTCACAGTTTCCAAACTCCTTGTAATTTCCTAAGTGACTAGAGTAATAGGAGCATCTTTTGATATACAGTTTGGGTTCTCTTCTAAATTCCTGAAATAGCTTAGAGCACAAAGGTGAAATGGGTGCCTTTTGTTATTCTTAACAAGTCCCTTTCAACAACACCTAAGTTTACAGTGACTTTTGGAAAGCCCCCTTAGGGGCTTAGATGGGGCCTGGGGAAACCAACAATGTGATCAGGGGGTTACAATTTTCAGCCCCAGGCACCACCACAACCTCTGGAGGAGGAGAGGGGCTAGAGGTCATTCACCAATGGCCAGTCATTTAATCAAACATGCCTACATAATAAAGCCTCCATAAAAGTTCTTAAACTATGAGATTCAGAGAGCTTCCAGATTGTTGAACTTATTAAGATGTGGGGAGGATGGTGCATCTGGAGAGGGAATAGAAGCTCTGTGCCCCTTCCCACATACTTTCCCCCATGCACCGCTTCCATTTGACTGATCTTGAATATACACTTTTATCATAAACCACTAATCGACCAAGTAAACTGTTTTCCTGAGTTTGTGAACTGCTCTAGCAAATTAATCAAATCCAAGGAGGGTGTTGTACAAATCTCTGATTCATAGCCAGTCAGTCAGAAGCACAGGTAACAACCTAGACTTGCAATTAGCCACTTCAAGGGGCGGAGGGGTACAGGTTTGTGGGACTGAGCCCTTACGTATGGGATCTGAGGCTAACTCCAGGTACAGAGTGTCAGAGCTGAGTTAAATTGCAGGACACCCAGCTGGCATCGGAGAATTTGCTTTGTGTGTGGAAAATCCACACGTCTGGTGTCAGAAGCATCGCTGACAGTAGAGGAAAAGCACAGGAAGTAAGTTTTTCCTTAAAACTTACATGGAGGGTTAGTTTTCATGGGCAAAATGAAAACATTATTCTACATTGAAATCTTTTCAGTTTTTCTGAACAATCAAATACAGTATCTACGGATATCTAAATCTGTATGTCATAAGAAATAATTTTGTTTTCAATCTAGAGGCCATATATCTGTTTCGAGAGCTACATCTCTAAATAAAATCTTATGTGATAATTCTGTCTGATGAAGATGGTCAATATAGTAAAAGATTAAGAGCAAAAGCTTGGCCAGAACTCTTTAAGTGCAGTTATATAAAAGACTCTAGTTTGTTTGCTTTCCGTGTGTGTGTGTGTGTGTGTGTGTGTGTATTTACTTCATCTGAAGGTGCCCAAGACTCTCAGACAATGAGTACAAGAGACAGGGAGAGCAGTCAATTTCTTCACACTTCCATGCAGCCCATTCTTAATTCATAGAAACCTCCAGGAGAATGGTCTTCGCAATTTCTCATTTCCATGTTTCCTTCAAAGTGCTAACAAGTTATAAAAGCAAATCAAAGTTGATCCCCAAACACTTGCTTTATCTATGTCGTTCAAAAATATGTCAGTGGGAGAAAGACAGAAAACATGCCAAAACATGCTTAAGGGCTTACAGACTCACTGTTTTCTCTTTTACCCCGGGTCTGAAATCTCAGTCATCATGGAATTTTGATCACTGCCTTCTCCAACACTTTGGAATCACCTTCTCATTCCCCTTCTCTCAGGGCCCAAAAAACTGCCTCTTCCCCTTTGTCATTTCCAGATCAAGTGTCTTTCTGACCAAAAGTTGTTCTTCTTCTTGACCAGGGCATGAGCGTCTAAATCTACTGATTTAATAAGGTCTACTTCTACCAACAAGATATAACACACACAATATTTCCACATGAATCATCAAATGTAGAAGCTTTTACTATATAGGACATTTCCTGTGTATGCCTAAGCTAATAATTTTTCCACATTGTAATGCAATAAATTGGATCTAGCTCCGTGGCAAGTCCTCTCGCGTAAAGTTGTTATCTTCCCATTTACCCTGAGGTGAAGCCTCCCATCCACAAGCCCTACCCGTAAATGAAAGCTTGTTGTCAAACTTTCCAGTGTTTCAGCCTCATGAGTATTTAACAAAGTGTATCATTTAGAGTTGCAAAGGCATCTGAAAGAAAAGCAAAACTTAATAATATATAATAAGCATATATTTAACACGTCATCTGTAACATATTATAAGCATCTTAATTATAATTATAATTAATGTGCAGTTATTATAAAATATATAGTACATATCATTTTCTTAAAAACACACAAAAAGGACTGGAGGCCATGTGGGAAGTAGCAAAGGTGGATTTAACTGCTCATCTTTTATTATAATACAATTTAAGAAAAAACTGTAAATTTATAAGTCAAAGAATATACTTAAATGTGAGCCTACTATTTAAAAGTCTGGTGATAAGCACCAGATTAACTAAAATCAGATACAGTTAAGACGGCTATAGTTTAGGAACAGGAGTGGGCATGAGAGTGAACAATCGGGATGGGGACATAATTTGGTTTACATTTTATACTTTGTGAACTATTTGCACTCTGTTAAAACAAAGAAAATATATATATATGTATATACATATACTTATATGTATATACATATACTTAATTTTACGGTTTCCAAAAAAATTGAACTAAGAAAAGTGATCACTCTAAGCTTTACAATTTCTTGGGGAGAGTCATGCTGACATCACCACTGACTTGAAGTCTGACAATGAATTTGGCTTCATCCTCATTTGTAAAAGGTCATCAGCTCTGATATCCAACACAGATGGGAGCTGAACCTCTCCACCACCTGGACTGAATGTCCGCCCCCACCTAGCTTTCCGTGAGAATGGAGAAGACTCAAGACCATTTAAACAGCTGCGAGGTAGTGGAAAAAGCACAAATCGTGGATTCAGAAGTTTTGAATTCAAGTTCTGCCTTCTCTGTACTGCAGCCAATTTACCACTTAATTTCTGGCAAGCTTGAGTTTCCTTTGGGTCAAGCAGGTATAACACCCAAGTTTGGGGGGAGGTTAATGGAGGTAACAAATAGAAATGTATTTCTGATTGTAAGTAACAAAACAGTGTTTAATATAATAGCTCAAGTGTTTTCCATGTAACCTGCTTTTGGGCAATCACTGCAGCTTTTTGGTGCTGCTCTGACCTCTTCCATTTCCAATACCAGCCTAACGAGCAGCTTCCAGCTCCACTACAGCATTGTTATTCTTTCTGTTTCCAGCATAAGGGGAATGACTGCTTTGCTTTTCTTAGACAGCCCACTTCACCTATGTGCACAGAGAAAACCTGTTCTTTATCTTGTTATGTTTTCAATCTGAATGATTTACATTACCCGGATGAAACAGTGCTACGAGGGCACAAAAGGTTAACTCCTTCCCCCTTATACAGAGACTTGGACACTGGTTTGAATTATTGACCAGGGATGGCTTTTAAGGGTCATCGAAACAGTAAGTTGTGAATTGTAGTCTCCTTGTCTGAGCTCTAAGGCTGACTGTCTTCTTAAAAGTGGTTAAGTGGAAGTTATTGATGGGACCTCGAGTAAGATTTGACATCAGGCTTTAATTATACCTTGAGAGGCAAGGAAAATGGAAAACGAAGGCTAATTCAATTGAACAGTTGATCACTAAGCAATAATCACAACACACAAAAAAATGTATTTCTATTTCACCCAAGTGCTGCCCACATGGAAGATTAGTATCAGTGATTTGATTTATGCTACTCTTCTTAAGATATTTTATTTGGACCGAGAGAGACGTTTCATTTAACCTATTCGAAAATGTGTTTGCATGGATATACAGGCCTAGAGCTTCCTTAAAATGTAAAAGAGAGGGGCTAAACAAACTCCCACGTTATTGCAACCCTCCTGAGGACATTAATCTATAGTGTCTGGTCAGCACTATGTATATTAGAATACAAAATGGACAGGTATCACCAAAGACTCACAGAAACATAGTACCCCAGCTCATGTTACCAAACAAATTAAGGGTATATTAAAAAATGCTTGGGGCACCTGGGTGGCTCAGTCGGTTAAGTGGCCAACTTCAGCTCAGGTCATGATCTCACTGCTCGTGAGTTCGAGCCCCGCGTCAGGCTCCATGCTGACAGCTCGGAGCCTGGAGCCACTTTGGATTCTGTGTGTCCCTCTCTCTCTCTCTCTCTTTACCCCTCCCCCACTCATGCTCTGTCTCTGTCTCAAACATAAATAAACATTAAAAAATATTTTTAAAATGTGCTTAACACATCAACACTTATGTAAAATTTTTAACCTTTGTAATCTTTGCATTTTAGTCCTTGAAAACCACCATAGGCGTGAGGAGCTCATTTGTTCCCCAGTCTCTGCCATCTCCTCCCAAACGGGGCTACTTATTAGATCAAATATAGAAAAACTGTCTTGACATTCACAAAATTCAAGAAAGACTTTGCAAGACTGCCACAAACTTACCACGTGGAATCATAGGATACTTGCCAATATTCAGCCACTCTTTACCTACAAATATGGTAGTGTCGTGTGGTTTTAATAGATACAGACAAACGAGACAAATCAGATTTCTCTAATGCTGCATAATAAGTTATTAGTCATGCCTTCCGTGAACATTGTTCACGAAAGCACTTCCTGGTTGAAGAAACTCAGTGGCACTTATCTCCAGCTATTAAAGATGAATATCGTAAAGCTGTGTTAATTCAGGTGACTATTCCCCTCTGCAAAAGCAATTTTAAACAAAAAAGCATCGACGCTAAAAAAAAAAAAAAAAGTTAACAGTAGTGGGTACATATTCTTTTTTCTTCTTTACACTTTGCCATGTTTTCCAAATTTCTACAATGAATGAGCATTTTAACATCAGAAACATGTTGTTTTTAAAAATTAAAGAGCGCTGAATTTTAAATATCGTATTAAAACCCAAAGACAGCATGTTGTATAATAAATAGCCCTATTCCTTCAGACAAAATACCTATGAATAATTCTGAAAAATGACTTGTTTATTACCTCTACCACCCCAATTTCTCCTCCTGTTGACAAGTAGTCAAGGTAGTTGACACTTCCAGTTTCACTTGAGCTGATTTGTGACACTTATTAGTCAACCAATTTAGGAGCATAACGTGCTTTGGTGGTCTAATGCCACCTCTGGTCACATATTAACCTCATTTTGGTTTAAATGCTCCATTAAAATGGGAAACCCTATCCAGCTGGCAGGGGAATAGCACTTGCTTTAAATTGGATATTATTCTGAATTACAGTCAACTCTGTAATTCAGTGTGATGTGGCTGCTAAAAAGCCCAGGATCTTAGACTGCATTAATGAAAGTGTAATTTCTGGTTTATGGGAAGTCATCGTCTTTCTATATTCTGATCAAGCCACATCTGGAGTATTATGTTCAATTACAGGTCAACATTTTAAGGACCACGGCAAATTAGAATACGACCAAAGAGGCAATCAGGATGGGGAAAAGTGTGTAAGCCATTGTCATTTTGAGGAACAGGCAACAGAAAGCAGGCTAGGTGGTGTAGATGACATAAGAGCGGTCTCCAGATTTTTGAACTGGTTGAATGTGAATGAGAGACTTCTGCACTGTTCAGAAACAACATGAACATGGACTTTTTTTAATGAATGAGAGAGGATATTAAAAT
Organism: Panthera leo; assembly: GCF_018350215.1. Classification (NCBI taxonomy): domain Eukaryota; kingdom Metazoa; phylum Chordata; class Mammalia; order Carnivora; family Felidae; genus Panthera; species Panthera leo. The sequence continues at coordinate 20,511,416 of NC_056691.1, read as the reverse complement.
GGAGCTTCTTAAAAATCTCCTTTTTGACTGAGATCACAAAAGGCTAGAACAAACCACTAAGTGACACCATTTACACGTTCCAGAGGGAGGCACCTGATCACCTGAACTTGACTCGCAAAGGAGCTGGCTCAAAGCAGTTAGACAAGAATAACCCTACTTCGAAGATGTAAAAGGGTTAATGTTTGTAGGAGCTGAAAGCAGCATTTTTTTTAAGTGTATTGATTTATTTTGAGAGAGAGAGAAAGAGAGAGAGGGCAAGCAGGGGAGGCAGAGAGAGAGAAGGAGAGAGAATCCCAAGCATCCCAACATGAGAAAGAATCCCAAGAATCCAAGCTCCTCACTGTCAGCAAGGAGCCCGACATGGGGCTCAATCCCACCAACCAACAGTGAGATCATGACCTGAGCCGAAATCAAGAGTCTGACACTTAACCGACTGAGCCACCCCGGTGCCCCACAGCATTTGTTTTTGTTGTTTTTTGTTTTTTGAGTGAGAGAGAGAGAAAGAAAGAACTGTTGGACAGCAGTGATCTTTACCTGGCAGGAAGGAGAAGGGGTGCCAACATTTCCAAGGAAGCAAGGTGTGACAGGTAGACGTCCTCAAAGAACATGCTTTGTCTCTGGTGTAGCCGGAGCACAGAGATTGGAGTCAGATCCACACGAGGAGAAGCCCTATGGTGGATGACCGTGGCCAGCTAGCCGCTCTTAGACAGAAAACCAGGAGACAGCTGCACTGGCCACACCTGGCCTTGCATGGAGAAGGTTGCATCATGTGTGCACTGCATGAAGGTGGTTGGCTGAGGTGGCACATGGAGGGTGAAACACACCCTCTCTCTGTTCCACAAGGGCAAGCCCTCAGCTGCCCACTCCAAGGGATGCACTTTTCTTTCCACAAAGGAACTAGTGACTTACGAAGCCATGTGCTCTACAAGGATGCATCTTTCCAAAGGAGTCACCTTTTTCTTATTTGCAGAAAGGTACCATAGAAGCTTGAGGCAGCCCCAGCAACAAGGTGAGTTTTTCACGTGGACCAGATATGGGCCTTGTAGGAGAGAAAGTCAGCTTGAAATCATCTTAAAAGGAATCTGTCCAAGAGAGCCGTTTAATGAGGAGGTGGGACTCCAAGAGAAGACCTTAGTTGGCTGAATGATCAGATAGATAGATACCTGGAGAGTTGTGAATGGCCAATGAGAGAAAATATCACCTGTATTGAGAGAGAAGTGCAGGTAAGAAAATCCCAGGAATGGCACAATGTCTAAGTAATAAGTAAGAGCTCAAATTAATATTGTTAATGTTTATTTATTTGCGGGGGGAGAGGGGCAGAGAGAGAAAGGTTACAGAGAATCCCAGGTAGGCTCTGCACTGCCTACATGAAGCCCGATGTGGATCTTGAACTCACGAACCTTGAGATCATGACCTGAGCAGAAACTAAGAGTCGGACGCTCAACCAACTGAGCCGCCCAGGTGGCCCAGTATACATCTGTTCTTCTTATATCAGGGTGTGATTGTCATTTAGCACAGAGTATCAGACTCCAGTTCACAATGCATAATAAAATTTGTGGATGATTAAGATGTGACAATTTAAGGAATTCTATTACATGTATGTTTTAAAATAACTAATCTCACTAAATGCCACGGTGAACAAAATAATTTCAGAATTTGGTTGAATCCACATGGTACAGTTTCCTGAGAATGTAAAATAAGACAGACCCATGTAGGGACTGGATCCATTTACTGCTAACCTCTTTGTTTAGCTTTTAGATTTGCTTGATTGGATTCATTTTCTAGGACTGAACTTTGGTAGACAATAGTCATCTAACTTGTAGTCCCTAAACTGGAGAGAAGGGGAAAAGGGTATTAAATATCTTTTATGTGGGTTGCACGAGAGGTAAGAAAGCAGAGAAATAGATACAGACATGGGTGATTAGATTCTGATAAATGTCCCAACTCCCAAACTGAGCACCTGCATCCAAACATCTTTATTTCTCATCTGTAATGTTGCCAGGAGGGACAGAGCTGTCAATTTAATTAAGATATGAAGGATTTTGGCCTGAGCCCCAAAATAAATTAGGCCGTGATGAAACAGGAATTCATTAATTCAATTTCATTCATTCAATACATAGTCATTGGGCACTCACTCTTTGGCAAGTATCGTGGTAGGTATTGGGGATAAATTCATGAGCAAAAGAGATACAAAACCCTGCTATCATAGAGCTCAGAGTACAACTGGGAATACAGAAATCAAACACGGAGTTACAAATGTTATAAGGGTAACAAGGGTAACAAGGGATTTTAATAAAATTAGACATCACTGAAAAACTGGTACGTTTTAAACCTATAGCAATATTAGATGCAGATATGATAGAGAAAGAGAGAGAGACACTAGTTAGCTATTCTATGTAATAGTCTGTTGGGACATGTTTGGCAAGCTTATGAAGAAGCAATACAAGATTCGTGTTGAAGTTTATAAAGTGAGGTTCACTCCTTTACCACACGTCTGTATTTTATTTTACCAAGGCAAGTGAAGGGAAGCATTGCAACTTATAATAAGGTCCCTGGAAGGCATTCTGTTCTTCCCCCAGAAACCTTTATTCTGCAAATAGCCATCTATTCTCATGGGGCGGTGAGGGGGGGACAAAGGACAAGGACCTTTGTTCTCCCCATGTTGTACTCTCTCAGTTGCTCAGGATACCAACACCAAATACCACAGACTGGATGGCTACAAGGACATTTATGTTCTCACGGTTCTAGAGACTCCAAGTCTGGGATCAGAGTGACAGCACGGTCAATTCCTAGAGGACTTCTTCCTCCTTTGCAGATGTGTCCTCATATGACACAGAGTTGTGGGGGCTCTTCCTCTTTCCTTAAGGGACCAGCCCTACCAGATAAGAGTCCCACCCTTATCATTTCCTTTGACATTTATCACCCCTTTCCAAGCCCTGTCTCCAAATATAGTCACATAAAGGGGTAGGGCTCAAACATATGAATTTGGGGGAAGAAGAGAGAATTCATGATTAAAACAACAAAAATACTCAGCTTAGAATTTTCTGAATATGAACCCACATAAGCAAATACTCATTAAAGTAAAAAAAACAGGTTTCATTTTCTTGTTCTTAGACACAGGGTGGGGCTGGGAAGCTGCTCTGGTAATCCATTTGGGGCAACAAAAAACAGAAGACTTGGACCAAATTCGAAGTTTGTTCAAATGCTCCAGCTTTTATGAATCATGATGTCTTTTTGATGAGAGCATGAGGTGGAGGAGTAAGTTGGACACAGCATCTCCATGGAAACCCTTCTCTTAATCTGTCCATGAGGAAACATACCAGACCTCAATGCAAAGACCTAGTATGCATGATCCACCCCTACCTCCTGCATTATTGCTAATAAATTGTGAATGACAACTGACTTTCTGTTTGCTAATACATGAAGAGGATGGAAGTATCTTCTTTGAAGCATGATCAGTGTGTGACAAAGCGCTTCATTTCCCCAGGAGCCTGGAATCATTATGAGAGTAATAAACTGGGCAGCTGGCACAATTTAGAAGAAGATGGCCATCCATCTCTCCATTGTACTGTAAATCCACTCGGACTGTTTTTGCAACTGGTTGAAGCTGGCATGCACTAGACTGACAATTTACAAAGCAATGGAAAGACTTAGGTTTAAGGAGTATGATATTGATTAATCTGAACTAAGACAATGACAAATAAGATTTTTCTAGCATGCTTTTTTTAAAGATTTTTTTTTAATTAATGACATTAACAATACTGTTACACCAATCAAACGCAAAAAAATGTCTTTTGTTACTTCTATTCTCACAATTATAACAAATCATGTCAATATCTTGTTCTCTCCTTGTCCGTTTGAATAAGGAAATGTCATATGTCCTGGAGCAGGAAGTGGAACAAGTTTTGGAACTGGCAAAGTAAAGGACTTCTGTGCAGTGGGAAATAAATGGCTATGCCACTGGACGTGCACAGCTATACCGTAGTTCAGTGGAACCATGTGGAAGACTGACTTCATCTTCTTCTAAGTCTTGAGAAATCACTGTCAGGCAAGTAATTCTGACCTCAGTTACTACTGTGCTTGTGACAGTGCATAAGTACCTACTGGAGTGCCAGCTGTTTAGCCATATGTCCCTGGGTCACCATCATGCTTCTGCAATCCTAAAGGACTTCACTACGCTTCAATGAATCCATGTTCCACAGCGACACCAAATGGTCAAAGAAGAAACAGCAGCAGCATAAAATGTGATCCTCTTTGGATAGATTTACTGGTTTGATTTTGTGGGTTTTTTTTTTTCTTTTTTAACCCCTGCAGCTTTATTGAGATATAAGTGACATATCACATTGTATAAGTGCAAGGTGTACAACTTGATGATACGATATTTTTCATATTGCAAAATAACTACAGTAGGGTTAGTTAACTCCATTACCTCATATAATTATTATTTCTTTTTTGGTGGTGAGAACATTTAAGATTTACTCCCTTTGCAAATTTCGAGTATACAATATGGTATTGTTAACTCTAGTAATCATGCTCTATATTAAATCCCCAGAATTTATTTATCTTACAACTATACCCTTTGGACAAAATCTGCCCATTTCCCCTATCTCATCAACCTCTGCCCCTTGCAACCACCATTCTACTCTCTGAGTCTGGCTTTTTAGATTCCACATTTAAACAGTATTTTTCTTTCTCTGTTACTTAGCATAATGTCCTCAAGGTCCATCCATGATGTCACATATGATGGCAGGATTTCCTTTCTCATGGCTAAATATTATTCCATTGTATGTATGTGTGTGTGTGTGTGTGTTTGGGGGGGGGGCGGTGTGGGTGTGTATGCATCCATACCTCATCTTCTTTATCTATTCATCCATAGACAGACCCTTAAGTTGTTTCCATATCTTGGCTACTGTGATTAATGATGCAATGAACATGAGAGTACAGATATCTCTTCAAGTTCCTGACTTCATTCCTTTGGATATATACCTAGATATGAGATTGCTGTTAGTTCCATTTTTAATTTTTTGAGGAACCTCCATAACATTTTCCATAGTGGTTGTGCCAATTTACATTCCCATCAACAGTGCACAAGTGTTCCCTTTTCTCCACATCCTTGCCAACATTTGTTATCTCTTGTCTTTTTAGTGTAGCCATCCTAACAGGCGTGATGTGATTTCTCATTGTAGTTTTGATTTGGATTTCTATGTTTAGTGATATTAAGTACATTTTCATGTGCCTGCTGGCCATTTATATATCTTCTTTAGAAAAACTTCTACTCATGCCCTCTGCATATTTTTTAATTGAACTCCTTATTTTCTGCTATTAAGTTGTAGGAGTTCCCTCTATATTTTGGAAATTAACCTCTACCAGATATGGTTTGCAAAATTTTCTCCCATTTATGTTGTCTTTCCATTTTGTTGATTACTTATTTTCCTGAGCAGAAACTTCTTAGTTGGATGTCGTACCACATATTTATTTTTGCCTTTATTGCCTGTGTGTTTATGGTGTCACATCTATAAAAACCATTGCCAGGATCAGTGTCAAGAAACTTTTTCTTGTTTTTTTTCTAGTTTTATGGTTTCAGGTTTTATGTTTAAGTCTTTAATCCATTTTGAGTTAACTTTTTGAGTGGTATAAATTAATTTTTTGAGTCCCATATCCCTCTTCTGCATGTGATTATCTAGTTTTCTAAGCACTATTTATTGAAGTTTATCCTTTCCCACTGAGTATTTTTGGCTTCCTTGCCGAATATTAGTTGACTGTGTATGTCACAGTTCCTTTCCGGGTTTTCAGTCGTGCTCCATTTGTTTTTGTGTGTTTCCATGCCAGAACAATAGTGGGCTAATACATGATTAATATAGCTTTGTAATATAATTTGAAATTGGGAAGTGTGATGCTGACAGTTTTGTTCTTCTTCAGGATTGCTTTGGTTATTTGGGGTCTTCTCTAGTTCGATACAAATTTTAGGATTTTTTTTTCTATTTCTATGAAAAAAAATGCCATTGAAATTTTGACAGGGATTTCCCTGAATCTAAAAATGGCTTTGTGTATTATGGACATTTTAACAATAGTCTTTTTTTTTTTTTTTTTTTAATTTCAGAGAGAGGTAGTACAAGCAGGGGAGAGGGGCAGAGGGAAAGAGAGATAGAACCTTAAGCAGGCTCCAAACGCAGCGCAGAGCCCAACCGAGGGCTTGATTCCATGACCCTGGGATCATGACCTGAGCCAAAATCAAAAATCAGATGCCCAACCCACTGTGCCACCCAGGTACTCCAACAATAGTCATTTTTCTTATCCATGAATATGGGGTGTCTTTCCTGACTGGTCTCGCAGCTTATTTTGCTTGCCTATCATGTTTTCAGCAGTGTGCTGGTAAATGTTTAATAGAAGGAGAAAAACCCTGACTTGTAGCATTTGCCAATTTCTATGGTATAAATATATCTGCCATGGCCAATTTTAAGAATGACCATGTTAAACAAAGGGCTTTCAAAATTCCCAGAAATTCAGCAATAGATTGTCCATTTTGTATAGAGCACCCAGAGATCTCTGCAAAATGTAAAGCAGATCACATCATTCCCTGTTCCTTACCCTCCCTTGTCTTTCTATCATTTAGGATAAAATTAAGCCCATATCTCTACCTTACAGAGGTCTCTGGTTTCTTGCCCCTCCCATTATCTCTAATCTTGTCTCAACTTATTACCTCCCTAGGGCAGGGTGCTCAAGCCCACCCTGGCCTTTCTGTTTCTGGCTTGCACCCAGCTTATGTCCATCTTACGCCTTTTCCTAAGTATTTTCTCTGCTTGTGATGAATTTTCCCCATAACTTGCAGTCAGGATCCCAGTTGCCATTCTGCCTTCAGCTTAAATAACTCCTCAGAGGAGCTGCTACTGACTACCCTATCTTAACTATTCCCCTAATAAACTCTGTATTACATCATTCCAATTTTATTCTATACATAAAATTCATGCTTTCTGATATCTTCATTGTTTACTTGTCTAGCATCTAGTTGCCTTAGTACAATATAATTGTCATGAGTGCAGGCACCTTGCCAACTGTTCTGTTGATCTCTGAAACCCCAGTGCCTGGCACATGATAGGTATTCAGGGAATATTTACAAAATCTTTTTTAAATGAGTTATATTTGGTAGCATTAAAGTCAAAACCAACCTTATTGGTTTTTTTTAAGGTATAAATGACATATAACAGTATATTTGTTTCAGGACTATAACATAATGATTCAGCGTTTGGGGCACCTGGTGGGCTCAATTGATAAGAGTGTGCAATTCTTGTCTCAGGGTTGTGGGTTTGAGCACCACATTGGGGATAGAGATTACTTTAAAAAATTTTTAAATCATAAAAAAGAATTTTTATATACTGCAAAATGATTACCAGAATAAGTCTATTTGATATCTGTCATCACACATAGTTATATATGTATTTTTTTCTTGTTTTGAAGACTTTTAAGATTTACTCCTCTAGCAACTTTCAAATATACACTACAGTATTAACAACTATAGTTCCTATGTTTTATATTACATATCCATAGCTTATTTCTTTTATATCTATTTGGTATGCGTGTTGTTTTTTTATACCTTTTATATCTAAGTTTATAATCTTTTATACCTTTTACACCTAAGTTTGTACCTATTGTTTCTTTTTTTGCCCTTTCAATCCTGTTCTATGAGTTCATTCTTCACCACCCCTTAGTTAAATCTGAGGCCAGAAGCACGTTTTAAAAATCTTTTAGTCCTAAAACTTATCTTGTTTCAGTAATTAGCATATTGTACCTGTATAACATCAGAACTCTAGACTTTTACCCAACTTAAAGCTTCTTCCTTTTTTTGGGTCTCAACTACCCTAAACTGAAACCCACAGTAGAATAGTCGATATGGTCGACCTCTTTCCTCTTCCTCTCTCCACCTCCTCTTCTACTCCCTAGCTCCCGCTTTGGCTCCTTGATGGCTAGGGTGGAAAAAGAAAGAGAGAAAAGAGCAGACAAGATAAACTGGATCAAAACAATAATGATCTGGGTTTAGTGTCCTTTGTTGGGGCACCATCTGCTGGGAGGTGTGAAAAGCTAATTCCTTCTCTCCTGGGGCACTTTAAGTGGGCTCCTTAGGGATCCTTTGCTGGGATTTTGGCTGAAGCTATTTCACAAGGACAAGACTTTGTATCTAGCTGCCACTTAAGACCCCAACAGCCCCCAGTTTTCCAACTAGCCTCCCTCATTCGGGTCTTATCTCCACCTCAAGGAGCCCTTCTTGAGTGGAATTCCTTTTACTATGAACCCAGACTTGCTTGCTTCTTCAGTGCCCGTATTTGAACCTTGGGAAGTAAGCAAATTTGCCCTTCCTTTAGTCAATGAAGTTTAGTGGAAGAGAAACTTATCCCCACACATTCCTTTTTTGTTGTTGTTATTGTTGCAACTTCCAACTAGATTCTCCTTTTTAGATTTCTCCTTAGTACAAGATTTCTCCTGTACCTTGTGATCTTGTTCCTGTCTCATTTGTAGAAAACTGCTAGAGAAAATCCTACATAACCATGCAGGCTGAAACTGCTACAGATGCCTTTGTGTTAACTAAATGGGAGACCTAGAACTATGTGAAAAGTGTTCTGTGCCAGTTCATAGGACACGAAAGTGTTAGGATCAAGCAAACCTAAATCTGAACCCTCTTTCTACCATTTCCTGACTGTGACATCTTAAGCAACATAAGACTATGCTTTAGTTATTCTTAGTTTCCTACAGAAACTGGTTTGAAATTTTGAGATAATTTGATATTTTCTTCTCCTTCTTCTCCCTCTCCCTCTCTTTACCTCTTCCTTCTCCCACCTTCCCATCCCTTCTCGCCCTTCCTCTCCTCCTTCTCCCCCTCCCTCTTCCCCTCCCTCTCCTTCTCCTTCTCCCTTTCCCTGTCTCTCTCCCCCTCCCTCCCCTTCCCTCTCTTCCCCCTCCCCCTCCTCTTCCTTCTTTTCCTCCTTCTCCTTTTTCTTCTCCTTCTTCTTCTCATCCTTCTTTCTGAGATCAGGCAACAATATTTAAGACTGTGTCTCTGACAGTTTATGTGCCAGCTGAATTACTAACCAGATGTGTTAGCCAATGTGTTTTAGGGATGTGAATGGCTGAAAACACTATATTATTAGATTTTTTTTCATTTTCTTTTTATTTGTCATATCCACATAATCAGATTTTCTAGGAGCTTTTCATTTTAATGTTTTCTCAGCAAAATATTATGTATCAAATCAACTTTGTATTCTAATTCAATGATTTCTACTTTTATCAGATTCTCTTTTCTTAAGTTTACTATGTTTTTATAACTTCTTGAACTATTGTAATCACTTCTATAGTGTTTATTTTCAAATAACATAAATACTTAAAGCTATGCATTGCTCTCTCTTTACCAATTTAGTCACATTTCAAATTTTGATGTGTAGAATTTAAATTTTAATAATTTTTCTAAAAAATCTGTATTGCAAAATTTGACTTCCTTTTGCCCAATAGTTATTCAACCTTATGTTTGTTTTATTCTAAAAGATTCACTTTCGGTGTTTTATTATTTTAAAATTCTTGTTATTTCTAATTAAAAATTTTTTTAAAGATCTGTACATGTCTTGGTGGCCTGGTACATGATTACTTTTGAGATGTTTATAGAATCTTGAAAACAATATGTAGTCTTGCTATGTAACTGTATGTGTGTGTGTGTGTGTGTGTATGTGTGTGTAGATATAAAAACATTCAATTTTTTAACTCCAGTGAAATCTCCTACACTATTATGCTAGAATCAATTACTCTTTGTATTTGTAGGATATCAAATACTGTTTGTATATTTTTTGCTTTTAAACTATTATTTTTTAAGTTTATTTATTTTTAGAGAGAAAGTCAGCAGGGGAGAGGCAGAAAGAGAGAGGGAGAGAGAGAGAGGGAGAGAGAGAATCCAAAGCACAGTCTCCATAGCCAGCATGGAGCCCAATGCAGGGCTCAAACTCATGAACCATGAGATCTTGACCTGAGCTAAAATCAAGAGTCAAACATTTAATCAACTAAGCCACCCAGGAACCCTATTTTATAATTATTTTTGTAAAACATTTTTTAAAACTTTCCTTTAAAATATATTATCACATTTTCCCGTTTGTTTGTTTGTTTGTTTATTTATTTATTTATTTATTTATTTATTTATTTATTTTCTTTCTTTCTTTTTTTAAGGATTCTCTATACCCAACGTGGGGCTTGAACTCACAACCTTAAGATCAAAAGTCACATGCTCTACTGACTGGGCCAGCCAGGTACCCTACCCTACTCTACCCTACCCCACCCCCTGCCACCCCATCCCACCTCTCCCCTCCCCTCTCCTCTCTTTTAATATATTCTGCCTCCATTTGTCTTTAGTGATTTCAAAGTTATAAATCATAATATATTTTGTAGTTACTTTTAAGGTTTTCAAAATATAATCTTATCCTATATGAAACTAATTAACAAAATAAAAAATGAGTATTCCCTATAAGAAATGAGGAATGGGCCAATTTTTACTTTTGTTTATAAACTTTTCCATTTCATGATCTGTATTAAAATAAATAAAATACAGAGTTAGAATCAAATCATAATTTAAAATTATTTTTCCATACATATGTGTTCTCTTCAGACAAATTTTGAAATTAAAACCATATTTACGATGTTTAGGGTTTTTTTTCAATGTTCAGTTTTCATTCTACTTTCATTGGTTTTACTCATTACCAGACAAATTTTTATGCCAACACCTTTGTCTTCCTAAATTCTCAATGTTGATTTTTCTCTTAGTCAACTGTCTTTAAACAATAGTCTACAAAAAGTGAAAAGAAAAAAACGATATGAATAAAACAGGTAAGAGGTATAGAGATAAACGTTATCTTCTCCAAAATGATGACACGCTATAGACCAGTTAACTTACACCTTCAACAGAAACACCCAATGTACGGTTTTCCATCCTAACTCAAAAACCGGTCCTTGAGTCCTAGAATTTATGTAAAACAATATTAATATTCTTATAAGGGGTTTACTCAAACTAAATCCATCTTCTCTGTAATTTTTCTTCCTTTTTTTTTTTTTGGCAGGCTACCTTGGGTGGCCTATTATCCAGTTTTGCAAAGCGGTAGATTTTCTCTCTACTTGGGGTATTCTTTACAAAATCATTATAGGTTGGAATATTTTCATTCATTCACTTATTTACTCATTCAATGACAAATATTTATTGAATCCTTACTGTGATACAAGAACTAGGAATGTAACAGTGAATGAAGCTTGCTCCTTCTCTCAAAATGTTTGTTTGTCATAACATTCTCAGTGACAGAAAATTTCACAACCTCCTGAATAAGTTTATTTTATGAATTTATTCAAAAAAGTTTCCTGAGTATGTACTAGGTCAGGACTGTGATAAATGCTATGGGAAATACAAAATCAATTCATCATGGACATGGCTCTTAGATGACTGTAGTTTATATGGAAATTGGAGAGTGGTAGCTAAGAAGCATTAGATAATCTCAGTTCAATCTCTAACAGAGAAGTTGACAAGAAAAAAAAAAAAACACAACAGTAGTTTTAGCTTTTTTTTTTTTTAAACCCTATCTCCTATATGCCAGGCTATTAAAAAAAAAAACCCTCTTTACTTGTGTTTTATATTTAATATTAAGATTCTGTGACTTAGATTATGTATATCCCTATTCAGTAAATAAGGGAACAAAAGCTAAAAAGGTAAGTCATATGTTCCACTCTACACCATAAGTGGCTAAAATTTTCTTCAAATTGGGTTATTTGCTCACAAGTCCATGTTCTCTCTAATACACCATGCTGTACAAAAACTATTTGAAATATTTTTTTTATCTTCCCTTTATAAGAAAAAAATAAATCTTTCTGCTTAAGAGCTCTCTAGAACTAACTGGGCTGAAAATTCACAATGGAACCAAAAAACTATATAGAAACAGAATTTATATATGAGCTACTGATGGGACTATACTTGAACAGAAAGGCTGGAAGAAAGGAAAACAAATATCACCAAGAAAACAGTTCAGAAATGAGAGAGATCTTTAGGGCTTTCTCTAGTGTGTGTACACTCTGATGAGCATCCAGACTTGAGTACTTGAAACTCAACCAAAGTCCCGAAGTTCTCTGAAGTTCAACCACTACTAATGATTAGTCGGGCTAATAAATATAAGGTCTTGGTTATCACACCCCCACTATGTGTGGAAGAAAAAAAATCAGTAATATCAGCTTCATATTAAATGAAAGCCCTTTGCCTCTCAAACAACTTCAGGGCGAATGTGTTTATGAACTGAAAGTACGATGAACTCAGTTCTGGTCAAGGGGTCATCAGACTTTAAATATTCCAGAAACACCACACTGTTTATCACTACCTACTAAGTACATTCTATCTAGCATATCAGTAGCAAACAATCCAACAACCCTTCATGTAGGAATAGGTCAGAACTTGTGTTAACATTGGTTAGATTGCTTAGTTGCTGAATTTCACACAGGCACATTTGAGTTCACCAAACAACATTACTGAGCACCTAATATATGCTAAACTCTGTGCTGGTACTGTGAGCGACACCATAATATAACCTTTAAGGGCTTATAATACAATTGGGAAGAACAGTATAAATATCAAAATTCCGGAATTTTCTATAATAGGTATAAATTCAAGCATTTTGCCCTATTGATGACCAATAGATCCTCATTTTGAATATATGAGAATTTGAGAATATATGAGTGATAGATACACAGATATATAAAATTATATATATGTAAACATATACATGTATATGTATGTATTGTTACGTATATGAATATGAATACAAACCAAGTATTCAAACTGCACAATGTATGATAAACCGCAAATGGCCCTAGTTGTTCAATCCCTTCTGAATCTATCTAGTTCCTCCATCTTGATTACCAGAATTCAGCCCTGACCATTGCCATTTCCTCCATCTGGATTACCAAAATTCAGCTGTATTGCCGATTATCTTACCTATTGCACTAATAGACATCTTTCTTATCTCCTCACTCTTAAAGCACTTCAAAAGACTGTTTTTTCACTTAGAAGAAAGATCTTCTAAGAATAACCACTTTTGCTGAGAAGCTGCCCTTTATCTTTAGGATATTTTACAAACCCATCCAAGAGTCCTGCCACTGCTTACTCTTCAGCCTTACCTGGCAGGGATCCACCATTCCCAGGGTACATTCCAGTCCTTCTGAGCCCTACAGGTCTTTCACCACTCTGCTTTCTGACACATCTTAGTACATGCTGCTCCTTCTTACAGGAACTGCCACCCTTCCCTCCCCTAGCCCCAATGTGCATTTTTTAGATAACACATTTTCTAGATAACTTCCACTCATCCTTCAGATCTCATTATGAACATCACTTACTCAAGCATGTTTTCTCTGTTTTCTACATTACATTAAACCACCTGAAGTATCCTTCCATAATACACCTCCCCCTACCAAAACCACCACCATATTCTTTTTAATTAGGCCCCATGCCCAACATGAGGCTTGAATTCACAATCCTGAGATCAAGAGTCGCATGCTCTACTGACTGAGCCAGCCAGGCACCCCAACCATATTTTATTTTTATTATTTCTTAATACTACTAATTATTTCAAGCTCCATCATGCTTGAAAACCAGCCATGAACACAGAGCCATAACAAACTTATAACTATATCATGCAATTTAGGGTGGCCAGGCAAGATTTTACAAAATATAATAATGCGTTTAAGGAAGACTGTTTCTCTTATAAGAGAACTGTGTGTGAACATGACGAGTGTAAGCCCCTCTTTCCAGGTTATTAGCAGGAAGATGTGGGGCAAGGAGCTAGGAGGGGGAGCACTGAATGAGTGAATGACTAAATGCACGATGCTCTGGGTACAAATGTATGACCTGGAAAATGGCAGGGAGTCCACGGCCACGGTGAAATAGTCTGAGGAGTAACAGGTGCATTGCAGGAAAGAAGCCCAAACATCTTTCCCCTCTGCCCTCTTGGTTGGTACCTCACCAACTGGAATATGCCTGTATCCCCCATCCGGTCATCTCCTCACTACTCATCTATATGCACAGAACATCTAGCCAAACCCTTGACTATTCACCTGAAGAAACTTACACGTGGTTTGTACCTAATTTGTCCTGGGATTGCAGCAGCTGGCACACTTGGCTGAAGTCTCATGGAAATGGTTTTTACTCTGGGAATTTCATTGACTGAATTTCATTGGCTGTGATATCACCATTGCTCAAAGTGGAAAAGAAAAGGAATAACTGTTCAGGGAGCTGAGAATGGGTAGACACCAACATTCAAAACTAAAGTTTCCTTCTAAATACTTAGTTATGTCTTGAAGGAACAAATTATGTATGAATTATTTTTTTCCATTAATGAGACAGAAATTGACCCAAGACATTAAGTATTTAAGGGTTAAATGAAGGACTTGTTATTGAATTAAGCTCTCTTGATTATGAAAATCTATGTAACTTTAGGCCTTTAAGTGCAAACAAAGAAAACAGTGCTTCTACAGTATTCATACAGTATGTCTGTTTGCAGATGCTAAAGTGAATTTGACATAATGGTAAGTAGTTCAAACAATCTATATTGCTGGGAGCTCTTTCTCACAGGAGATTGATTTTCCAGCACCATAAGCAGCAAGCCCAGAAACACCTTCCCCCTTTGTTGATCATCCTGTGGGCCTGGGATGTTGTATTTCACACTGTCTGATGACATTAAGCAAACTTTCAGACATTCAACTGGAAAAGTTAATGAATTATTTTGCTCTTCCTTATAACATGGAAGCCACCTTGCTAAATAAGTAATCACTAAGAAAAGTTTGTTTTGGGTAACCAAGAGAAAGAGAATAATGAAGATATAACATCAATAAAAATCCACTCAGGAAGATAGCACCTCACAACAAGAATTTGTGTAGAGAGCCTATAGCACTGGGGACCAGTTCCCAAAAAGCTGGAAGGCCTGGAAAGCCTTATGGTAGGTAAGTGTCAGAACCGCTACAGAAGAAACCCCTCATCACCCCTTAGTGATGAAGAGACAAATGGAGATGTGGTTACCTGAGCAGATGAGTTGAGGCTGCTTGGTGGGTCCTAGAACCACAACAAGAGCTACCCACTGGGAGCTGTGACCACAGAGGGGGTGATAGCCACCTTGAGCAGAGTGAGGGAGGTATAATACCCTAGCTCCTCCCTTCCTCTAACCTCCCTACTCTCTGTCTCACATTAGCTGATCTCAGATGGAAGCCAGTGGACCACAGAGGCTGGGAAATCTGGTTAGCATGGGCCAGCCCATATTATACAGACCAGAGTGGAGAAACGGTGATCCTGGAGCTGGGAGATATTTATCTGGTTTATATTAGCATGAATTTGGGAAAACCATATTCCACCCCACAAGATGTTTGTATAATAAACTTTATATCCAATTATAGCATAATGAGTTTTGTCCTCTGAAGAATTTTAGGGGAAGAAAGGAGATATATTTTTGGAGGCAAGGGCCTTTAATGTATAAACCTACCTCCTTACCCAATTCCTAGGATGAAATTCCAGACCGCTTACTGACTTGGAATTTTGTATTCTCAACTCACATTATAACCATATCATATGCATCCACTACATTTTTATTCTCTACGTTAAATGTACAAGATAAATAAAAATGCAAAAGAATATTCAAAAGAAAAAATGTTTTCTTGAAGATCAACTTTTTTATAATCTTGAAAACTTCAAAAAATTTGCTGTCAGGGTGTGAAGAACTTTGGTGGAAGCAAGCAATTTGCTGAAAGCTGTGGCAGGCTTTTCTAATGAACTATGAATTTACTTCAAATAAAATAAAAGGAAGGGAAAACCAAAAAGGAGGAGGAATTTAAATAATAAATTCAGTGATTTTGCATGATATCCCCATGTTTTGGGCAACCATAAGTTGTCTTCTATAAGTTAAAAGAGATTTTGCTTTTAAATGAACACCATCCTTGCAAAGAATAGCACACATCAGATAGCCTTATTTTCATGACAGAAGTGTTAGCCTGAGTTATTGGCATCTATACAGCTTTGGGGTTCTCAACATGTTTCATATATACATCCGATCACCCAAGTGAATGACTCCTTCTAATACAGAATGTTCTGCAAACATTTCCAAAAGTGAGAACTGGTGAAGGAGCTCACATGTGTGGAGATATAGGTATTAGTCATTGTTAACAGTGTCCCACTCTACAAGGAATATAATGTACTCACTTGGCCATATAAGAGACATAAATATAATACCATATAAGAAATCTCACCATATGGTTACTCTATATTTGGACCAACCAAAAGGAGTTTCAAAACTTTTCCTCTTCCATCTTTCCTTTCCTTTCCTTTTCTTCCTTCCTTCCTTCCTTCCATTCTAGACTCCTTCCTTCCCCTTTCTTCTTTGTTCTTCCCTTTCCTTTTCTTTTTTCTTCCTCCCTTCCTTTCTTTCTCCCATTTTCCTTCCTCCATCTTTTTCATTTATTCTTGTCCTTCTTCTAAAACACATAAAGATGAATTCATAAATACATAATATCATAGTTAATAATATATATTTTTCAAGAATATATTGAAACAGGTGAATGAAGCATTAAAAGGGACATTGAGAGTAAGAGAAAAGTAATAAATATACAAATTGCATGTTGCAAAATGTCAATTGTTTGCCAGAAGATGATCATGCATTTGACTCTGGATTTTCTAGATAACTGTACAAAGAAGGAATCAAAACCAGTTCTGAACAAACAAGAAAACACAGAAATATCTCCCATTGATTCTTATAAGAAGAATCTTGAGTTGTGTCATAAACAGATTACTCTTACGACAAATAGAGTGACAAGTCTCACTAAATTGTTTGTGATGATATTCGTAATCTGAACCAGTGGGATAATGCCAAAGATTTATTCTGAAAAGAGCAATTCTATAGGGTTATTTAAATTCATTAGGAGTATCTGCCTTAACTTCAGCAGAACAAATTCTTTCCCAGAACTAGATCACTACATGGTACTAGAAGCTGTTTTGTAAATAGATATTCAGTGGTAACAAAGAAAAACATGAAAGGCTGGAGACAAGGTCAGTTCTTTCGTTTCCTGTCAAATGTATTTAAGTAAGTCCTCAAAATCTGACTGCTTCATAAGTACATACTAAGGATTTCAATGCTTTTGTAGACTGTTTATTTTCTTTAAGTTTAGTGAGAGAGAGACAAAATCCCAAGCAGGCTCAGCCTGTCATGCAGAGCACAATGCAAAGCATGATCCCATGAACCATGAGAACATGACCTGAGCAGAAATCAAGAGTCAGATGCTTAACTGACTGAGCCACCCAGGTGACCCTGGTTTATTTTTAAAGAGATATAACCTGACAATTTGCAACTCAAATCTAGATCCTTTCACTAGTTTTAAATGGTTTTGCATGTCTCTCCTCATTCATTCTTAAATTCTGAAGATAAATATGTACATATTCCAGTAGGAACTGTCAGGTATACTTTGGATGTATCATCTGATTCTCATCTAAAAAATGAAATCCATCAATACAAATGAGAATCAAAATAATTAGACAAACATCAACATCTAAGTTAAGATCCACTATTTTAACTCGGTTGCAATGAAACTGCCCCCTTTCCAAGTACCAGTGACTTACTTAAGTTATACCAAGTTTCTACATAAACTTGATATTTCAGGAAAGCAAATAATATTACTAATATAAAAGTAAAACTTATAAACTATAATGTAGCACCACTATATACTAGGCATTATCCAAAAACATTTACAATGCATTAACCGCTTTAATTCTCACCACAGCCTATCAGGCAGGTATTATTATAATGCCCATTTTATAAGTAAGGAAACTGAATCATACAGTGGTTAAGTGCCCAACGTCCCATAGCAGGTAAGGGAAAAACTTGCATTCACTGAAGAATATGTGATTCTTGAGGGTGTTCCTGACCATTGTTGCTACTTACTTATAAAGCAAAAGTTGTCCAAATATTTCCATCCAGCAAAAATAGTAATATTTACCTAGGACAAAAATGCAACGGGGCAATTATAAAAATCATTTTGTAAGTATTTAAAAAAACAACCAAATTTGCATTATCCTTTTGCCAGTGATGTTATTATACTTGAGAGATTTTCCAGAAATAATTAATCCACATCTATTTTATTCTGTGAAACACAGTTACTTTTAGCCATGTATGGCTTTGCTTTACCAAAAATCATTGGACACCATTTTACGACCACTGTCATTTATTAATCTTGTCTTCAAATAATTCATGACTATTTCCAAGACTATAATCTATCTTCAAAAAAGTAAAGGTTGGGGACCACCAATAACACCCAAAATAATAGTGCCATGTTTCACACATCATATATTTACATGGCACCTGGGGTGTGAAAAGCACCATGGATGCTGTTGGGGACACTGAAGTGAATAATGACTTCCTAAAGTCATTATGTATTGTCACCTCCTTTAATCCAAAGAGGTCATATTTTATTGGTCTCAGCAGGCCTAGATGATTATTATATATGGTGTTAGTGATATAAAAGCAATAATAGCATGGAAATAGGGTATGTGTGCTGGCGGGGGGGGTGGGCAGCGGGGTTGGTACTTACTTACAGTGAAGAACAGAACAAGAATATCAGGAAGGCCTTCCCAACAAGACACTGCCAGGGATGAATTTTGAATGATGCACAGGACTTGGCCAAGCCAAGACAAGAAAGTCAGCTCACAGACTGGCATACCACGTGTGTAAAAGGCATGCAGGCCAAAAGTAGTCTGGTGATTTGCGGGAATCCTAAAGAATTAGGCCACAGGACAGAATACCGAAACAATGACAGAGAAGCAGGCTGGCCAGTCCACAGAGAGCCTCGTGTGAGAAGTTTCAGCTCCTGAACCTTGGTGAGACAACCGGCAACCCCTAAGGTGGTAGGTGGAAGAATGCCACAAAAGGGCTTCCATTCTGGAGAAATAATTCTAGTAGTAGGATGAAAAAGAAAAGAAAACGATGATGGGGGGATAAGACTGGAAAATAGGGGCAGGGGGTGTTTGGAGGCTATGGAGGCAAATCCAACCAACAATGATGAAGGTGATTCTGAAGGCACTTCAAAGAATTACCAGAATGTGTTGAGAAACAGCAGCCCTATCAACGAATGCGGAGATTGCCCCTGAAGAGTACTTCCAAGAATCTGGAACTCATTTAGAAGTGTGTGTAGGCATTTTTGCATGTGTGGCAAAGAGTGGTTTTCCAAACAATAGTCCCTGAATAGAAAATTTACTCCTTGGAATGTGCATGATACCTATTATCACAGAGACCACTTTCTCTACACCCTTTAAGAAAGAAGCTACTTCATCCTGAGAATCCCTTCGTAAGCTCTTCTGTTTCTTAAGAAGATGCACAGAGCCCCAGAGGTTGGTAGAGTGGGATGGTCTCTTTTATCTCATCCAGATTCCACTGAGAGGCACCTGACATCTACTCCAGAGCAATGGCAAGAACTGAATTGAATTGACTTCCGCCCCACCCCACCCTATTCCAGTCAAACTGCAGCGCAAGCCCGCTCTATAAACCTGCTCAGTGCTGCTCCTGATTAACATTCACATCTTTCCCAGCCTCATTATCTCGCCCAGATGTTTCGTGACTGCCCCTTTAAAGCATCTCTGTCTATATTTTATTTACATTTGTTCAGCAATATTGATGCTTAATGAATAAACGCACTAAACTGTCAGTACTGGAGACTAATTAAATCTATGTATGAGCCTGAGAAGCTGATTGAAAAATTTGCAGTAACTAAACTGGGTTTAAATAAACACTTTAGTGTAGTGCTTTAATTACACTTTAGTTTGTAATGTAATTTTTGGCTGTTTAAACTATGATTTAGGCTGAGCTAATTACAAATGATTTTCTGCTCTGTAATTAATAATAACAAAATTGTAATTAGACAGCTGCTCTGGATCAGGGAGACAGTTTGTGTGAGCTGGCTCAGGATGTTCGGTCTGGCAGAGACACAAGGAGAGCACTTGGGGATTGGGGCAGCCTGCACCTCTATGAGGTTCGTTGTGAAAGACCAAGGCCAGAGTATCTTGGTGAGTCTCTTAGTCCCAGCTGATGACAGGGAAAAGTCTCTAATTTGTTATAGACTAAGCATCCACAGACATTCTATGTCCGAAAACAACAGTTTTGAGGCAACACTGATGATAATCTCTGTTCCTTCCTAACTGTAGCTTTGAACTCATCCACCTTTGCTTTTCATCAGAGATTAAACCACATGATACCAGCATGTTTTCCTACACCAAGTGATCATGATAATAATGACTGTCATCTGTTAGACTTTGTTCTGGTTTTATTTGCTATATAGCAAACCATCCCAAACTTTAGATCATAAGCAAGTATCTCGTTGTGGCCAAAGATTCTATGGGTCACGAATTTGTACAGGGTGCAGTGAACATGCCTTGTCTCTGCTTCCTGATGTCTGGGGAGTCAGCTGAGAAGACTGGGGGCAGGGCAAGGGTTGCAATCATTTGGAAGCATCTTCACTCAGCATCTACACCTGGCCTATTGATGGGATCAACACATCATCGAAACAGAGTAGCCTCAGGGTAGTTGGGCTTCCTACATGGTAGCTCAAGGATCTCGGGAGCGTGTTCCAGAAAACAAGGCAGAATCTGCATTGATTCTCATGGCCTAGCTTTGAACTATCATAGCATCACATCTGCCATATACTGTATTGGTTGAAGTAGTCACAAGCCCACTCAGATACAAGGGCAAGGGGTTCTCTATGGAGAGTAGCAAGGCCACAAGGCATAGGAGATGCTACATACCCATCTTTAGAAAATGCAATCTGGCACATACTTGTATAGTTTTTGAAGCACATTTGTTACATAACTTGATATTTCAGCTATACTGATATAGTCGGGACAGTAAATAATACCTCCAATTCACAAACTGAGGCCTATGAAGATATAGAATTAACATGTGGCCTTTTAGCATGTGGCCTAGTGGGATAAGAACCCAAGTCGAGACCCTCTATATTTGTGACTGCTAACCAGAGTGATGTAAAAAGAAAGCTCTAGTTCTCAGTCTCTAAACATAGACTTCATTTTGAGTAATTTTGCTCTGCCCATTTGTCTCTTCCTAGCGCATTTTTGCTTCCAGACCTCTGTTCTTTTCCTTGCTGCCCCCGCTCCATTTTTGTCCTCCCATCGCCTTCCTCACATGTGGTATTCCATGACTGCATCAAAACATGATGCTCTTGGTCAGATGTCAACTGAGCTGACCAAAGTGAAGTGATCCTTGGCACATTTATTCTGGGAATTGGGTGCAGTGACAGTCTTAGATATAAAACAAAGCAGAACAAAACTTCTAACCTCTCTCCCTAGCCCCTTCCCCTCCCATCTCTGTCTCCATCTCTCTCTCTCTCTCTCTCTCTCTCTCTCTCTCTCTCTCTCACACACACACACACACACACACACACACACACCACCTATAAGTGAGGAATGAAATTTCTCAAGCAAGAGATACAGCTTTTTGGAAGTAATGGTGCTGAGTCAGTCAGGGGTTATAGAAGCCTATGCCTTCCTTGCCTAATAGATCTCACTATTAACACGCATACAATTATGATTAATTGAAGGCCATATACAATTAAGTACCAAAATGAATGGGGAAATGGCTATACAAATTCTGGTAGACAGATACCAATGAGAAAAGGAAAAAAGAGCAGGTTTGATGGAGAAGTAGGATCAGATTTGCATCTTATACTGCTTGATTTGAATATGGGAGACTACAGAGGAAAATACTTGCATGGAAAGGAAACCAACATCAGTTGAGAACAAAAAGGAGAAAGCAAGCATGTACAGTAAATATTTTAACACTATTTATAATGGCAGAAACTGAAAACAGTTCAAATGTACAACCATAACAGTACAGATGTTTAAAGGAGTAACTCTAAAAATAAATTCATGCGTATCTCTTTAATATAATATTCTCTAGGTATTCCTTCCTTATTGGTGAGGAAGGAGGTCCAAACTATATTATTCATCCAAAAGAGCATAAAACAACAGGTATATGTGGTATGATTTCATTAAATAAAAGAAATATAAAAATAGATATAATTATAAATACTAGGATGCACACCCAATATCATTTTTAATACATAATATGAAATTTTATATTATATATAACATTTGGCATGCATCCCAATACTGATAATATTTATACCAACTATCATAGTTATATACATAATATATACCAAATACAAATACTAGGATATATACCAAGTATAACTAATATAAATATTATATAATTAGTTCATATTCGGTATATATCTTAATATTCAGAAAATATTCCATAATATATATTTATTATACGTTAATGTATCCTAGATGGTAGATTAGGGATTAGGTTTCTGTCCTTTATATTTTCTAGGGTTTTTTAATTAGAATTTATTATTTTCATAATCAGAGGGCAGAAAGTATAACCTTTTAAAAAGGCCGTTTCAGGGGCGCCTGGGTGGCTCAGTCAGTTAAGCATCTGACTTCGGCTCAGGTCCTGATCTCACGGATTGTGAGTTTGAGCCCCGCGTCAGGCTCTGTGCTGACAGCTCAGAGCCTGGAGCCTGCTTCGGATTCTATGTCTCCCTCCCTCTTTGCTCCTCCCTTGCTCACACGCTGTCTCAATCTCAAAAATAAATAAAGTTTTTTTTTTTAAAATTTTAAATAAAATAAAAAAATAAAATAAAATAAAATAAAATAATAAAATAAAATAAAATAAAAAGGCAGTTTCAGTGCACCTGGATGGTTCAGTTGGTAAAGTGTCTGACTTCACCTCAGGTCATGATCTCACGGTTGATGAGTTTGAGCCCCACCTCAGGCTCTGTGCTGAGAACTCAGAGTCTGGACCCTGCTTCGGATTCTGTGTCTCCCTTACTCTCTGCCGTCCCCTGTTTGTGCTCTCTCTCTCTCTCTCAAAACTAAATACACATTAAAATGAGATGAACTAAAATTAAAAAAAATAAATTAAATACAATAAAAAGGTAGTTTCAATAACATAATTAGAATGGAAGAGTTTTTATATGGCACTATTTGAAGACAGTGTACAAAGTCTCATCATTTGAGTAGTCTGACATAAAAGGAAATGAGGATATGGAACCACAGCATACTCAAGCAAATATTTCATTTCCCAGTTTAAGGAGGACTATACATCTTTGGGGGAAAAAAAACTAGTTGAGGGGCTCTTGGGTGGCTCAGCTGGTTAAGCATCTGACTCTGGATTTCGGCTCAGGTCCTGATCTCACAGTTCTTGAGTAGGAGCCCTGCATTGGGCTGATAGTGCAGAGCCTGCTTGGGATTCTCTCTCCCCCTCTCTTTCTCTGCCCCTCCCCTACTCTGTCTCTCTGTCTGTCTCTGTCTCTCAAAACAGATAAACTTAAAAAAAAAAAAAAAAAGACACCAGTTGAAACCAGGAAGGAAGGGCACTGTACAACAAGGAGATAATGGCCACGTTATGCTAGTTAATCAATTAGGAATTTACAAGGAATAGGATTGTGTATTTTTGTGCAATAGTGGGCTTGGGGGAGAAAACTATGTTCAGCTTTCCAGAACTGAAAGGGCTGGATGAACAGGTATAGAAAGATTAGGGACAAAGGTCAATGTGGAAGGCTACTCTAATACTTAACACCCCACTGATATAAAAGAGGGCCTCTGTTTAGTGAGGAAGGTCTAGAGGTACACTAGCTTTTGACCTTCCTCAAAGTGCCTTGTATTTATTAGAACACAGGTTTGGTTGCTGTAACAAAGCCCCAAACACACAATATTGAAATGTGCTTCTTTCTTGAAAGGGTGTGAGGGTGTGGGTGATTGGCAACTCATGGATGTAGGAAACCAGGCTCACATCACCTCATGTTCTTCTCTCACCGCACATTCATGTTTTTCCTAGTCTGCTTTACCACCACGTCCATGTTTGAATAAGCAGATGTAGGAGGAAACTGCGGTAGGAGGGCACAACCAGATTCCTCTTTAAAGGGGTCTCATAAATCACTTCTACTCATATCACATTGGCCAAAATGACCATATCTAGCCATGAGGGAAGCTGGGAAAATTAGTCTGTAACCAGACACTTCCGTAAATAAAAATGCAGTGCTATGGAAAAAAGAAAGAGATAGACGCTGGCACACAATGAGAAGTTTCTCCCACAGCACTATTACCAGATGATCAGTACAAGGAACAAAAAGAATATTCTAAGAGCTCAAACCTTTGTCATCAAAACACTCATTACAGCCACTTTATAATCAAAATCTTCTTAGAGTTAAATGAGGGTAGGGCATCTTTAATTTAAAAAAAAATACATCACACACACACACTCTCTCTCTCTCTCTCTCTCTCTGTCTCTGTCTCTGTCTCTCTTAATGAGTCACCTAAAGTGCTGGTTCTAAGTTGCAGTAATAAACTGAGCGACCTAAGTAACAAAGGCAGCAGAAGTGTTGGACTATAATTATGTAAGTAGCTTGAATGACATACTCCAGCTGATGTTTTATGAATTATACCTCAGCTGAAGCTTGTTTGCTCTCTACCCTGCAATGTTTATATGTTGCTCCAGAAGTTTCATATCTATTTTGGGATATAAGTTCTCATTTCCATTCATTTCCTTTATTCTTTCACTCTGCAATTCATAATAATACTCTTTCAAAAATTTAAAGTTTAATTTTTCCCCCGAACATGTCACCGTCTTTTGGTATGCACATATTTATTAGCCCTCAGTTAAAGGCTGGTTTTTCCTTTATTTTCTGCCAATATTATTAACGATATTAGCATATCTCTAGATAGAAGGGCAAGTATTCATTTTTCACCATCCACCAACATTCCTTGCTTAACAATTTTTGTAATGGAAGTATCTTTCTCTTCATCTTGTCTCACAACTTTGGGATTTTTATTGACTATCTTCTTTGCCTCAAACATATTTTAAATATCTCCAAATCCCATCAAGTGTTTTCAACTTCTCAGAAATCTATGCCATCCTGTCTGATCTCTGTGTTGTCTAATTCATGACTAGTTCTAAAATCATGACTTCATGGCAGTTGATCTAAATTCATCAATAGGTGCCCCATCTTCTACATTTAAAAATCTCTCTGGGGCGACTGTGTGGCTCCGTCGATTAGGTGTCTGACTTTGGCTCAGGTGATGATCTCAAGGTTCATGAGTTCAAGCCCTGCATTGGGCTCTGTGCTGACGGCTCAGAGCCTGGAGCCTGCTTCAGATTCTGTGCCTCCCTCTCTCTCTGCCTCTCACCCACTCACATACTCTCTCCCAAAAATAAATAAACATTAAAAAAATAAAAATAAAAATCTAACTCTTCAATCTGATCTTCAGAACCCTCCACAATTTGTCCTAAACTTGTCTTTTCCATCTTACTCTAATTCACCATGTTAAGCATTTAGCTCCTCACTACTAAAAGTCTGTGCCCTAACCAGCAGCACCCACCTCATCTTGGAGACTGAATCAGAATTTGCATTTGAACAAGACACCCCCTTCCCTGGTAATTGGTGTTTACTGGTTTTAGCACATAAGGTCTTGACAGAAATTAAGACCAAGTGATCGTCATCCACCTCTCTCTCTAATTCCCAAATGTTCTTTTTTCCTAAAAGTTAATTGAAGTTTTCCCTCTAAGAATTATTCTTGCCCAGCATAACATGAGAAAAAGCAGCAAGCCTAGAGCTCTGGGTTCTCATGACCTGAGATTCCTCACTCCATGCTGGCTACTGAGGACATGGAAGTGGGGCTAGCTTCTGTGAAGAACGAGGAAGGCATTCTGGAACAGCATCCATTCACTTCTAACCTTGGCTTCCTGTCTGCCCTTTGCTTTGCTTATCTGCAGATTTGGTTGTGATCCAAAGTAAAACTTCTGTCCAATTTTTTATTCTAGCCTGTATTTGAATCTGAACCAGTCTATAGTCAGAGCTAACTCAGGATCGATCTTAATTTTTTTTTTCTCTTAACACCTAAACCTTAGCACTATGCAGTGTGCATGCTCAATACTTAATACTGAAATTGTTCACACTGAAATCTAGCACTGAAAAAGAAAAACAAAAGCATACACATTTATGATCTTGTATTAAGCAACTGCAATACAGTAAAATATTAAGTACTAACGTAACTACCATTGTTGCTATCCACTACTATTATGACTATAATTTAAGGCCAAGGTGTCATCAACTTGAAAAAAAGGGTGGAAGTTGACTTTCCATTCCATACTGATGTGTGAGGGCCAAGACTGATCATCTGTTAACAGTAATGATTTGGATCTCACAGTGTATAAGCTTTTTATGAAAAGCCTGTGATTTTTTTTTTACCTAGATTATCTCAGCACGAGGCATGGGTGTGTCATTTCATTATAGCTTTGTAATGGTGGCCACAGCCTGCTTATAAGGGCAATATAGCCACAATAGCCACAAACCAGATTTTTAAAGAAAAAGCACAAATTAGAATTAGACAAGATTTTATGAAGAATATTTTGAACTCACAAGTGTGCAATATACTTAAGTACAGCCCAGCTATTAAAAACATTAAGTGCTACCACATTCAATGAAATTTACATAGTGGTAACTTCCGTCATCAGACCACACTGTCTGGGTCCATTTATTCTCCCTCGTCATGCTCTCTCAAACCTACTCCAGTCATGCTTTTATCCCAAAAACTGCATGGAAACTACCCTCGTAAGAGTCTACATATTACCAAATCCAATCAAAATCATTAATCCTCGTCTTACTTGAAATTTTAACATTTGATATCCTTAATTGTTCCTTCCTTCTTGAAACTCTGTCTTCTCCTGATGTCATGACATTAAATTATCCTAGTTTCCCTTCTGGCTTCTCCTTTCCAGACTCCTGTGTCAACTCTTTCACCTCTTTCTAAACTCTAAATGTTGAAGTTCCTTGGATTTAGTCCTCAACTTTTTCCTTCACTTTTCAGATGAACCCAGTCAGTCCCATTATTTCAAATAACATCAATATAAACATCAATAACAATTAGATTTACCTCTCTAAACTCTAGCTAAGTATTTCCCCTAAACTCCAGCCTTTGGTAGCCAATAGCCTACCTGATATTTATTTGAATTTCTAATAAACCTATCAAACTTTCACCCAAAACAAACTCTTGATTTTCCCCTCTATCAGTTCTTTTAGCGTTTGCTATCTAAGTAAAAGGCAATACCAATTACCCAATTGTTCAGGGCAAAAACTTTATAATAATCCTTGGTTTTTCTCTTTTTCTCACACTTTGCATCCCATCCATGCATAAATGTTATTGGTTCTATATTCAAAATACATTGCAATTCAACTCCTTTCTACCAAATCCAGCCTATAATGACTCCAAAACTTCTACAAAGACCCTTAAATGGCCATCCTGTTTTACCTTTGCCTTACTACAGTCAAACCTCCACCTGCAGACGGATTCTATTAAATCATAAGTCAGATCAGGCCACACCCACTTAATACTTTCCAATGGCTTTCCTTCACACTTACAGTACAACCTAACATCCTTTCCTCACTACTCTGGTGCTTTTTCCCAAGAAATCTGCATTCCTCGTTCCCTCACTTCCATTGCAATGATGCCCTAAGGTGAGATGGTAGAGTGGTTCAGTGTTGTCTCTGGTTGGAGTTTAGGGTGGGAATGTTCCTTCAAGGAGAGCCATCAGAAGACATGTATTAGGGTGACCGACTCTTCCCAGTTTTCCCTGGGATGGTCCTAGTTTTAGCACTGAAAGCCTTGTGTTCTGGGAAACCTTTCAGTCCTGGACAAACTGGGATAGTTGATCATCCTACCATCTGCTCACAAGCCTTAACTAAGCCCACTTTCTCACAGTGGCTCAACTGAGTCACTTTCTCATTTAAATAATGGATTTAAATAGTCTTTTGTGAACTTTAACTACAATGTTGCTATAGATTGCAAACAATCAACTACTCTAGATTGCAAACAACTAATTTTCAAAGTGAACTAAAGACCACAATTATGTTGCCTTAATATGAAGGCACTAAATCTAAAGGCATATTCTCACCATATCTTGCAGGAATAATACCCACTAGGACTCGTGAATAAGGTGTGCTTTGCATGTATACCTTCAAATACTGAGCTGAGAAAATACTGTTCACATTAGTGCTATATGTAATATAGGTCCGTTAATAGAAACCTAGATACATACCACATACAACAATATGCTTTTAATAAAACTCTCCAAATAAAAATAAAATATGAAAATATGTAAGCATAGAGCTATTATTTTCTTTGTTTTCTATTCATAACAAGTACTTTTTATGTTGAAGAAACCAAGAAAGAAAGCAAGTAATCCCTTTGCGGGTTGCAATTAAAGATGAAGTTTTATTATTTTATTTTTGGCAGTTTAGCAACTGAACTACAAAACACATTGATCCCTATTTTCAGATTTATAATAAAAAATAAAAACAATGCAAATGAGATCAGATATTTGTTCCAAGGTGATGAAAATATTTCTGTATCATTTATATAAAATGCTTATTTTCAAAGCATTTCTTTTACTACAAGTACATGTGTAAAAAACATTGTTCATAATAATGTCTTATATGCTAAATCAAGTTATTAATTTTAAAAATATGAAATGCTTGCTAAAAATTTATTGGAAGCAGCCCAATTCCCACATAGCCATGTTTAAGTAGTATTTTCATAAGTAATATTGTTTCCTCTCTAAATATACATAGTATTTCCTCAGCTGTTGACTGGCTTACAGTAACTGGAATTTTATAATTTTCTCTCTTTTTTTGGTAGGGGGTAGCAATAATCAATTTTGGTTAAAACTGCCACCTCAAAATATTAAACAAGCCTTATATGGTCAGTTCTTTCTCCCATATAAATAAGCAAGAGAAAGCCCTAATTCCGATGACATAATCTGTGGTCTTAGCTGATTTTTTTTTTTTTTTTTTTGCCTTAGTGGCTTATCATCTTTAGCCAGTGAATAATTCTTTCATTTTGAGCTCATCTTGTCCCCGATGGCCCAATTATTGCTTCTGGGTAATGACCCAGTCAGATCTTATTTAGAAAGAAACTTACTCCTAAACAGCACACAGTGATGCCTTTTTGACCTCAGAGAAGCCACAAAGGACAGCTGCATTATCATACAGAGTAAAATGGCTCCAGTAAAATTAGGTTCCAGCTGAGAAGAAAGCTTCCTGAAGGCATTTGGTGCCTCAGAATCATTGACTAGATCAAATGTTCCATTAGAAATTGTAATTGGTTTCATTCTTCATTCTCCCAGATGTCATTCATAAAAAATTATTAGGTGGTAATGACTGACCACAAGGTAGACCCTTCTATGCAACCTCGAATCTGCTCTGTTACTCAGCTAAACAATCCAATTCTTTAAACAGTTCCCCTTCAGATCTGTTTTCACCCCTTAATCATTACCGTGGTCTTTTTTTTAAATTTGGTTCCGTTTTTCAAATTTTTAAAAAGCAAAGACCAAAACTGGCTATCATAAAAAAATGTTTCCTCAGTGCACTGTCGATAAACGCCTTCTGGTGTAGAACGCACAAAGAAGGAAGTACTTGACCGTTCTTTTTATTGTGCGTAAATCTTAACTGAGAAAGGCAGATTACACAGGAACCTGTCCAATTTATGTTGAGATTTATCATGTTTGTTTTTTCAGACAATTCAAGCAAAAATGCAAAATAAAGTTGAAAACAAAGAGCATCATTTGGTTATCAGGATACCCAATGTATTTAAGTTGTGAGGAACATAAGTAAGGT
Organism: Panthera leo; assembly: GCF_018350215.1. NCBI lineage: Eukaryota > Metazoa > Chordata > Mammalia > Carnivora > Felidae > Panthera > Panthera leo. The sequence goes on along the minus strand of NC_056691.1, from coordinate 20,481,650 downwards.
AAAACAAGGAGGAAAACTAATGCTGGCATAAGAGAATGGTGAATATTGGTGCGTGGGGTGGGGTGGGGGCGACATCCACAGGCCAGCCAAGATCTATATGCAGCAGTAAGACCATGAGCTTCCCAAGGGAGACTCACCGCCAACCCTTCGATTCTTAATGTCACCTTGAGTCATTTTGTCTTCTTCACTGCCTTGGCAAGAACTGCACCTACATCCTTGCTCTACTCTCAGCTTTCTGCATCACTATTTCCACTCAAATGACAATAGAATTTACTAAGGGAGTTAACAATTAGTGGCCAGATACCATTGCTAACCTATTCATCTTTCTTCTGGTAAGAGGCGATCATAACTAACTTAACCCCAATAATTTTCTTTTCACCTTTTCAATGTGGTAAGGAGGTTGCCTTTTCAGCCTTAGATCATGGATGAGTAAGTACAAAGCCTCCTAGTTCCCTTTGCTGAAGTATGGCTAATTACCCTAGAAGGACAAAACAAATCATAATTATGGGCAAGGTGGAGACATTTCCTTCTGACTCTGATCAAATTCATTTCTCTCCCTCTTATAACCTCATAACTCCAAGTCAAGGTGTATGTTTCCAAAGAAGGTCATGTTTTAAAACATGTCTTTGGGTCCATAGATTTTACACAATTGTCTCACAGTGAGCGAGAACACCACATAAATTCAGGTATTACTGCTGTTGTTACTAAATCATATTGGCAGTATAAGGTGACATTTCTCAAAAATGCTGTCAGCTGACCAGCAACATTAGCATCATCTGAAAACTAAAGTGCTCATCCTTGGCCTGACCCAACACCTACTGAATTATAAACTCTGGGGGTAAAGGCCCAGCCATCTGTGGCTTAACAATCCTTCCAGGTGATTCTGATGTACACTAACATTTTAACAACTACTAACCTCAAGTAACACTTAAAATATTCAATTCAGGTGACAGGGGTTATGGCTCAGGGCTGTAGGATTAACAAAAAACCACCTAAAGGAGAGCAAACAGATGACATTTACTCAGAGCTTTCTATGCAAGGGCGTCAGCTACCACGAGTTGCATTTCACAGACTCAATGAAGGCAGGAGAGTGGGAAAGCCTGATAGTTTTTTTTAAAAATGTGTGCAGGGGTGGGGTGGGGGCCTTTAGATATATTCTGATTGGAGTTGTTGGCACAGGGAAGCTGGAGGTAAACTAACTAGAAATAAGACATCTTATGTGACTGGTTTCAGGAACGTACCCAGCCTTTTCTGCTTGGTTCTAAGCTGGAGGCAGGGTTAAGAAAAGAGGGAAGCCGGCAATCAGTGACCATTCTGGACCAATTGCTGCAGAGATGTGGTTTGGCTTACTCAAACGGATGCCACCACGGTTTGTGGACCAGAGTCCCATTATCACACTTGGTCTGACCATTGACTGTAGACCACTCAGTCTCACAGCCGATCTACCACCCCCACTCCCTGCCTCTTTGGTCATTTTTGCAACTTGAGAGAGACTGCACAATTCATGAATGGCTAAAGACCCAGGTCTTCACTGCTCAGGCCATGTCAGTTTTCTCCACAGTCCATTGCATCATGAGATCTTCTTGACTTTTGTGTTGTTATTTCATGGCAAACATCTGACAGGAAAGTGACTGCACAAGGTCACCTAAGGCTCCAGAAAGAATGCAATGACCCAGCACCATGAACACTGACTAAAACAAGAGTAATTAATACTCTTTATTAAATCTTTGGAACAGGGAACCCCAATTGCTCAACTCAGGCCAAGAGAACTAATCCATAGTCCATAAGAATTAACCTGACAGCCAAGTAGCTCTATCCTAAAGCCAATACATAGCCTGTTCTATCCTGCCTGCATTACTGATCCAAGCAGAGCAAGAAATATTGGCAATGGCTTAGACACCAAAATGACTAGCCAACAACAAACTTAGAGCAATACAATTGTCCATCTGTATTCATGCCCATGAGTTAAGATGGATTTGTATTCCATGTAGTATTCCATTGATAGTATCCATTCCAAGTATTCCATTGATAGTATCATTGATGGTATCATTGGTGGTATCACTGATGGTAACTTCTGTCAGTTAGTGATAACTTTTTATTGTCTTTTCTATTTGTATGATTGCCACCACTGGAAACACTTCTCTGATAGTTTGCATAAATAGTGAGTCAGTAATCCTCCCACGGGGAATGCCTCAATAATCAAACGTGATCTCCTTTTGGAGCTCATACATGAATAAGAATTCCCAGCCTTGGTGATTTATAGAATTAGGCTTTCTACACTTTGTCTTAGAATTCCAAAGGTGCAGGAGTGTTAATATGAGGCAATGAGGACCAGGCATCTCTAACGTACAAAGGAAGTAAGAGTACATGGAAAACCAGGATAAAAAAGATGATTTGTATGTGACAAAAGCTCAGAGCAAGGCCTCACATTACCTGTATTACATATCTGGATCTCTATTATTTTCTTCATTTAGCAAGTATTTAGCTTGCTAACTTGCAAAGACTATTGAACTTACATATAGATTTACTTATGGTCTACCAATGGATTGTAATAATTTGCTCTTTTTCTAAGAGAAAGAAACACTAGCAAAGTTGCAGTTTGAGTTGCTGAAAGTCATTTCCATCTAGATTGAAGCAGAAATTCCATCAGCTGTAATTTCCTACGTATGGTCTCATATGATGAGACTAGAATTGCCCAAAGGTTTTTGTCATAAGATCCAGGGATGGGTGGCATATGTGGCAGTTGGTAAGATTGAGGGCAGTGGCTACCGTTTAGTTTAAGAATTAGTATGGCACTAGTGAGGCATTAGTATATTCTGATCTAAAAATTATAATAAAAAGAAAAGAGAAAAAGGCCATTAGAGTAGTCTACAATCAAGGAAAAAAATGATTATAAGCAAACAGAGAAAAACAAGACAGACACAGGGGTCTTGGTGGTCTGTCTACATTCCAAGGTCATCAGCTTGTTCCAAAGGTCTTGAACTAGCTGCCTATTTCTTAAGATAAGCAGCTTCTAGATTTCTGAGAATCCTCAGTTTGAATTCATCTATTGTTAGACTTCTAATTGCGTGAATTCCCAATGGCTTTTTCAGTTGTGAAACATGAACCCAAGACTGACCTTCTGGAGTTTCACTGCTTCATTTGTTATTAGCAGTACCTAATAAGATTATTTCCTATGAGTTTCAAGAAAAGCTTTTCTCTGATGTCTTCTCCAATATACAAATCTCCTGATTGAAGGTCATGAAGAGACTAAAGATGATATTGATGCTGTAGAAAGGCAGACTTAATCTGTTAATAATAAGAGTGAGTATAGTACCAGAGTCCCTTGAAATATTTTGCCATGCCTGTCCCTGTGAAGCAGAGTCCAGTATCAGAAATGAAATCTCTAAATGCATGGGCCTTCCAGTTTTCAGTTCATAGAAGGATAACAGATATGTCCCCAAGGGAGTGAACCATATATCATAAGGGGTAGTGGGAGTAACTTTGCCTAAGAAAACTCAAGCATTTCTGAAAATTTTGCTGGGGATACCTATAGATGTTATTTAATCTTTCAACCTTTCCAAAAGGATATTAAGGACAGTGGAGTTTTTGAGTAAGAGATAACACCTTACAGAGTTATCTTGTGTTTCCCATAAATTTGTGCCTCAGTCACATGATATAAAAGTTGGTAAACCTAAGCAGAAAACACAAAATCAAGCAGCACTTTAGAGACTGCATGTTTTGAGCAAAAAAAGGATTTAACCCATTCTAAAATCCATATTATAATAATGGAAACATACTCAGATCCCGCGGAAAATAGGAGATAGATAAAATTCATCTGACGTGGTCAAATGGCTCATAAGGCTTTGATTCATGTTCATGCCATATCTTTAAAGTTTTTCATGGCCTGACCTGAATTTAAGTTCTCTTGGTTATTTTTAGTTTCCTGGCTAATGGTGATTTAAGATAATGAGCCATCTGTCTATAACATGATGAGTGGTTGCATGAAGAAATTTCGTTAATGCAATTTTGAAATCATCTGGTGCCACCAACCAGCCATCTTGTGATCACAGACACTACCTGAGTGAAGGGTACAACCAGATTTTTTCCATTCTTCCTTTCCAAAAGAAGGAGCTAAACAGTGATATTTCCTAACTGCCTTTTTGAACCTTTCTGGAGGCATATCCTTTGAAGGTTTAGATGGGATCATAACCTTAATTAATCCTGCTTGTTTTGCATAATCATCTAGTAGAGATTTTCCTTTCCTTCCCATATTTTACATGGGTCTCAAACTTTATAAAATCCAGACCTCTAGGAAGTAACAGCACATTTAAAAGTTTCTCAACAACATGAAAAGATACTTTTTGAAAGAAGACATCCAGATGGCTAACAGACACATGAAAAGATGTTCAACATCACTCACCATCAGGGAAATACAAATCAAAACCACAATGAGATACCATCTCACACCTGTCAGAAAGGCTAACATTAACAACTCAGGAAACAACAGATGTTGGTGAAGATGTGGAGAAAAAGGAACACTTTTGCACTGCTGGTGGGAATGCAAACTGGTGCAGCCACTATGGAAAACAGTATGGAGGTTCCTCAAAAAGTTAAACATAGAACTACCTTATGACCCAGCAATTGTACTACTAGGTATCCGAAGGATACAAAAATGCTGATTCAAAGGGGAACATGCACCCCTATGTTTATAGCAGCACTATCAATAATAGCCAGAGTATGGAAAGAGACCAAATGCCCATTGACTGATGAATAAAGAAGACGTGGTGTGTACACACACACACACACACACACACACACACACACACACATTGGAATATTACTCAGTGATCAAAAAGAATGAAATATTGCCATTTACAACAACATGGATGGAACTGAATGTATTATGCTAAGCAAAAGAAGTCTGTCAGAGAAATATATGATTTCACTCATATTTGGAACTTAAGAAACAAAACAGATGAACATAAGGGGAGGGAAGGAAAAACAAGTTAAAAAGAAAGAGGGAGGTAAACCATAAGAGACTTTTAAATATAGAGAACAAACTGAGCGTTGCTGGAGGGGTGCTGAGTGGGGAGATGGGCTAAATGTGTGATGGGCCTTAAGGAGAGCACTTGTTGGGATGAGCACAGGGTGTTATAAGTAAGTGATAAATCACTAAATTCTACTCCTGAAATCATTATTACACTATATGTTAACTAATTTGGATTTAAATAAAATTTAAAAATTAAAAATAAGGTTTCTCACCTTTTTGTGCGTTTTTGTGGATGCTGCAGCAGAGATACGAAGCCTCTTTTGTTTCTAAAGCATCAGAAAGCCATGTCCTATGCCAAAACCAAGTTTATTATCTATATGAATGTTTATACTATCTGCTCTGTGGCTAGTTTACAAGTTCTACTAAGTGCCAAAAGTTAGGCCTTCTGGGTTGATTTTTACCTCAGATAGAAAACTATATTCTAAAGGAGAGCTTAATTTAGTGAAAACACATCTTGCTTTCACAGCCTCTAGTTCCAACCTTGAGGTATGACTCATTAAGAAATAATAATAGGTCATGGTTCTCAATGAAAGTCTCAATAAATATGAGCAAAGTGCATAAGGTTCCCTACCTGAAGTAAGACAACTGTTAGGTTCCCTTTTTCTGATAGGGCAAGAGAACAGAGAGTGTAAGATTCTAGAAGTTGTAACAGGAAACAGTATTTGAGAAGGAAAGAGTAACAGCATCTCAAGAAATTAACTTGATTGCTGGAAAATGTTGTGTGTTCTCGATCAATAGTGAGGCTATATGGTGTGAGGGACCATAAATCCAAATGGGTTGTCTAGAACTAGTCCACAAAGCATCAAGTTTTGAAGTGGCAATGGTCACTCTACAACCAAGGAGGGTAAGTCTTGCATCCAGGTCAAGGGTGAAGCTACTGTACATGATGGGTTTTTGATGGTTCCCATGACATTAGGTTAAAAGCCCAAGGACTTGCCCAAACTGCACATGCATAAGTAGACAAAAGGGTCTTTGTAGGTAGGAAGACCTGTTCATGCTTGGGCTCCAAGAGGAGAGGATCTCTTCTCATCACTTGGTCAGTTTATAAAAAGCTGCTGCAATCTCAGAAAAACTTGACACTCATTTCCTTCAATATCCTGATGAACCTAGAAATTCTTAAAGTTATCATGTGATGAGGGCTCTATACTATGTTTAGATAATCTTTAATTTATTTGGAGACTGTTTTTCCCACCTAGATAGGCCATACTTTAAACTTTTTTTAATGTTTATTTTTGACAGAGAGAGAGAGAGAGGCAGAGACAGAGCATGAGTGGGGGAGGGGCAGAGAGAGGAGACACAGAATCTGAAACAGGCTTCAGGCTCTGAGCTGTCACCACAGAGCCAGACGTGGGGCTTGAAATCACGGACTGTGAGATCATGACGTGAGCCAAAGTCGGACGCTGAACTGACTGAGCCACCTAGGCGCCCCAGCCATATTTTAAATAATGGACCGGTTTGGCAAATTTGTTATTTACCTTTTGAAACTTTATGTCCCTTTTCTGCTAAGGCTGAGGCAAACAAATAGAATTTTTTTTTATAGGCTTCCTTGTTCCCTAAACAAAGTATTTGTTCTTTGAACAAATCATCCACGTATTGTATCTAAACTGAGTGACACAAGAAATTTAGATCTAATATTTGAATAAAGACCTGAGAAAAATTTGAGGAAGCTTCAGTGAACCCCTAGAGCATAACTTTCCACGTGTACCACTGGCCACCACAAGTATTAACTGTCCTGGGCTAAAGGTACACTTTGAAAAGAGCAGAAAAAAATCCACTATGTTGAAACAGGTCACTTTGGGGAGATTTGATACTGAGATGACATTTGGTCTAAGCACTATTGAGAAGAGAGATATGTTTTTTTAATATTCTAAAATCTGGAACAAATCAAAATCTTCATCCATCTGTTATTTATGCTGGCAGGACAGAAGTGTTACACTGGCTAAAAGAGAGTATGAGAAGGCCTTTGGACATAAGGTCTTCAACTAGAGGTTTTCTTTTCTTTGCTTCTGGCTCCAAGAGATACTGGGGGAGTTTACAATACTTTGGCAAGATCTGTCTTAACTTTAATAGGTTCTAATCCGATTGTTTTTCCTATGTCAGTGGAATTTTTAGTCCATATAGTATCGGGTATAGTGTTAAGATCTTCAATTGGGGTATGCATCAAAAACAATGGAGAAGGCAAAGCTCTATCTAGAGCAGACACAACTTGATCTGAATACTGGAGTCCTCTGGAACCTCAAGAAATAGTCCTTCTCATGTGCACTTAATATTACAATTCCATTTTCAAAGTAAATCCCTCCCTATTAAATTCTTAAGGGTGGTATCACAGAGCAGGAAATAAAGTTGTTTAGTCAAAGGTCCAAGGGTTACATTTAAGTGCTAAAACACGGGGAAAACCTGGGCTATTATAAATATCTAGCACCTGTGTGCTATATTTATGCCCAGGAAGAAGTGAAGCAAAAGTAAACGGATTTAATATAGGAATGATGCCCATATGTACCAGAAATTTATGAGGTTGACCATATATATTTATAGTTCGTTCACCTTGAGTGTTTAAGGGTAAAGCAGGATAATGGATGTTTTTTTCTTTCCTTCGTGTGTCATCTTTGATCTGAGATGAGGTTTTTTTTTTTCTTTGTCCTGCTTTCTTTTTTGTAAGATGGGATATTCTTTTGTTCAAAATATCCCTTCTGTTTAAAATACTTACAAGTGTCCTTGTCAGTAGGGGGTCTGTTGGGAAATGTTCCCCCAGCAGTTTGAATGGCAGAGCCATAGTTTGAATCTCATCTTATTATTCTTCAAAAACAATCTCAAAATATTCTGCCAGGTGTTACAACACCTGTAGTTTAGTTAAGTAGACAGTTCCCATCCTGACATCATCTTTTCTCTATTTGCATTACTGAATTACGATCAAATTGATTTTTACTGGGAATGTTTCAATAGACTTTTAAGATATGTTTTCCTACTTTTGGGGTCTCTCTTAACCCTTGGGTTTATTGTAGAATATTTTTTTTATAGAAAGGAAGTCCCTTTCTGAATAGGTTCCATTGTCTTTTGTCATTCAAAATTTAGCATCTGAGGTTCTGACTATATGCATACAAGGTGAAAGAGGTCCGGCAGCCCTGGGTCATATGCATCCAAAAGAATTCTGATGCTCCTAGAAATAGTTGCTGGCCACCTCTGTGTTTAGGAAAGTCCCTGATTATAGTCTTAAATTTAACATGGATTCAAGGTTTGAATTCTATAGTAACCTGCACACACAGCTAATTGGGATGCATTTATCCTTAGAGGAAAATGGTATTCTGGGGTCTTAGAACAGCCACTGGGGAAAAGGTAAAGGGTCTAGACAAGAAGAGAAGGTAGCAGTCAATGGAGATGTGTAAGTAGAGCAGTCACAGAGGCATGGGGGAAGATGGGAGCCAGATACAGAGAGTCAAATGGAGAATAAGGAGAGTGAAGATTTATGAGTCTAGGTTCTTATTGCCTAAGTTTGCCAAATTGCTCATTAGATTTGTCCAGAGAACCATTTGGCGAAGCAATTTTTTAATCAGGATATTGTTTGTTGGCCTCTATATACCAGTAAAAAATGTTGCCCATATTCTCTTTATTTTCTAAGATGATTATCAAATGAGTATTTTTGTTCTAGTCAACTATTCCTTAGAATAGACACAGAAGGTCCAAAGCATCCTTGGTGAAATCATACCATCTAGAGAGACAGGCACAAAGAATTAAAATTATAGTGAAAAAATATATAAGAAACAGAAGGCTATCCTGTAGAAGGAGAGGATTTAGACTTAGGTGATCCCATGAGAGCTAGCAATAGTTGGTCATAAGTAATGCTTGTGCATTTTGTGCTAGAGACAGAAGTGCAGTGAAGCTAAGTAGGCATAAGACATACAAATATGCCTTTCTCTGATTGGTTCTGATTTGGAAGTGAGGGCAAAACATATAGAAGTTGGTAGTCATTGATTATGTACTGACTATTCTGAGTTGACCACCATAGAGGTGTGGCTTGGCTTCTTGGGCTGGCTGCCACCAAGGCTGTGGGTCATAATTCTGTTGTCAGATGGGGTGACTGGGTGGCTCAATCAGTAAAGCGGCTGACTTTGGCTCAGGTCATGATCTCATGGTTCATGAGTATGAGTCCTGCGTTGGGCTCCGTACTGACAGCTCAGAGCCTGGAGCCTGCTTTGGGTTCTGTCTCCCTCTCTCTCTGCCCCTCCCTCACTCGCACTGTGTTTCTCTCTCTTGAAAAAAAATAAATGTTAAAAAAAATTTTTAAACATAAAATTCTGTCATAAATGATATGGCTTATAATTTAATTTGTATCTTTGTTTTACATATCTTTTCTTGAGGATAATAGGGGAAATTACAGTAGAAAACAGGGATAATGAAAGTACTTATTAAAAGTAGTTATTACTGGCAACAGAGTATTAATAGATCATTCAGCGAAATGCCTTTTTCCTGCTGGAATGGCTAGCCATTGACTAAAGAGTGAAGGAAAATGATGGGATTGAGAATTCTAAAGCTAGGAACTCCCAGTTAACTGATATTTTATCTCTTCTCTATGCCTCATTCTGTCATATACCAGAGAAAACTTAGAATATACGCATAGTCCAGAATTGAGAATATGCAACAAAGAGCTCTACTCTCTACTCTTTTCCCTCTCTCTTTGTTCAGGAGAACTTAGTCCCAACTCCAATATTCAAGTCAGCTATGTACACACAATTATACATGAGGATTTGAGTCCATTCATGTTCTGAACCCAGTTTCATGCGTGTAGATTCTATTTTATTCAGATCCATGATCTCATGCTCCCTCCACTAGAGTCAGTTTATATTCTGAAGCACCCAGAATGATTTTCCCAAATAGCCTCAAAGATGTCTCTAGGGTCTAGGTGAGCACTGTTCCCAGGCTAATCCTCTCAAGAGTGGGCTGGGCTCTAAGATGTGAAGAATGGCCAAAGAACTATTTGCATATAATAATAACAAGGCTTGGAGGCACGCATGAGGGTACCCTCACAAGAGCATACCTGGCTCTTCAGCATTTTAGTGTAAACATGTTTTGACCCTTGTGTACACTCAAATCACTGAGAATTTCAGAAAACCGAAGACCTCCCTTTTTTTGGTTTTACATGTTCTCATTACTTATGGTGTGATACAAGGATCAGAAACACCACCTGGGAGCTTGTTTAGAAATGCAGAAGATCAGGGGTGCCTGGGTGGGTGGCTCAGTTGCTTAAGCCTCTAACTTTGGCTCAGGTCAGGTCATGATGTGGTGGTTCATGAGCTCGAGCCCCACATTCAGCTCTTTGCTGATAGCTCAGAGCCTGGAGCCTGCTTCAGATTCTGTGTCTTCCTCCCTTGTGCCCTTCCCCCACTTGCACTCTGTCTCTTTTTCAAAAAAATGGATAAACATTAAAAAAATAAAAAAAAGAAAGAAATGCAGAAGCTCAGCTTCTGCCATAGACCTATTTATCCAATAATCTTTTTTTTTTTAATTTGCAAAGTTTAATATAAAGAAAATAACTGTTAAAGGGGATCAAAGTAATGCAGGGCTTGGCTAATAAAAAAATAACACTAAAGACTATGGGACTGACAAATATAAGGAGAATCCAATACACTTAGGGGCTGATATAGAGCTTCCCCAAAGCCTCATGGAATGAGATGCAGACCTTGTTGGGAGCTTTGATTGTGGCTCAGTGAACAGCACAGAAGTAACTGTGGGGACCTACCAGTGAATCTTTCACTTTATTCTTCTTTCTTATATTCGACTTAGGACGGCTGGCCCATTAAATGCTCAGGAGGGCAATTTCTATGACCACTTATTTATCTTCAATGCTTAAGACTGCCTCATGGAATGCATTCTATTATGTGAAATGAATTAACAAATTAATAAAGGAACCAAACAATGAGTGAGTTCTAGGTTTACATAATATCAGTGCACTTACACTGACCCTCAACAGTGGTCTGTTTGGAAATTTAAAAATCAATCATCTAGGGGCACCTGGGTGGCTCAGTCAGTTAAGCATCTGACTTCAGCTCTGGTCATGATCTCATAGCTTGTAGGTTCCAGCCCTGCGTCGGGCTCTGTGCTGACAGTTCAGACCCTGGAGCCTGCTTCAGGTTCTGTGCCTTCCTCTCTGTCTGTCCCTCCCCTGCTCACACTCTATCTTTCTCTCAAATAAACATTAACAAAATAAAAATATAAATTAATCCTCTAAATGCCACAATGCCAACCCCAGCATCATAAAATAGGCTAAGAAGCTGACCTTGACTGTTCTAAAACCTTCTGAATAGTTTTCAGCACAGGATATGTAAAGAGGCAATCTTTAGTTTTTATACTACTTATAATAAAACATGCTTATGAACACCTGCCATTAATCATAACTGCTTTCTACCCTAAGAATTTCAGTAGGATACTAATACAACTAATACATAAAAGCAAAATTTATCTGGAAATGAAAATTGTGTCTAAGCATTTTTCCCTGTGACATTGCCAGTTTTTATATAGTTCTCTTACACTAAATGGGCAATATAACTTTTTTAAATATATAATAGTGTTTCTCTCACTGAGTATCATACAGTACTCTAGTTGATAAGATGATTTGTTGCTCCACACTGGTGATACTCTATAATCAGCTTATGGTAAAGTTAATTATATGTTCCTTAACTCTCTAAGTTAGAACTTCAGAGATGCTGTCTTTAAGACCCAAAGTTGCTTCAAAAAATCAGGCATACTCAGTCACATGTGCTAAATCTTTGTTTTTTAAAATAGTACCCACAATAAAATACTGGTTTTGGAAAAATAAAGTAACAAACCTAAAGTATGCCTCAGCTTTAGCATATTTCATTAATTCACCAATTAACATACAAATTCATTCAAAGACTGTTAACCAAATGCTTTTATTTATAAAACATTGCACCAGTCAATGTGTCAGATACAAATCAAAATAAAATGATCCCTCTCCTCAATGAGTCCCCAGTGTGTTTATCTATATCATTCTTCTAGGACAATTATAATTTCATTCTTTCATAAAAATGATTAAATATATGATATGGCCATTTTAGTGGCCTTACCCCACCATTTTCTCATCATTCATTCACTCAACAAATAATAATTGCTGGAGACACAAGGAATACAAAGATGCTGGGTGCACAGTGTTGAAAGAGACCAGCAATATTGCTAACCTCATGGAATTTATGGTTTAGGGGAAAGAGACAGAAATGAAACTAACAAGACTGTATATAAGATAACTGCAGAGAGTGATAAATTCTATGAAGAAAATATTAAGACAATAGGAGTGAAAATAATTGAAAGATATAGGTTCTCTGCGTAGGGCAGTCAAACTTTATCAGATGAAGTGAATTTAAGCAGAGGTATAAATAACAGGAAGCCAGCCATGTATAAATCTGGAAGAAAAGTGAGCCATGCAGAAGAAGAAGTGAGTATAAATACATAAAAGTGAACACAAGCTTATTAAAAATATGTTCAAAACTGCACAACCAGGTAAAACTAGTTTCACAGTGAAATATCCCATAGCATTTAAATAGGAGACTTAAAAATTCATTTTTAAAGTGTTAAAATGTAAGTAGTCCCCCATTTATGTTACAAAGCTCTTACAATTTTTATCAAACAAGGTAAATGGAATACAAAAAAGACAAAATTATAATCAGAAGATGAAGACAATTTCTACACATTCTAATTATCACAATTACCAACCTATTTGAATCTGTGTCTATAAACGTCACATCACTTTCTCTACTCTTGTTATAAATGGACTGTCTCTTTTAGGCTCTTTCCATAATTTGGCTATTGTTGAAAGTGCTGCTATAAACATTGGGGTACAAGTGCCCCTATGCATCAGCACTCCTGTATCCCTTGGGTAAATTCCTAGCAGTGCTATTGCTGGGTCATAGGGTAGATCTATTTTTAATTTTTTGAGCCTAAATGTCTATCAACTGACAAATGGATAAAGAAATTGTGGTTTATATACACAATGGAATACTACTTGGCAACGAGAAAGAACGAAATATGGCCATTTGCAGCAATGTGGATGGAACTGGAGAGTATTATGCTAAGTGAAATAAGTCATACAGAGAAAGACAGATACCATATGTTTTCACTCTTATGTGGATCCTGAGAAACTTAACAGAAGACTATGAGGAGGGGAAGGGGAAAAAAAAAGTTAGGGAGGGAGGCAAACCATAAGAGACTCTTAAAAACTGAGAATAAACTGAGGGTTGACGGGGGGTAGGAGGGAGGGGAAAGTGGGTGATGGGCATTGAGGAGGGCACCTGTTGGGATGAGCACTGGATGTGGTATGGAAACCAATTTGACAATAAATTTCATATAAAAAAACAAAAATTCAAAAAAATAAATTAATAGACTGTCTCTGCTCCCAATGCCATCTGCTCTGCTTATCTGCCAATTAGATCTATACCCTCTTACTTACCCAAGGATTTAGTTTTACAAACTATATCTTTTTCCCTCATACACCATCAAATTTTATACTCCTGGATTATTCCCATCTGTGTATGAAAGTGATGTTAGATCTACTTTTCAAAAAATGTAAAAAGCTCTTGACTATAGTCTTTAGCTAATATTCTAACATTTTTGTTTCCCTTTATGGAAAAACTCAAGAGAATTTGTTGTTGCTCTTACCATGTCTAATTTCTCTCCTATTCTTTCCTGAACTCACTTTAATCAGGCTTTACATCCATACCACTACACAAATGTATCTTGTCAAGATTATGAATAATCCCCACATTACCAAATCCAGGGGCCAATTCTCTGTCCTCATCTTACTTAAGTAGTGGGCAGCATTTGGCAAAGATCACCTCCTTGTTCTTAAAACACAAATTTCAATTGACCTTCAGAATAGCATTAACTCCTGGTTCACTTGTAAATGTTTTTTGTTGTTGTTTTGTTTTGAAGTTTGTTTATGTATTTTGAGAGAGAGAGAGAGACAGAGAAGGGGAGGGACAGTGAGAGGGAGAAAGAATCCCAAGCAGGCTCTGCACTGACAGCTCAGGGCTTGAACTCATGAACCACGAGATCATGACCTGAGCTGAAACCAAGAGTTGGATGCTTAACTGACGGAGCCACCCAGGTGTCCCACTCCTGGTTCACTTGTAAATTTATCACCCTCCCAGCCTCCTTGGCTGGCTCATATTTAAGTAATCTCTAAATTATGGAGCATTCCAAGGCTCAATCCTTGCATCAATTTTTTTCCAACTACACTCACTCTCAAGAGAATTCATCAAGCCTTATAACTTGAAATATTGTATCCACTCCACTAAACTCCAGCTCTATAATGACAGATTAAATTCAACTACATTTCAATCTCATAGGTGTCCCAAACTTGACATATTCAAATAGGCATCTTGCTTCTTCCCAGTTCAAACCTATTCTTCTGAAGTCCTTCTCAATATAAATGGGACCCTCATCCTTATAATTGAAAATGGGACTCTCCAATGATGCTTACTAACTGATCAATAATAATATATAGGTTGAAAATGTCATGGAGTATGTTTGTTTTGATTTTTGTAACTTACTGAATTATGCTATTAGTTCTTACAATTTTTCATTTGGTTTTCTTGAACTTTTCAGGGTGATAACCATTGTCTTCATATTCATATGGTAATTTTTACTTCCTCTCTTCCAGTATCAATACTCATTTATTTTGCTTCCCAAGTTACTAACAATAAAACTTCCAGAACAATGTTAAATGAGAACATCCTTGCCAACTTTCTAGCTTTAAAAGGGAATATCCCTGATGTAATATGATGTTTACTGCTAAATATAATTTTGACTGTTAATTTAAGATGAACAATTTTTATAATATTGAGAAACAATATAATTAATATTCTCCTTTTATTAGGAACAGATGCTAAATTTTACTCAAGGGCATTATTTGATAAGGATCATATGGTCTTTCTATTTTGTATTAATGGCTCTAATTTTAATAATTGGACTAAGTTCTACTTGGTCATTATGTTTTTTCTTATGTTAAACACCTAAATAGATCTCATTTAGGAATTTTTCATGTATGTGATTTGATTGGCCTATGGACCTTTTGATCTCTTCATCTGGCTCGGGTATAGTGATGTTAGCTTTACATACTGATAACAAGATTGTGCCATCGTTTTCTACATAGAAAAAGTAAGCCTTTTTAGAATGTGTGTTGAGCACAATGGGAATCTGACCTGTAAAATCACATGAGCTAAGGCATTTTCAGGGAGTATTTATTGGTAACATTTCAAAACACTTTCATGGTTTTTAGTCTGTTCCTGTTATTTCTGGTTAAGGCAGTTTAGTTTGCTTTGTATTTTCCTTAAAATTCTCCACTTTATCAAGACTGTTAAGTTTATTAATAAATGTGTTAAAAGATATCTTCTCACAAGTATTTCAATAGCTTTCCTACACGTGGCTCTATCTTCTCTCCACTTCATCAGTCTCCTCACTTTTTCCCTTCAGTAAACCTTTCATGAAATTGACAATTTTATTAACCTTTCAACTATTTATCATCCTGTTCTTTTGTTTTCTACATCATTAACTTCTGTTTTCGGTTTTACTAATTCATTCTTTATGCTTTTCAGTGTTTAAAAAAATTTTTTGTAGCTTCTTGCATTTGAATGTTTCATTTTCTCTTGTTTTATGATAAAAGGATTCCAGACTACAGATTTCCCTCTGAGCGTAGCTTAGGTTGAAGTGTTATTATTTTATTATAGTATGCAATTACAGTTTTGATGTCATTTTGTTACAAGAATTATTCTGGAGAGTAATTTTTTCATTTCTAAATGATCGATTTTTGTTGTTGTGTTTGCCCTTTTCACTTTGATTTTCCAGAGTCAATCATATAATTACATGCTATTATAGTTATGAATCCATATAAATAGGCTTGATTATTAACCTGGGAGTAACTGAGAAAACCATCAAAGGGTTTAAACTGTGAACAGGACCAACCCCATTTTTCTATGGAAAAAATCTTTCCGATCTCCATGTGAAGAAGACAGTTAAAAGAAGCAGGATTAGATACAAAAAGCCTTATTAAGGATATATGGACTAATTCAGGCAAGAGATGATGGTAGCCTGAAATAAAGGACAGTGGATATGGGGAAATGTGGATGCATTTACAAGATAGTTTAGAAGTAAGGTCAGCATATTGGTGGTTGACTAAATGTGGGTATGAAGGAGAGGGAACAATAACAGATGATGCTGGGGATTCTGGTTTGAGCAAGAGGGTGATTGATGTTGTCATGCATTCAGATCAGGGGGAAAAGAGGAGAAGTAGAGGTGAAAGAAAGTAGTAGCCTGGACAGGTAGAGTTTCTAGTACCTATAAATCGCTAAGCTGAGATGAAGAGTAGGCAGTGAAAATGCAAGTTTGGATGAAGAGAGAGAGAAAAGATCTAAGGTTATCACTATATCCCTGATAATAGAAGTCAATGAAAGAGTAAGATTAGAATAGCCTGTAAAAGAACATTGATTTCTGGGAAAGTTACTTTCTTTCTTCTTTTTAAAAAAATAATCACTTAATTTTGTTCCCTACAAATTTTTTTAACTTCAAGTTAATTGACAGAGTGTAGTACTGATTTCAAGAGTCGAATTCAAGGATTCATCACTTACATACAACACAGTGTTCATCCCAACAAGTGCCCTCTTTAAGGCCCATCACCCATTTAGCCCATCCCCCTAAACACCTCCCCTCCAACAACCCTGAGTTTGTTCTGTATATTTGAAAGTCTATTTGTGGTTTTTCTCCCTCTCTGTCTTTATTTTTTCCTTCCTTCCCCTATGTTCATCTGTTTTGTTTGTTAAATTCCCCATATGAGTGAAGTCATATAATATTTATCTTTCTCTCACTGACTTATTTCGCTTTGCACAATACACTCTAGTACCATCCACACTGTTGCAAATGACAAGATTTCATTCTTTTTTTATCACCAAGTAATATTCCAGTGTGTGTGTGTGTGTGTGTGTGTGTGTGTGTGTGTGTGTGTGTCTGTGTGTGTGTATTTCCATTATTTGGCTATTGTTGATAGTGCTGCTATAATCATTGGGGTGCATGTGTCTCTTTGAATCAGCATTTTTTAATCCTTTGGATAAATACCTAGTAGTGTAATTGCTAGGTCATAAGGTAGATCTATTTTTAATTTTTTGAAGCACCTCCATACGGTTTTCCAGAGTGGCTGCACCAGCTTGCATTCCCAACAACAATGCAAAAGAGATCCTCTTTCTCCGCACCCTCACCAACATCTGTTGTTTCCTGAGTTGTTAATTTTTGGCTTTCTGACAGGTGTGAGGTGGTATCTCATTATTTTGATTTGTATTTCCCTGATAATGAGTGATATTGAGCATATTTTCATCTGTCTGTTAGCCATCTGGATGTCTTCTCTGGAAAAGTGTCTATTCATGTCTTTTGCCCATTTCTTCAGTGGATTATTTATTTTTTGAGTGTCAAGTTTGATAAGTTCTTTACAAATCTTTAATACTAACTCTTTATACAATATGTCATTTGCAAATATCTTCTCCCATTCTGTAGGTTGCTTTTTAGTTTTGTGGATTGTTTCCTTCACTGTGCAGAAACATTTTATCTTGATGAGGTCCCAACAGTTCATTTTTGGTTTTGTTTCCATTGCCTCCAGATACATGCTAGTAAGAAGTTGCTGCAGCCAAAGTCAAAGAGGTTGCTGCCTGTGTTCTCCTCTAGGATTTTGATGTTTTCTTGTCTCATATTTAGGTATTTCATCCATTTTGAATTTATTTTTGTGTATGGTGTAAGAAAGTGGTCTAGTTTTATCCTTCTACATGTTGCTGGCTAGTTTTCCCAATACCATTTGCAGAAGAGACTTTCTGTCTCTTCAGAGAATGTCTCTTCAGATATTCCTTTCTGCTTTGTCAAAGATTAGTTGGCCATACATGTGTAGATCCATTTCTGGGTTCTCTATTCTGTTCCATTGATCTCTATGTCTCTTTTGTGCTAGTATCGTACTGTCATGATGATTACAGCTTTGTGATATAGTTTGAAGTCCAGAACTGTGATGCCTCTAGTTTTGGTTTTCTTTTTCAACATTACTTTGGCTATTCAGGGTCTTTTCTAGGTCCATACAACTTTTAGGATTGCTTGTTCTAGTTCTGTGAAGAATGCTGGTGTTATTTTGAAGAGATTGCATTGAATGTGTAGATTGCTTTGGGTAGTAGAGACATTTTATCAATATTTTCTCTTCTAATCCATGGAATGTTTTTCCATTACTCTGTGTTGTCTTCAATTTCTTTCATAAGCTTTCTATAATTTTCAACGTATAGACTTTTACATCTTCGGTTAGCTTTATTCCTAGGTATCTTATGGTTTTTGGTGCAATTGTAAATAGGATTGATTTCTTGATTTCTTTCTGCTGCTTCATTACTGGTATATAGAAATGCAACTTATTTCTGTACATTGATTTTATATCCTGTGACTTTGATGATTTCATGTACCAGTTTTAGTAATTTTTGGTGGAATCTTTCAGGTTTTCCACATAGAGTATCATGTTGTCTGAGAAGAGGGAAAGTTTTACTTCTTCCTTGCCAATTCATACGCCTTTTATTTCTTTTCATTGTCTAATTGCTGAGGCTAGGACTTCCATTACTATGTTGAACAACAGTGGTGAGAGTGGACATCCCTGTCATGTTTCTGACCCTAAGAGGATAGCCCTCAGCTTCTCCCCATTGAGGGTGATATTAGTTGTGGATCTTTTGTGTATGGACTTTATGATGTTAGGGTATATTCCTTCTACACCTACTTTCTTCAGGATTTTTATCAAGAAAGGATGCTGTATTTTCTCAAATGCTTTTTCTCAATCTATTCAGAGGATCATGTGGTTCTTATTCTTTTATTAATGTTGTGTAGCACACTGATTGATTCAGGGCTAGTGAACCAGCCCTACAGCCCAGGAATAAATCCCACTTGATCATGGTGAATAATTCTTTTAATGTATTGTTGGACTCAATTTGTTAATATTTTGTTGAGAATTTTTGGATTCATGTTCATCAGGCAAATTGGTCTCTAATTCTCCAGAAGCCATTCAGCCCTGGATTCTTGTTTGTTGTGAGATTTTAGATTATTGATTTAATCTCTTTACTGGTAATGGGTCTGTTCAAATTTACTATTTCTTCCTGTTTCAGTTTTGGTAGTTTATATGTTTCTAGGAATTTACCTATTGCTTCCAGATTGCCCAATTTGTTCACATGTAATTTCTCATAATGATCTCTTATAACTTTTGGTACTTCTGTAGTATTGGTTGTGATCTCTCTTCTTTGATTTGTCATTTTATTTATTTGGGTCTGTTCCTTTTTCATTGTTAGGTCTGGCTAGGGGTTTATCAGTTTTGTTAATTCTTTCAAAGAACCAGCTCCAAATATTTTTGTTGATCTGTTTTATTTATTTCAACATCATTGATTTCTGCTCTACTGTTTATTATTTCCCTTCTTCTGGTGGCTTTGGGCTTTATTTGCTTTTCTTTTCCCAGCTCCTTTAGCTGTAAAGTTAGGTTGTGTATTTGAGACATTTCTTCCTTCTTTAGGAAGGCCTGCATTGCTATACACTTCTTTCTTATGACCACCTTTGCTGTATCCCAAAGGTTTTGGACTGTCATGTTTTTATTTTCATTGGCTTCCATGTACTTTTTCACTTCCTCTTTAATTTCTTGGTTAACCTATTCATTCTTTAGTAGGATGTTCTTTAACCTTCAACTATTTGTGGCCTTTCCAAATTTTTTCCTGTGGCTGATTTAAAGTTTCGTAGTGTTGTGATCTGAAAATATGCATGGTATGATCTCAATCTTTTTGTACTTGTTGACAGCTGATTTGTGACCTGGTATGTGATCTGTTATGGAGAATATTCCATGTGTACTCAAGAAGAATGTGTATTCTGCTATTTTAGGATGAAATGTTCTGAATATATCTGTTAAGTCCATTCGGTCCAGTGTCATTCAAAGCCATTGTTTCCTTGTTGATTTTATGCTTACGTGATCTGTCCATTGTTGTAAGTGGGGTGTTAAGTCCCCTACTAAAATTTTATTATTATCAATGAGTTTCTTTATGGTTTTTTGCGGGGGGAGTGTACCAAGTTGGTGGCATTAACATTTCCAATTGATAGATCTTCTTGAAAGACCCTTTAATTATGATATGCTTTTCTTCATCTCTTGTTACAGTCTTTGTTTTAAACTCTAGTTTGTCTGATACAAGTACAGCTATTCCAACTTTCCTTTAATGTCCACTAGCATGATAGATGGTTCTCCATCTCCTCACTTTCAACCTGCAGGTATGCTTAGGTCTAAAATGAATCTCTTGTAGGAAGCATATAGATGGATATTGATTTTTTTTTTATACATTCTGATACCCATGTCTTTTGATTGGAGAATTTAGTCCATTTACATTCAGAGTGACTACAGACAATATGAACTTAGTGCCACTGTGTTCCCTATGGAGTGTTTCTGGTGATGTTGTCTGGTCTTTTCTAGTCTTTGTTGCTTTTGGTCTTTTTTTGTTTGCTTTTTCTCAAGACACTCCCCTTAAAATTTCTTGCCGGGCTGACTTAGTGATCATGACCTCCTTAACTTTTTGTTGTTCTGGGAAATTCTTTATTTCTCTTTCTATTCTGAGTACCCGCCTTGCTGGATAACAAATTCTTGGCTGCATAGTTTTCTTATTCAGTACATTGAACATATACTGACACTCCTTTCTGGCCTACCAAGTTTCTGTGGACAGATTTGCTGTGAACCTGATCTATCTTCCTTTGTAGGTTAAGGACTTTTTTTCCCCCTGCTGCTTTCAGGATTCATTCCTTGTCTGTGTATTTTGTGAATCTGACTATGATATGCCTTGGTAATGGTTGGCTTTTATTGAATTTAATCGGAGTTCTCTGTGCTTCTTGGATTTTCGTATCTGTGTCCTTCCCCAGATTAGGTTAGTTTTCAGGCATAATTTGCTCATATAAGCCTTTTGTCTCTCTTCATCTTCTGGGACTCCTATGATACGAATGCTATTCCTCTTTAATAAGCCACTGAGTTATCTAAGTCTTGTATCATGATCTTTTCCCTTTGTTTCCCTCTTCTTTTCAGCTTCATTATTTTCCATAATTTTATCTATATCACTGATTCGCTGCTCTGCTTTGTCTACCCTTGCCATCATGGCATCCATTCGAGATTGCATCTTGGTTACAGCATTTCTAACTTTGGTCTGACAAGATTTTAGTGTTTTTATCTCTACAGAAAGGGATTCTCTAGTTTCTTCTATACTTTTTTCAACCCCAACTAGTATTCTTGTCAATGTGGTTCTAAATTCTAGTTCAAACATCTTACTTATATCTGTGTTAATTAAATGCCTGGCCATAATTTCTTCCTGTTCTTTCTTTTGGGGTGAATTCCTCCATCTTGTCATTTTGGAGGAAGAAAAAAAAATAAATTAAAAATTAAAAACAATTTTAAAAATTAAATAAAGTGGCTCCTGGGTGGGTCAACTGTTTAAGCGTCCCACTTCAGCTCAGGTCATAGTCTTGCTGTTTGTGGGTTTGAGCCCCATGTCAGGCTCTGTGCTGACAGCTCAGAGCCTAGAGCCTGCTTCAGATTCTGTGTCTTCCTCTCTCTCTGCCCCTCTCCTGCTTGTGCTCTGTTACTCAAAACTGAATAAACATTAAAATATTTTTTTAACTAAATAAAGAAAGCTATATCCTAGGTGTGGTTCAGTCTGCTTATAAAAGAAGCTTGGTGAGAAAAAGAAAAAGGAAAACAATTTTTAAAAAGAAATTAAAAATTAAAAAAATTTAAAATAATAAATAAAATAAAGAAAATAGAATTTTTAAAAATGTGCTCTGGGTCACCTGGGTGGCTCAGTCAGTTAAGTGTTCGACTTCAGCTCAGGTCATGATCTCATGGTTCATGAGTTCAAGCCCCACATTGGGTTCTGTGCTGACACTTTGGAGCCTGGAGCCTGCTTCAGATTCTGTGCTTCCCTCTCTCTCTGCCCCCCTCCTGCTCATGTTCTGTCTTTCTCTCTCAAAAGTAAATACACATCAAAAACAATTTTTTAAATGTACTCTTTCTGTATCCACAAAAGAAAAAAAAAACATAAAAAGGAAGCAAAGAAAATGAATAAATTAACAAACAAACAAAAAGAAACCCAAATGCAGCTAGATCCAGGTTACCCTAGAACTGAACCTTCACAGCACACTGATGATGGTAGAGAGTAAGCAGGTGGAAGGGATTTTTACTGGTCTGCTGGTAGAGGGGCCTGCTGCCCTGGTTCTCAGGCCTACTTGTCCTCCTGGAGATGTGCCTGGAGGATGCAGGTGGGCAGAACTTGGTGTAACAGCTCTGTTCTCCACTTGGCAGCACTGCTTAGCTCACTGGAGTCAATCAGTGCAGGTGAACTAGTAAAAAAGGCTTCACCCTCCTCTCTAGTCTCCAGAGCATCAATTCTGTGCCCTCACAGATGCACCATCAATCACCCCTGTTTTGTCTCAGGCTTCCACCTGTTCCCCACCTTTACCTTGTGTCCAAGCTGTCTGCCTGCCAAACAGCACCTCCTCCAGAGTGTTGTCTCAGATGGGCTGTGTTTCAAAACCCCACGACTCAGAGACACCCATGGCTTGGACCCACACTTATCCTCTGGTGGAGGGTCTCACTGAGCAATGGCTGGGTACTGACTGGTCCCAGAAAATGTGCACGTGACTGTGCAGTGGCAAAAGCTCAGAGTTTACATAAAGAGAAATACACAGCCAGCACCAGGGTTTGCTGCCCTCAGCCAGCATCTTTACTCCTATACAAGTAGATGTGGCAGTTCTCTGGGGCCTGCTAGGACGTTTGCCTACAGAGAGGCTGTATTGCCTCTACCAAATGCACTCCAAAAAGCAGAACCACTTCTCAGGCGACACAGGGGGCTCTCAGACTGTGCTGCCCACTCCCAGGGATTCACCCTGCTTTCTCACCAGAGCAGCACCAGGCACTAAGCTCTGAAACTCCAGACTCTTCGCTCCACTGTTTATAAAAAAAAAAAAAAAAAACTGGCGGTATTGAAACCCTCTTATTTTTCCCTGTCAATGGTCTTGGAACAGATTTCTTTTCTAGTTTTTTTTCAGCTTCATTCTAGTTTTTTTCTTTCCTAGTTCCCTATGAGTGCACTTTGTCTTTCTCTCTTCTCTCCAGCTACTTTTCAGGGGGAGAGCTTTACTTGTGTGATCCTGATGTGCTGTACTCTCTCTCCCTTGTTCTCTTTCTCTATCTTATCTGCAAAAACAGCTCCCTATCCTCCACAGCCTTTCTCTCCCCCAGTTCAGCTCTCCACACTGCATACCTGCAAGATCTCTTGCTCAAATTGTGCAGATTGTTGCATTAGTCCTCAGATCAATTTCCTAGGTGTTCAAAATGGTTTGATGTTGATCTACTTGTGTTTCAGGGACAAGACAAGCTCAGGGTCCCCATACTTCTCTGCCATCTTAACTCCTTTGTTCACTGTATTTTTAAATGGGATCATTTAATGCATACCTCTTTTCATCTTAAGTTGTTTTCCTAATAAATATCTGGTTAAAATATTGAGCCTTCAAAATCAACTGGTCTGTCTCTAGTTCATTCTTTATAATATGTGCAAAGAATAATAAATTATTGAACCATATTTTTTACTGAGCATTTCCTTTGTACTCCGTTTTGTGCCAAGACTAATGACGCTATAATAAACATCTTTGAAAATAAATCCTTACATATTAACAATTAAGTATGGTACACTAACAATATGACATAGTGGAAACAGAACTCTAGCCTTTTTCTGTCATCTTTGCATTATGTTTACGAAAACCCCAACTCCTTCTCTGGTATGAGCAGAGTGTTATGACTCAGGTTTTGTAACTGTGCCTCTAGGAAGTGAATGACAGGACATTTCATTCTTCACTCACAATAGGAAAGAGGGCAGTGGATTAGCCCATTCTCTGGCTTGATTAAGAGGCAGTTCAAGCTGCCATAACAAAATACCATAACCTGGATAGTGTACACAACAGAAATCTATTTTCTTATAGTTGTAGAGGCTGGAATGTCCAAGATCAAGGTCCAGTTTCTAGTAAGAGCTTCATTCCCGGCTTGCAGATGGTCACCTTCACTGTGTGCTGACATGACCTTTTCTCAGTGTATGGACAGGGAGACAGAAATGCTCTCATGTCTCTTCCTACAAGGGTATTATCCCATCATGGCCTCATCTAACCCCAGTTATCTCCCAAAGACCCCCAAATACCACCACATTGGAAGTTAGAACTTCAACATGAGAATTTGGGGGAAACACATACAGTCCATAACAGAGGCTGTATTTCAACTTTTGGGTTGACCAGGATTGATTGCCTCATGCACATGGCTATGGATAATTTCAATAGACTTTTTCAGGAAACCACTTCTTTTTTCTGGGAGGCCAGACTGTAGAGGATCAGTGTTGGATAGGATAACCCTTAACCATTAATATCTTCTAACACTCTTTTGATTGCTTCTTATTCTTTCATCCTTCTTTTCCTCCTCCTTTACTCTTCCTCCCTTCCTCTCTTTTTATCTCTCTCTACCTCTTCCCTCTCTCTTCCTCTCTTTCTCTCTTCCCACCCCTCCTCTCTCCTCTCACTTTTAAAACTCATATATTGTCAGTATTTAAAATATTACAACTGATTTGGTAAAAGGGTTAGCAGTTTCTTACAAAGTTAAAAACATGTAGCACACAACCTACTATCTACATAAGTAAAGTGAAAACATATTCACAAATATGTTTACATGGATGTTTACAGCAGCATTATTCATAATAGCACAAAACTGGAAGTAATCCAGATGACCACCAAATAGAGAATGGATACTAAAATTGTGGTATATGCACACAATAAAAAAACTACCTGGCAATAAAAAAATTCACACACAACACAAGTAAACCTCAAAAACATTATACTCCTTTAAAATCATAAAATGTTATATATTATATAATTCCATTATGTGAAATTCTAAAAGAAAAAAGTAAAATCATAAAGACTGAAAGTAGACCAATAGTTGTCTGACATCCAGAATATCATCACTCAGGCAGCCAGCAGGAGACTCTGCAAAGGGCATAGAGTACCCACTATTTTGGGGGGAACGGTATTACTTTCCCATGGCTGCTATAACAAATTGCCACAAATTCAGTGGCTTTAAAAAAGGAAAGACAGAAATGTACTGTCTTATAGGTCTAAAGGGCCACAAGTCTAAAATGAGACTTACAGGGCTAACAAAGTGGGGCCACCCTCCCTGGGAGGCACTAAGGAAAATCTGCTTTTCACTTCTTCCAGTGGCCAGAGCATTCCTTGGGCTCATGGTCCCTTCTTCCACTTTCAAAGCCAGTGGCATAAAATTGTTCTAATTCTGCTTCTGTTTCTCTCTTCTGTCTATTGAATCTATGCCTCCCTCTTACAAAGATCCATGTGCCTGGGGCCCCTGGGTGGCTCAGTCAGTTAAGCATTCGGCTTCAGCTCAGGTCATGATCTCAAGGTTTGTGGGTTTGAGCCCTGTGTCAGGCTCTGTGCTGACAGGTCAGAGCCTGAAGCCTGCTTCAGATTCTGTCTCCCTCTCTCTCTGCCGCTCCCACACTCGTGCTCTTTCTTTTCCAAAAATAAACATTAAAAAAAGGTTTTTTTAATTAAAAAAAAAAGATCCATGTGATTGCATTTAGGGCATATCCTGAAAATCTAAAAATAATCTCTATCCTTTAAGATCCTTAATCCAATCATATATATTGAAGTCCTTTTTTGTTTTAATTCTTTGCCATATAAGGTAACATTCAAGGTTCCAAGGATTAGGTGATTGAGATCCTTTTGGGGGGAGGGGGCACTTTTTTTGCCTACAGCAGAGATGATGAAAATTTCCATGTCTCAACTGTGACAAAATACCAAAAGTGTACATAACTGTTTAAATGCTACACTTAAAATGAACACACTTTTTAAAAAGCTGGAGAGGGGCAGCTGTGTGGCTCAATAGGTTAATTGTCCAATTTTGACTCAGGTCATGATCTCACAATCTGTGAGTCCAAGCCCCACATCAGACTCTGTGCTGACAGCTCAGAGCCTGGAGCCTGCTTCACATTCTGTGTCTCCCTCTCTCTCTGCTCCCTCCCCTTTCTCTCTCTCTCAAAAGTAAATAAATATTAAAAAATTTTAAAAATAAAAAGCTGGAGAAAAATAGGATGTGAAAAAGGAAAGAAGAAGGAAGGGAAGGAGGGAAAAGGAAGGAAGATAATTATCTTAAAAATGGCAAAGGCATGAGCAATTTGTAAAAGAAGAATGGCCAGAAACCACCACAGGAGTAAAGAAATGTAAATTAAAACAAAAGATATGTGTGGAATTTTTAAAATGGCAATATTCAAAACTGAAGAGTGGTGGGAAAAAAGCTCTGTCATAAATGGGATAATAACTTAGTACATCATCTTTGGAAGACATTTGGTCAGAATATAAAAAAGAAATCAAATCAGCATCATTTTTTAAAGCACTAAGTCACTTTAAGGAATTTGTTTTAAAAAAGAAATCTGTAGGGTGCCTCGGTGGCTCAGTCAGTTAAACATCTTGGTTTTGGCTCAAGTCATGATCTCACAGTTTGTGGGATCGAGCCCATGCTGTCAGTCCAGAGTCAGCTTTGGATTCTTTCCCGCTCCTGTTCTCTCTGCCCTTCCTCTCTCTCAAAATAAACAAACAAATAAACATTTAAAAAGAAACAAAAAAGAAATCTGTATATCTAGAAATTTTTAGTAATATGAAGGTTTATAATAGAAGTTTTAGGGGTACCTGGGTGTGGCTTGGTTGGTTGAACATCTGACTCTTGGTTTTGGCTCAGGTCATGATTCCCAGGTCAGGTTCTATACTGGGCACGGAGCCTGCTTTGGATTCTCTCTCTCCTTCTCTCTCTGCCCCTCCCCTACTCCTTCTCTCTCTCTCTCTCTCAAAAAAACAAAAGTTTTGTATTGATAAATTCTAATCAACCTAACTGTTGAACACAAGTAGGACTGCAGAATATTCAAAAACAAATAAAACTGTGTATAATCTGGATTTGAGAGAAATTTATAACCATCTATCTATAGCAAAATCTTATTTTTTCAAAAGAAGACCATATTCGTACATGGAAAAATATTACTCATTTGTTATTTCGGCTTTTGCTTATCTTTACTTTCTAAATTTTCAACATGAAATGTACATATTTTTATAGTAGAAAAAAGGACACTTAAAACACTTTTCTCTAACCAAATAAATACTGTTTTCACGTTTTCGACACTGCCTTTCTACTGAGAAAATAATGGTCAGTTAAGTCTAAAACTTATTAGATTCACTTTTAGAAATCCAAAATCAGGGAGACTCTTGGGAGGAACTATATAATTTTTGCACCAACAGATCAACCCACTATTACTTCAATCCTTGTTCAGAAAACAGACTGAGAATTTGAACCAAACTAAAGCCTTCCAAACAAGGCTGTTTTCTTTAGACATGGGACATGTGCTGCAATTATCACCATTCATTTCCTTTTTTCCATTGAGCCTCTGTAGAATGTTGTCACTTTGTAGATATTTTATCTCTTGGGGAAAAAAAAAATATTAATGTTTCTTTGGGCCCAGCAATTACTGTAGATATTCTTTCAATACATTTACTGTTTTGTTGGTAGAAAAAAAAGTACATTTAAATGAACCTTTAAAAACAAATGTCATGATACTAAAACCGTCAGAGTACCTTTTCTGAGAATCAGTGTAAATAAGTATTTTCTTCCAAGGGGAATTAGTTTTAAGACTAAGAATTTATTGATATCTTTAAATGCATTTAAAAACTTAAATTTTTGTTGTAGAGGCTGCTTTTAGGCTACAGGCTTGAGCAACGGAAACCTGAGCAAGGCAAAGGGCCCCCAGTGACAACAGAGCTAATGCAAACAGGCTCTTTAGGCAGCCTGCCTCAAAACAGACATAGGCCCTAACTGACCAATGGGCAACTTACAAACAGGCACAGTTCCTAAAATTACCAAAAAAGAGAAAATTCCACATGTTTCCTTACTTCCTCACTCCACCCTGTAAATATAGCCCCTCTCCACCACCTTGTGGCCAACAGTCTCTTCTTTACTGTCTTGCCTGCTGCTCCCTTGCCATGTATTTAAGAAACTTCTATTTCTTTGTTCTGCCTTTGGTAAATTCCTTCACTGCCCACACCACTGGCTCCCATCCAATCAGAACATGCCACAATTGTATTATCTGTCTAAAATTCAAACAAGGACATATAATATAATATAATGGAGATTCATGCCTGGATATGATTTCCAAACAAGTCATGCAACAGATGTCTGCATCAAAATCAATTAGAAGAATTTTACTAAAGTAAATATTAACGCCATAAAAGAATTTGTTTTCAAATTTCATTGAGAGACACTGGAGGGTGGTGTCAATTCTATACATATCACTAACTATCTATAATCCTATCACTTTTCTTGTTTTCATTGCTAACCATTTCCAAATTCAGTGCTCTCACATTCTCTACTCTGACTCACTGCACCTTGGTTTTCTAGCTCCTAACTCCACCACTCAGAATATTAACTCAAAAATGTCTTATGTATTTTGTTAAGGTAACACCAGCTTCTGTAACAAATAAACCCACAAATTTAGTGGCTAACACAATGAAATTTTTGAGAGACTTTTTCCTCCTCTAGCAGACTACATGTTTCTACTTGATGATCCTCAGTCTAATTCAGGATTACAGTTTCCTTCTATCTTGAAAAAAAGAAAAAATCCCTCATAATTGTTAGCATCTAATTAGCATAAAGGGAACAAGGAAATATGGTGATGATACACTTGGCCCCAAAGTAATAGAACCGACTTCTATTCTCATGCCATTGATTAAGAACTACTCCTATGTCCACAGCTAAGTGCAGGGGTATTGGGAATTGTAACCCTTGCGTAGAAAGTTGCTCCCCAAGACATCTCTACATTATAGGGTAGAACAGTGCAAGAGCCACACCTAAAACAAATGAGAACCAATAAGGAAGAAGCCAAAGTCAAGGAGGGCTTCAAGAGGAAGTACATTCGTTTTGCAACAATATATCAGTCCGTTAAAGCTCTTAAATCTGTAGTCACACTCCACATGACCCCATGGCATTCACTCTCCAATGAATTCTATAACTATATTGGCCCAAGACAGACATAGAAGGATTTTACAAAGAGGTGACATTCTAATCTCTTAATTTACTTCAGTTCTCACTCCTTCTCAATTCACGATGGCCCATTGTCCATTAACAAGAGATCAGTTTCTCCCAGTCTATGGAAAGGGGAGATCAGAAAATACATTCCCAGCCTATCCTTTCCTTAATTTTACTTCTTCAAATTCTAATGCTCTTTTTACCATTCATGATATTCTGATGTCAAATTGGTCATGCAGCCATAATAGCACCTAGGTTACCTAAATTTTACTATCAGAAGTCTGATTTCCAGTTCATGGAATCGAACTCCAGGTCAGGGTCTATGCTTTTAGTGTGGATTTTAGGGAGGATTCTCTCTCTCTCCCTCTCTGCCCTGTCCCTGCTCAAATGCACAGAAGCTCTCTTTCTCAAATAATAAATAAACTTAAAAAAAAAAGGAGTCTGATTTCCCCATTCAAGAGGGATGTATAAGTCCAGCCATCTGCCCTATAGACAGAAATCAAGATCTCTAACGCATAATGGAAGGGAAGCCAGATTCAAAGCCATTGTCTATCTGACTTTATTCTAATTCTGCAGGAGAAACATCAGCCTTCTACAAACTAAACTTGTTAGTACAAAATACAGTAGCAGAACAAAAAAATTAAAGGTTTCTGTAATTATGTTTCCATATATAAATACAAGTTACAAAAACAAGATCTAAAAAACAAAAGCAAAATCAGAATCCCAATGTATAAAATTACTCTGGCTTGGATGTATGATAGGTTCTACCCAATCTTGGAGCATAGCTTTAGCCTCTAACAGCCTCATGGTTTTTCAAGAATGCAGCCATCATATACAAAATAACAGAGCCGAAAATGAGTTGAGTGCTTCTGTGAGAACACACAGATTTCCTCAATCTGAAAGGAAGTAAAATTTCCAGAAAACACACAGGAAGGATAGGCAGCTTCAGAATTTATACAAACATGTAGTAGGGAAATTCTGACTAAATATATTGTCACATAAAATGAGTTAAATATACTTTTTGCCTATGAATATATAGCTTAGTTTTAAGAGGCAGATCCTCTAAATATACATATAGATGTGTGTACATAAACACACTCTAACTATAAATGCACACATACCCATTCATAACACATCTTTATGAATAATGTAGATGAGCATTTTAAATATTTATGATTTGGAAGTTACCACAAGACATCTTAATTTATATCAACATACTCTGTAGAGTTAAAATATATACCAAAAACTAGTCTAGCATTTATTAGGTCACTCTCCGTTGCTTCCTTTTTTTCTGTGGTGAGGACAGGTCAGTGTGCACCTTGGCACAGGAGCATCATCCTTTGGGTTCTGTGTCCCCAAAATTATTTGACAGATCAAAGTTGAGCACGGGAGCAACTCAGAACACAGTTCTGAGAAGGACCAATAAAGGAAAACATCCATCCCTTGTTGCTTTCATGATAATTAATTTATTCACGTGGCACCTGTGATGTGGCCATTGGACATTTAGTCTGGACGTTAGTGTTCAAAACATGACTTGGTCTTATGCTAGCTATTACAAACCTCACTTAAATGTCCTGAACTTTTCACCCAGTTTTTTTTAATTTTTTTTAATGTTTATTTATTTTTGAATAAAGAGAGAGACAGAGCACGAGCAGGATATGGGCAGAGAGAGAGAGGGAGACATAGAATCCGAAGCAGGCTCCAGGCCCTGGGCTGTCAGCACAGAGCCCAACGTGGGGCTCAAACTCACAAACCGCGAGATCATGACCTGAGCCAAAGTTGGACGCCTAACCAACTGAGCCACCCAGGCGCCCCTTCACCCAGTTTTTAAACAAGAATAATAATGCCTTCCACACACACTGCTATAAGGTATGGATTGGATTAAATAATCACGTTCCAATGCTCAGCACCCATAAAATCTGTAGAGGGGCACCTGGGTGGCTTGGTCAGTTAAGCGTCCAACTCTTGATTTCAGCCCAGGTCATGATCTCGCAGTGGTGAGATTGAACCCCTGTAGGACTCTATGCTGAGCATGGAGACTCCTTGGGATTCTCTCTCTCCTCTCTGTCTCTCTCTGCCCCTCCCCCCATCTCAAAATAAATATTTTTAAAGTATCTACTGTATACTTGAGGGTATGTACCCACTAGAAGGACAGGAACATAGGTCAAGCAAAAAGGGATGTTTTGGGGTCATTTTCCGTTACAGACTTGCCTGGGGGAATATAATCCCTCACGAATATATGAAGTGCATAAACAGGTAAGTGAAATGGAAAACTATGACCTCTGATTAGTGTCTCTACAACTAGAGATCTAGAATATATCGAATGTCAGTATGCCAGTACCTAACTCACTACTTACAACTTTTTGCATTCCGTCCACATTACCATCAGAGCATATAACAAAACTCTGTCTCGTGTTAAACGTGCGCACACCTTTTGCCATCTCAGGATGAAAGCCACTTCCAATCCTGGATCACAGCTCTCTCATCTTTGCATGCCTCCAATTCCTGGCACACATCCCTTGTGTATAGTAAGTGCCCAATAAATTTTGGTTGAATCGAGTGACCGAAAAGCAAAGTAAATTAAATAATGATGATGAAATATACGTGTATGAGACATTCCACTCTTTGCAACTTGGAAGTAAAACAAAGAATCGGGGAACTTTTGGTAATACAATTGGGGTGGTAGCTATGAGAGGGCTGTACACACAGAATCAAATCACAAAGGCAAGTGGCAGCAGCAGCCTAGCGGGAAAGAGCAGTCCGTGCTCTCCAGATGCAGAACAAATAAGCCTGAAGAAATGCGGTAATTGTTAATAATATGAAATTGACAAGAGAATGGGGAACAACCGTGACATTTGATTACTACTTAGTCAATATTCAAGCTCACAAGAAGGTGAGCAGATGTTAGCCAAAGCAGATGTGAACGCACATATAATAGAATAAGGACTAAACAGATCGGGCTGGTTGCTTGCAATGTATATTTGTTGGGTGGAAACAACAAACCCTTCAAACTTAATCCAACAAAAATGAGGCATTTGGTTCATTTCCTTCAGTTTTTCTTTTCTTTACCTCCAAGAGACTTTATCACAAGTTTGAGATAAGGCAGTTTGACAAAACCTTTTACCATTTGTGCAATTCAGCTGTCCAAAATCACCCCTCTTTTCTCCTTGCCAGGGCCCAAGAATGAACCTAAGTGGGAACTTCTCATTTATAACAAGGAGGAATATAAAAATAAGTGGAATCAGAGAGTTAAAAATATCCAGAACTTGAAGTCCAAAAGCTAGAAGATCACACAAATATATGAGGCTCAAGCATCAGTATTTTTTTCCCCAAGACTCCAGGTAATTCTTTTTTTAAATTTTTTTAAATGTTTATTTATTTTTGAGAGAGAGAGAGAGACAGAGCACGAACGGGGTAGGAGCAGAGAGAGAGGGAGGCACAGAATCCGAAACAGGCTCCAGGCTCTGAGCTGTCAGCACAGAGCCTGACATGGGGCTCGAACCCACAAGCCATGAGATCATGACCTTAGCCGAAGCCGGATGCTCAACCAACTGAGCCACCCAGGCACCCCTCCAGGCAATTCTAACATATAGCTAATGTTTGAGAAATACTGGGTTAGAGACAAAAACAGATCTTCCCATAAATTGATAATGGCCACGTGAGACCTTAAGCATTCCCTGGAACCTACGTTGAGGGGAACGAATGGCAGCAAATACTTCAAGATACAGCTCTAGTCAAGCACATTTGATTTCACAACCAGGTTCTGGCTCTCTTGAAGCTGAAAAAGGAGGAGGAGGAGAAGAAGGCATAGAAGGAGGAGGAAAATACAGATAAGAATGAGGAGATGAAAGAAGAAAAAGAGGAAGAAGGGAGGAAATGTATTAACAATAGCAGCAAACATTTATGTCGCACTAACTCCACACTAGGCACTGTTCTGAGTGCTTTGATCTGAAACTTCAAAGCAACCCCATGAGGCTCATGGCTCCACTGTGCAGAAGGAGCTACATTTTGCAGTTTTCTATAGTTTTGACCACATGTGGGATAGACCCTGGTATCCCTGGGGGCAAAGCAGGTTTTACACTCTGTTTCCTGCTTGTAGGATGTTGGGGGCTGATGAATCATGGTCTCCAACAGTGAGAGACCATATAGCCTTGCTCTTGGTTTCTTTGACAGTACAACAGTCTCAATCGCTTTAGTAGATTTCTTATCCATTGGATGGCAGGTAGTTAGCTCATGAACCAAAAAACAAAAACAAAAACAAAACCCACACACACAGTTGTTGTTGTGTTGTTTTCCTTAACTTTTTCTTAATTTGCTCTATTTCTTTGTTTCTTTCAACTCCTTAGTTCCAGACTGAGTGGTGAACACCTTGGACTCATTCGCTTCTGTTAGAGAGCCACACTTTCAGTCTTGCTCTGTTTTCTAAGTTATTAGTCCAATTGAAATCATTTTCTGGACATTATTTAATCCACTGAGAGGTTTCAACAGTGAGTGGAGCAGCTATACTCTTGATTTTATCATTGCTATAAGCATCAATTTTAATTGAATTTTATCCCTCAAAACATTTCTCAGTTTTATCTTCTATTTGTTGTTGACAGTGAGTGCCTGACAACCCCACATATTGCCAAATTTGTGACTAGTCTCTAATCCCTTTCATTCATGCTTGCAAATAAGGATATTCTTTGCTAAGGTCATCTCTGTATGTGATCTTTTATGAAATGTAGCCAGCATCAGTCAACACAC
Source organism: Panthera leo (assembly GCF_018350215.1). Taxonomy (NCBI): domain Eukaryota; kingdom Metazoa; phylum Chordata; class Mammalia; order Carnivora; family Felidae; genus Panthera; species Panthera leo. The sequence continues at coordinate 20,447,688 of NC_056691.1, read as the reverse complement.
ACTATTAATATCTACTTTCCCAAAGTCTTTCCCTAAGGATACAGGCTCATTAATTAGCTACTTGATCTGCCTTCCATATTATCAAAGATTTTACCAAATAACTTGCCATTGCAAAACATCCTTCTGGATTCTGATAACAGTCTTGCAGTCTACATCTAGTCCCTAAGATAATGCACATATTTCATGTTTTGTTTTGTTTGTTTGTTTGTTTGTTTTTATTATGGCAGCATCCTACTTTTAATTGCCAGTTAACCACTATAAATGCTCAGTGGCTTAAAAAAGTATGGTTTATTTCATACTCACATCATATGTCCATCACAGGGCAGCCAGGGGCTCTACTCCATGTTGTCTTCACTCTTGACGTTAGAGCAGTCACTGTCTAGACTCCTCAGGTGCTGTGGTAAAGTAAAATTACACAGTTTTACATAACAGAAATTGGACCCTCCAATCTGAAAGTGAACGATGGTCCCATTATTCACAGTGCATTGACCAATAATAGCTGCATGGCCCCACCTACAACAGGGCGAAGAAGTGAATCTTATCATTAAAAGAACAGCACTACTGAAACCACACCCCCTACAATGTAATCTCCACACTACACCCAACTGAGCTATTTAATTATGTTACATATGTCACTGCTCTACTCAAAACACTCCAATGGCCTCCCACCTCAGTTAGCAAAGAGCCTAATTTCATACAATGGCCTCCAAGACCCTCCATCATCTGGCTATCTGCTACCTCTTTGCCTCATCTCCCACTCTTTCTCTCTCTCTCACTCTGCTCCAGCCACATCAAACTATTTGTTAGTCCTTGTACATGTCAAGCTTCCAACTGAGTCAGTCTTTGCATTTGCTATACCCCTCTCCCCCTTGGCCTGGAATATTCTTTCCACAGATATCTTCATGGACCACCCCTTCACTTTGTCACATGTCCACTCTAACATCATCTTACCAGAGAAGTCTTTCCTAACACACCTATACAATATGCAACCCACTCCTCTGATGCTATTTTCTAACCTCCTTGCTCTGCTTCATTTTTCTTTAGGTCTGAGTATTGCCTAGCATAATACATATTTGTGTTTATTGTGTGTATTCCCCCAGAAAATATTAGGTTCTTGAAGGAAAGACATTTGCCTGCTTTATTCACTGTAAGACCTTAGGAGTCTAATGTAAGCCTGGCATCTAGTAGGTGCTCAATAAATCCTTCATGAATGGATGAATGAATGAATGGGCCAATGAACACAGTGCTACTCCAAGGGCAGCAAAGTACTAAGACATAATATACCATAAGGAGTATCTGATTTTTGGAGGAAAAAGAAAAAGATGAAAAGAAAGTTAGCAAAGATTTTTTTCTTCTTCCCAATCTCTCCTGTAACTTGTCTGGGTTAGTAACAGGATCAGTATTTATTTAGTAAGAGGATAAGTTAGTAATAGGACACAATATACTGAGGAAGTATACAGGCCTAAATTTCTTTTTTTTCCTCTCTCTTTTTTTGCTGTGACTCTTTAACCTCCACTGATTTTAAAGTGTATCATGCTTATATTCTCAGCACTAAAACATGTGGTTAAGGAAAAGAGAAATGTCCTTAAACTGAAAACTAAGACAAAACTCTGCAGACACTTGGAAAAGAGAGTAAATGATGTAATCAGGAAATACTTTTGCCTTGAAGATCTATGGTGACAGTTCTAACACATAATATAACAAGATCCAGATTAAAAAGTCACCAATCTGTATGACCTATCAGGTGATATTTTCCCAATTAAACAAAATAGGAAACTAAGGCACTGAGCAGTGTAACTGATTATTTACAGTCCAAGAAATTATGAGAAGAAGTAAGTCTACTACTAGTTTCTGACCCCTGGCTTATCTGTTCCACATCTATGTCCACATTTTGGCCTCATTCTATATTTATTTGAAACAGGATTAGGCAATTTGTCCTTGACAGCAGAACTTACATTTGAGAAAACCAACATCACACTCTAAAATAATAGATAAAACATTTCACATAAGCATGAATGTCAAATGTAAAAATCTACATAGAAGAGAAATTGCAAGAGTGTTTATAGATAAATAGTTCGGTATCCTATTTTTCCTGAGAACAAAAATGACTACAATTTTGTTGATTGCTCATCTCCTTTTCTCTCTCTTCCTTAACAACAGGCTGAGTTTCTCCTGGACCTAAAACTGGCCCTAAATATATATTCATGTGAAGACTCATTGACTCTCTGGTTCAGTGTTTCCTGAGTAGTTTTCCTCATAAACTCCATTCACATCTTTCAAAACACAAATTTTCAAAATCATTTCCAATGTAAATTTAGGATACAAATTGAGTTTGTACACCATGACTAAGTGGAATTGATTCCAAGTGCAAAAGGCTGGTTCAACATTCAAAAATAAATGTAATCCGGGGTGCCTGGGTACCTTAGTTGGTTGGGCATCTGACTCTCAATTTCAGCTCAGGTCATGGTTTCAGGGTGATGGGATCAAGCCCTGCATCAGGCTTTGCACTGACAGCATGGAGCCTGCTTTGGGTTCTCTCTCTTCCTCTCTTTCTGACCATCCCCCTTCTTCCCTCCCTCCCCCTGCTTCAAAATAAATAAATGAACTTAAAAAAAATAAATGTAATCCATTATATCAACAGGCTAAAAAGTAAACATCACATGATCCTATCAATAGATACAGAAAAAGCATCTGAAAAAACATAATACCCATTCATAGAAAGAGCTCTCAGTAAATTCAGAATGGGGGAATATTTTCAACTTGATTGTATATATTCTTAAAAAACCTATAACCAACATCATACTTAATGATGAGAAACTCAAAGCATTCTCACTAAAATAAGGCACAAAGCAAGGAAATCGCCTTTCATCACGCCTTTCAACAACGTACTGGAGGTTCTTGCTAATGCAATAAAGAAAAGACAAGAAAAGGTATACAAATTGGGAAAGAAGATATAAAACAGCCTTTGTTCACATGTAACATGGTCATCAGCACAGAAAATCTGAAAGAATCAACAAGAATAACAACAAAAATGCTTAGAACTAATAAGTGATTAGAGCAAGGTTACAAGACACAAGTTTATTATACAAAAGTCAATCATTTTCCTATACACAACAAGTAGAACTTGATATTAAAAACACAATACCATTTACACTGTCACAGAAAAAAGAGAAATATTTAGGTATAAATCGAACAAATATGTAAATGATCTAAATGAGGACAACTACATAACTGATGATTAAATCAAAGAACTAAGTAAATGGCGATTTTTTCCATGTTCATGAATAAGAAGACTTAATAGTATCAAGTTTTTCCCAAACTTGATCCACAAATTCAATGCAATCCCAATTAAAGTCCCAGGAAATTATTTTGTGGATATCAAAAACAAATTATAAAGTTTCCGTGGAGAACATAAGACCCAGAATAGCCAATACAACATTGAAGGAGAAGAACAAAGTTGGAGGACTGATGCCACCCAACATCAATACTTCATATAAAGTTATCGAAACCAAGACAGTATAGTATTGGCAATAAAATAGACAAATATATCATTGGAACAAAATAGTCCAGAAATAGACCCCCCCCCCATGAATATACTCAATTGATCTTTGACAAAAGAGGTACAGTGGAGCAAAGATTGTCTCATCAACAAATGGTGCTGGAACAACTGGGATGTTCACATGCAAAAATACATACATACATACATACATACATATATAGAGAGACAGAGACCTTAGATATATATATCTAGACAAAAATTAACTCAAAATGGATCACAGACCTAAATACAGAATGCAAAACAATCAAATCCCAAGAATATAACATAAGAGAAAACCTAGAAGGTATGGCAATGCCTTTTTAGACACGTCAAAGCCATGATCCACAAAAGAAATAATTGATAGGATAGACTTCAATAAAAACGTCCGCTCTGTGAAAGACAATATCAAGAGAATGAAACGACAGCCACAATCTGGGAAAAATATTTGCAAAAGACACATTATCCAAAATATACAAAGAACCCTTAAATCTCAACAATAAGAATCCATTTTTTAATGTGCAAAAGACCTTACCAGACACCTCACCAAAGAATATATACACATGGCAAATAAGCATATAAAAAGATGCTCTACATCATATGTCAAAAGGCGAATGTAATTTAATACAATGAGATACTACTAAACATAGACAATTAGAATAGCCAAAATCCAGAACACTTTCAATACCAAATGCTAGCAAAGGTATAGAGCAACCGCACCTTGTCTAAATTGTTGACGGGAACACAAAATGGTACAGCCACTTTGGAGGACATTTGGAAGTTTCTTACAAAACTAAATATGCTCTTACTATAGGATCCAGAAATCACATTCCTTGGCATTTACCCAAAGGAGCTGAAAACTAACATCCACCCGAAAACTGTGACACAGATGTTTACAGCAGCTTTATTCATAATTGATAAAACTTGGAAGCAACCAAAGATGTCCTTCAGTAGGTGAATGACTAAATGAACTGTGATACATCTAGACAATGGAATGTTATTAAGCACTAAAAAGAAATAAGCTATTAAGCCACGCAAACAGATGAAGGAAGCTTCAATACATATTACTAAGTAAAAGAAGCCAATCTATAAAGGCTACTGCTGTATTATTCTACCCATATAATATTCTGAAAAAGGCAAAACTATGGAAGCAATAAGATCAGTGGTTGTCAGTTTGGGGGAGGTGCAAATAGGCAAAGTACAGAAAAGTTTTAGGGCAGTGAAAGTAGTCAGTAGGATACCATAATGATAGATATATGTCATTATACATTGGTCTAAACCCACAGAATGTACAACACCAAGAGTGAACCCTAAGGTAATCTATGGACTTGAGTGGTTATGATGTGTCAACATAGGCAGATCCCTGTTTAAAAAGAAAAAGAAAAAGAAGAAGAAGGTACCATTCTGATGAGTGATGTTGATAACGGGGGAAGCAATGCATGTGTAGGCGTATGGGTATATGGGAAATCTCTATGTCTGTGTCTTTAAAAAACCACAAACTGCTCTAAAAAACTAAAGTTTTTTTTAAGAAAGAGATTCTTTCAAAAAATTCAATGTGTCAATTAGTAAAAATTTTATTACATAATAGGTTATTCAATATTGTGAATAATATGTAATAAAGGCACAACAACAACAAGATACCTACTTTTCTCAAGTGCACATAAAACATCTTTAAAGAGGGGCACCTGGGTGGTGCAGTCGGTTAAGTGGACGACTTTGGCTCAGGTCACGATCTCACGGTCCGTGAGTTCGAGCCCTGCGTCGGGCTCTGTGCTGACAGCTCAGAGCCTGGAGCCTGCTTCCGATTCTGTGTCTCCCTCTCTCTCTGCTCCTCCCCTGTTCATGCTCTGTCTCTCTCTGTCTCAAAAATAAATAAACGTTACCAAAAAAAATTTTTTTTAATAAATAAATAAAAAAAAATAAAACATCTTTAAAGATTGGCCATATGTTAGCTTGTAAGACAAGTTTCAACATATGTAAAAGAATTGAAATTATACAAAGTATGACCCCGATGAAATGAAATAAGCAATCAGTAACACAATGATTTGGGAAATTCACCAACAGGTAGAAGTTAAACCTCGTGACCTAACCAAGAGGTCAAGAAGAAATAATAAGGATAATCAGAAAATACTCTGAGATGAAAGAAAACAAAGACACAACATACCAAAACTTAAGGGATATAGATAAAGCAGTACTCAGAAGTTATGCACATAGTGACCACACAGGTTTTGAGCTAACAATAAGCTAAGTCATTAGAAGACCTCATTGCAACTGTTCCCTAAACGTGGGCAATCTTCAGGTGCCCTAGTGAAAGGAACCCTTTACCAGCTGTAATGACTTGAGTCACTTCCCACCTTCATCCGCCATGCAATTGCAAAGTTTTGATCCAGTCCAACCAAGGTATATTGCAGATAAAGAATCTGAGGTATAGAGACAATGTCTCTGTCACACAGATGATAATGACAGAGCCAGTGTGCAAAACCAGGATCTGGGTGCGTTTTACATCAAATCATGCCTAAACCTGTCACATTTCACACATACACAGCTGCCAACTCATGATTTTGATGGTGTTAATAAAGTATGATAGAATTTATTAAATATGCTTATTTCCACATGATACTCCTAGACAAACAAGATTAGGAAGGAGCTCAAATATAAATATAAATAATGTTCAGCTGTGTGAGGTTAATACATTAGTAAGTTTTCTTCTTATAGGATGTCCTCATTTTCTTGATTTCAGAAATTGTTTTCCATCAGTTCAATTCCTTGGGGTGGACACTTGCTAAATTCATGATTGTATGCAGTGGTCCGGATACAATGTGTCCTGAAATTTGTGCAACTATTCTATTGTGAAGTTATCTCTGGAACTGATTGTGCAGTATCATGCCTGCATAGGGATGGCAGGATAAAAATATGTGTCCCTTTTTATTAGTAAGCAGGACAATGGTGTCTCTAGCAGGCATAGAGAATGCAATCCTAAAATCCATCTAGCTTCTTGCTCTCTTCTACAGAGTACAGATGCCAATTTTTGTCATCCTGAGATTTATCTCTCATCTTCAAGGAAGTCTCAAAGGACTTGTAGTAAGTTTAGACCCTATTCAAATCAAGGAAAAGTTATTTTGTCACATCCTGAAAGAGAGTAGCCCGAAACATTGTGGAGGTTAGTGTCAATCCCTCCAGAATAAGCCACCATGAGGTTGCTATTGCAGCTTTCTGCACAAAAGCCATGGATATCTCCTCTCTAGGATATTTGAAAGGTCAAATAAGTATTGATTTCTGCTTCTTCCCATGAAAGACAAACAGCTGCAGAAATTTCCCTCCCATATTAAACAACTAGAAAACTGAACAAAAATACAATACCTCACATAACTGTTTCTCACACATTGGACACAGGCAGCTCAGGATGGTGATCCCTGAGAAAAGGAAGACAAATAAGGTGAGCCCAAAGACTGCATCACCTTATTGCCTTGGAGAGTGTTCTTGGTCACAGCACAAAAAAAGAGCAGGCCAAAGTGGCCCAATCTGTTTCACTGAGTTGAGAAAACAGAGGTGGCTAGAATTTGTGAGGCACTGTGTGGAAAAGGAGAAAACGGTACAAAAAGAGAGCAAGCTTCTCCTGAAGATTTGGCTAACTACTGATCTGTGAATGAGGGAGAGAAAACTACCCGATTCCAGGGTAAGAACAATAAGAAAGCAGAACACTTTCCAGAGTTCCTATGGAGCTCTAGGAATAGCTAACTTTTGAACCAGCTAGAGTTGAAAGACTTTATGACACATTAAGTATTGATAGAATCCTCAGAAGAGTATCACCTTAGTAGTGGGGATAGAAGCCCTAGGCTAAAAAGCATTTGGGGAGCACCCTAACAAAGCTTAAAAACAATCTTCAAAAATATCTAATGGGTTCAGTTTAGCTATGCACTGTAACAAAATCCAACACTCTTTGAAGGAATACAACAAAATCCAACAACTAATGATAGAAGATTCACAGTGCACGAAAATCAATTGTTTTTCTTCTAGCAAATCATTGGAAACTGAAATTAACAAACACTACCATAACATCAAAATTATAAATATTTTTGAATCCAGCTAGAAAAAATACATGCAGGATCTATCCACTAAACACTATAAAACATTACTGAAAGAAATTAAAGAAAAATAACTCAAGAGCTATACAATGTTCCTGAATCAGAAGTCTTTTTTTTTTAAGTTTTTAATGTTTATTTATTTTTGAGAGAGAGACTGACAGAGTATGAGTGGGAGAGGGGCAGAGAGAGAGAGAGGGGCAGACAGACTCCAAAGCAGGCTCCAGGCTCTGAGCTGTCAGTGCAGAGCCCAATGCGGGGCTCGAACTCACAAACTGGGAGATCATGACCCGAGCTGAAGTCGGATGCTTAATCGACTGAGCCACCCAGGTGCCCCCTGAATCAGAAGTCTTAACATTATTAAAATGTTAGTTCTTTTCAGATTGATGTATAGAGTCAGTACAATCAATCCCAAACAAAGTCTTACATGGTCTTGTTATAGAAATTGGCACTGCAATTCTAAAATGTAGGTATAAAGGCAAAGAATGTAGAATAACCAAAATAATTTTAAAAACAATAATATTGGACTACTCACACTATCTGATTTTAAGACTTACTATAAAGTCACAGTAGTCAAGAGAATGTGGTTTTGGTACAAAGGAAAACATAAATACATAGCAACAGAACAAAATAATGTCCGGGAATAGATCCAACATATATAATCAATATTCCACAAAGGTGCCAAAGCAACTCAATGGTAAAACAACACTTTTTCCAACAAACAATGCTGGAACAATTTGTCAGCCATGTGAAAACAAAGACACTTAGCTTACACAGCATACAAAAATAACTTAAAATACATGACACACCTAAATAAAAAACCCAAAGTTATAAAACCTTTAGAAGATGGCAAAAATATTTGAAGTTTTGGATAACACAACAATTTCTCAGGTAGGATATAAAAAGCACAAACCATAAAAAAATTGATAAATTGGCCTTCATCAAATCATCAAAACTGTAACTTGATTTTCTTTGAATGATTCAGTTAGGAAACAAAAGTCAAACTGACTGGGAGTTAATATTTACATAATATATGTACATTACACAGGACTTCTATCCAGACTATGTGTTTTTTAAAACTTCAATACAAGCTATGCAATTTTTAAAAGCTGAAAAAAATAAAAACATAAAAAAGCTTACTGCATCAAGGAAGATATATGCACATAAAAAGCTGTAAAAGTTCTTTCATCACTAAGTAAGCACAAATTAAAACCATTGTAAGATTACACTATACAGTTACTACACTAAAATCACCAAAACATATAACTACTAGAACAGCTAAAACTTTTAAGGCGGTGATACTACAAAGTGAAAATGTAGACCTGGAAATCTTGTGCATGGTTGGTGAAAATTGACCACAGCACATCTATTATAAAAATCAGTTTGAAAACGTAATAAAATTAATACACAGCTATCATGTGAGGTGCATCTGTGTCCTCATTGAGGGGGGAGGGGTGGGACTCCGTCCCCTGTTCCTCTTCCTTCTTATAAGAGGCACAAGAACACACACAGGTCAGTGGGAGGGTAGCAAAGTATTTAGGTGTGAGACATCTTGGTTTATGTGTTGACTGTTCAGAGGAATTGCTGGTAAGCCCAGCACACAGAGAACCTAGGGTCCAAAGAGAGTTTCAGCCACCTTGCTTGGAATAAAAAGCTTTCTGTCCTAGGAGTCACTGGACTCAGGGGCAAGGTCCTCTTCCTGGGAAAAGGAGGAGCAGCTGTTTCTACCATGTAACCTAGCATGAGCTCTCAGAGTCACTATAATCTTGTATGTTGAAACATGAGATCCCTTAAGCACCCCCCCCCCCACCACCATGGTGGTACCTGTCACCCTCATGCTAGGTTCTGGACAGAATGAGAAGAGAAACCGTGTGAAGGTAAATAGAAGGTCAAATTATGGCTATCATTTCTGCTAACTTATATAGCTTAGGAGGAGAAGATATAGCTTAGGAGGAGGATATAGCTTAGGAGGAGGCCATACAGGCTTCTAAATACTCAAGTGCAGAATTAAACAGACTCTCCCACTCTGTTGGCAACAATTCTGACCTAGGGAGACTATCAGTGAGAGGAGATGAGAAGGATTTACAACTCTTATGATCAGATGGAATCATAAGGGGAAAACAGAGGAGCTGGAACAGGCATGTTTGGCTTTTTCTCCCCAAATTTGCCAGCTGGGAAATTATCATGCCTCCTATAAGGCAGAGTGAGTAAAAGGGAAGGGAAGGCAAGTGTTAACACAGATGGAGCTCACTTCCCATGGACGGTGGCATCAGGAATGGAGAACAAACGTCTCATACCAGGAGTATTCACCTCATTGTTAATCTTGATTAAATTATCCTACACAACGGGAGCTCCTTCTCCAGACCAATTTCATACATATAAATCCTATACATGTGTAAATATATTTCTAAATTTCCTACGTATACATCATAAGGTTTTAATGAACATATCCAGGCAATTTTGTGTTCCACGCAGGTAACACATTTCTTGATAAGCAGGTCACTCAACCCCATCACACACTTGCATGCAGAAAGACTCTGATCACCCTCCTGCAGGAAGTCGCACTAGAAACTTGTACCTTCAGTGGTGGCATCTTGGCTCCTGACCACCACGACCTCCTTTTCAAAGGAGGTAGTCAAAATGGGAAGGTAGTCACACTGTGTAGTCTTCCACATGCCAGAACAAGGATAGAGGCTCATGGCAGAGCTAGAGCTAAGGCAATTAAGAAATGTCCCGATAATGCTGGAGCACCTGGGTGGCTCAGTCAGTTGGGTGTCGAACACTTGGTTTTGGCTCACATCACAATCTTGCGGTTCGTGGGATCGAGCCCCCGTGTCTGACTCTGCACTGGTGCTGTGGAGGCTGCTTGGGATTCTCTCTCTCCCTCTCTTCCTGCCCCTCCTCCACTGACACATGCATGTTCTCTTTCAAAATAAATAACTTTTTTAAATTAAGAAAAGAAACACATATATAATGTTATCACCTTTGTCCGGCCAACGGAGGGGGAATGACATAAAGCAAAGATGTGCCTTTTTTAAAGATATATACATTCAAAGACATGTGATGTGCAGACATTTAGAAACAGGTGACTCACATTTGAGTTAACAATTATAATGCCAAATTTTTCTTTCCACAGTTGAGAACTGTCATTCCTCTAAAAGTAATACTTTCAAATCTGCTTTCTCTCTCTAACTTCAACTCCTATTCCCTCATCACTTGGGCATTGTCTCTCAGAAAATCTACAAGCTTTCAGGAGCTTCCCCAGGATGTCAGATCATCTGCCTCATTCTTCAGAAACATCAAGAGTTCTTTCCCACATCCCTATCCCTTGGAGATCAGTGATACAGCTCTACAACTCCTTTTAAAAATGACACTTGCATTATAGTTTTGGCGGTGTCCTGAAGCAGTCAGCAAAATCTCAATTCTGAGTTGGTAACAGAAAAATATTTTTTTAATTAAGCACTCAAGGTTAGAAGAGGATGTCATCCATATTTCTAGTGTGGGCGATCATAGGGGACAGGTTTTCTGTTGATACAGCTTTTCTTGAATTGTCTATCTGGGTAACTATTATAAAGATGATGCACCAAAAACCACCGTGGAGGGAAAAAAAAGTCATACACCAAGATCTGTCAATGAACAAGAGAGTTAGGACTTTATCAATTAATTATCTCTCAATATAAAAACTTCAGTGCTTCCAAGACAGCCACATAATTGTTCAGCAACTTCTAAAATGAGCACAGCTTAACTTGTATAGAGTCAGAGGCTACTAAATATGGCAGATTTGGGGGACCATTCTGTCCACCCTGTCTCAAGACCCTCAACAACATCCCGTGTTAATACAACAGGCGAGAATAGTTCACCACCTCCAATCTACTGCGTTAGAAAAGGCAGAGAGTTAGAAAATTTTATCCTACTGTTACTGAATACCTTCTATTATCTATTAATTGTCTTAATTGTGTCTTCTGAAACCACAAAAAGTAACTCAAGTCTTTCGTTAACACAACTGGTGTCCTGTCTTCTCCAAGCAGGAGAAGTCTCATTAAATGCTCAGGAGACTCAAAGGGCAGACCCATCATCAGGCTGATTGCTTTAAAAAAATCAATAAATGTTTTCACTTTTTATAGATTCCTTGGGAAAAACGGTTTTCCAAAAATGGAGTTTCTCCAAAATCACTCCATTGTATCTCATCACTTTATTTCTTCACAGTTCCAGGGTTTCAGAAGTAGACACCTGTTTTTCTGGCATCTCTTATAACCTTTTCCTTTCATCTGGGGAATAACCATCCCACTTTTTCTGATTTTCCCTTGGGGATTCAAAACTATCACACTAAATGCAATACCGTTCAGATTTTATACACAGAGATGTATATTAGATCTATACCTAGATATAAAGACAGAGGACGTTTTATATACATATATAGGTACTCGTTCATATAACTATACATATATAGGTATCCTTTATATGTAGATACAGATGCAACTTTTGACTTCTGACATACAGAACTAGATTTATCTTATCTCTTCATTTGTAACATTAGGTCATTAACGTATTACACACTGGTTCAAATTTGTCCACCCTTTCTGCTTTATTTCATATTTTCTTCCCTCAAAGTCAGCCTTTTTGCATGTTTGTGCTTCGAATCCACCTCCCACAAATCTTATTTCTTGTGTATATGCATTATGTATGTGCATGTTTATTTGCATAAGCAGCATTGAGCTACACAGCTATTTGATTCATTGTTAATATTCTGATCTCTTCACATTAATATATGTACAACTAGTCTATCTGGGGGGATCCTGTGTAGTATGCCCTCAGAAGAATATTTCATTCTCCATTTATTCTTCTGTTTGTTTCTAGTTTGTTTTCATCTCTTTGCTACTCCAAATATGATTAACATTCTCATACGTGTTACTTTGTGTACCTGGGCAAGACATTTTCCAAGCATTACACCTGACTGTGCAATACTCGGCCTTTTGATACACACACACATTCAAATTCGTCTGCCAAATTCTTCTTCAAAATAGCTGTACCATTTTCTCTTTCACAGAAGTGCATGAAGGTCCTCATTCACTAGATCCTCCCTACCCCTTGGTTTAGCTTACCTAGCTAAACTCCAATGGCCATGTACATGTTAGTCACTGAGATCAGTCTCCTAATTTGAGTTTTGTTTTCTAATTTACTAGTCATGACCATGATTATACTTTGTCTCCCCAGGAAGCAATTTTCTGCAGCCAATCTCAGGCCTTAACTGACAGCCTGCCTTATTTCTTATTTAATTTCATTCAAAATTTATCACTCTCGTTTCAAGGAAGTGACGAACAACCATACAAATGGCACAGTTACCTGGGACAGCATTTCCTAAAACCCTATAAAAAAAGGACCTCGTCCTTCTCAAACTTTTGCTAACAGCATTTTTTTCCAAATGATCTTTTATGATTTATCATTTTTTTTTATTGAATGATGCCCTCACACTTCATTTCCTTCATTGTACATAATGCCACTTGACCACGTGTAATGTAAATCCCCCTAGCAAAGGAAAAATAAGAGAGCAGCAGGAAGAATTAATTTCTTTTTTCCAGCCATCACTTTGCCACATCTTACGTAGCAGACATGGAGGTGACTCCCAATATCCCCAGCTGTCTGGGAGTCTAGGGCGTGTTCCCCTTTTATCTCAGAAGTGAAACAAAGGAAATAGCCCATCTTGTTAAACACTCATTCCGATCCCACTCTCTATGTGATGAGCTTCCTACAACTGCTACGTAAAGTGCCAGTTGAAACCAGGCCTGTCATAGATACTTTTACAAAATATGAACAGTGCTAACTACCTTAAAGTGAATCGATTTCCACTGAAAGCGTTTTAACCTCCTTTTAGGTCAAGAAATAGCAATTTTCCGAGCTTCACTGTAACCTGAGAATTAATCCTAAGAGGCAGGTGTGCAATGCATACCTCATTCGTTCCACGAAATTCACTGAAAATGCCTTTGTATGGGACTGTCCTTGTAACCCCTCTCCCTCCTTCAGGCTGAGGTGTGGTTCTTGGGCAATAGAGTAATTACTCGCTGAGGGTATTCTTTCACAGCGCAGATCGTTAATCCATTATTTTCTTTGAAAACGAAGTCAGGTTAGACTTGAGGGAAACATAAGACAGGAGCCTGTTTTCAATTTGTGAAGATGGAGTGGGCATTGGGTGAATTTTACAGATGAGCAAACTGAGGCTCTGGGGTGAAAATGGTGCTGGACCTGGGTACATGGAAAAGAATAAAATGACACAAAACCATCACGGGCAATGGTGGTTGCTTCCAGACTGCCTATGTTCTTTGTGAATGACATCTCCAAGTGGGGGGCTCCCACGCGTGGGACAGTCACAAGATGATGATGATAATTACTGTCACTAACAATACGTAAGTGCTTATTACATGCCAGAAACTATTACTGGTCCAGATACTCTATTAATTTATTTAATCCTTCCAACAACCCTATACGTTAATATTAATATATCTAGTGTAATGACAAAGAAACTCAGAGAAATTAGGTAATCCAGGACCCCAAAGTGATAGATCTCAGTGCACAATCACAGCTGAGCGCCAGTCCAAGGAGGCTTCAAACCACACTCTCTTGTCTCCAGAACCTAAAAAAATACCACATATAACTCCCTCTACACATTTTCTTCAACCAAGAGGTGCCTATCCAAAAATAGGCAGTATAAATCATTGTTCCTTACAACCTAGCAACCTGGACGTTTTGCTCTCTATTCAAAATCAACAGTCTTCCAATGTCTAGAGCCATTAAGGATTCATGGTTCAGCTTTTCTTTCTTTGCCTGTACTAAAAATGGAAGAGCAACCCAAAGTTTTTTCTAATTTCATTCTTCACCAAATAATAATAAACAACCATTCCAGAATCTAGACAAGCCTCACACTATAAAACAATTATCTCAGCTTCTCCCTATGCAATGCTTTGAAATACTTGTACTCGACAGCATGTCTCTCTGGCACTGACACCAGTAGAGAATGTGAATCAGCCCATGGAATGAGGTGTTGGACAGAGTAAATCAGTCCCCTGACCCCTCCTCAATTCTCAGATGACTTCTGTTTTCCCTGCACATTATATCTTTTTTTTTTCTTCTGAATGTGATACATTTACTGATCACTAATATAATTCTTGGTTCCTGGGTCAAGGGAGACTTTATGCTGACACATTGGCTGGAAGAAGAGTGGGAACAATTATTTATTTAGAAGGATGACTCAAACTCTCACTCATGTTTTCATTTATGTTTTCCACTTCCCCAGCCAAAGTTCTGAAATGATGTCCTAAGAAGGCTATCAGGGCAAAGAGACACAAGTTTTCTCTGCTCTTGGCTGTCGGTTGTATCTTTCTTCTTTCATTTACTCATTGAAGAATAACTCATCCCTGGTCCATATGAAGGGATTCAGCAGAATGAGGAATGTGTGTTGCACCTGGGAAAACGGAATGTGAAAAGCAACGAACTAAGGACAATGAGATGCTTATTTTCCAAAGCAACAGGAGAGAGAAAGCATTCCAAGTCCAAATAAATAATGGCTATTTTAATACAGTAGATGACAGTAGTGCATCACAATTTTTAAAGAACAAAGAAAAAAAAAAAAAGAACAAAGGACACAGCCCCGTGAGACCCAGAAGCATGGCTCACTGTACCATGACACAAGATATTGAAAGTCTCTGGAATGATGCTTCCATCACATGTGTAAATCTAGCCCTGATGTAGCTTCTAAGCACTTAAAGTGAATAATAGGTACTATAGGAGCCACATTTGGAGAAAGCCAGGAACTGACACAAAGATGTGTGATTGGTGATGGCGTATTTGATGCAACAGAGCTCGTTCCTCCTTCTGAGTTCTTGAAGGAAAACAACACAGTGCCTGAGGTTGCAGGCAGAGATTCCAGAATGCCTACGATCAAACCTTCATCCCTCCTTGCCTTAGTTGTCTGATCTTGCGGAAGTTATTTAGCCATATTGTTCCACACTGTCTTACCTGAAAAATGGTGTGATGGTAACAGCAAGCTGTCTTACGGGGCTGCTGTGAGGAATGAAGCTACCAATGCATGCAAAGCTCACAGAAGCGCTAGAATTTATTAAATAAACATGTAACAAATAGTAGAAATTCACATGATTCTTAGGGAAGATTGAGGATTAATCATTTAGGGAGGCATTTCAAATTATACAGACTAGACATTCTTGTACAAATATAGATCTCAGACTCTTTCTACCCACACACCTAACTAAAACAACCATGACCACAACGAAAATCTCATTAGCAGCAACTACAAAAAGGGATGCACGTTCATTCCATAAATGTTAAGAAAGAGACACAAGATTCTACAATATCATAGCATGTCTCCTTTCTACCAAGAAGCTATTCTGGCAGAAAAGGAAAGAGAAAAAAAACACGATCACAAAAGTCTCACTAATATACCCAAATTGGGTGAGAGGTGAATGTCATGGTGTCTATACATTTTTCATCATCTAACTCTGGAGAGAGTGAAATGATATGCTGGCGGGGGGTGGGGGGGGGGCGGGGAGGAGACACAGAAATGGAAGAAGTAAACAAACAGATTGACTTTTGTTGCTGGGAATGAAAACTCGGTCATCTCATGAAGTCAGGGAAAGGATCTTAAGTGTAAGTGTAAAACTTCCCCTCTACATGGAAATAGACCCTTGGCCAGATAACTGTAAACCCCAGAATGGAAAAGTCAACAACATTTCAGAAGAGAAAGCAGAGCCCAGATATTCTACAAAAGCCTTCACTCCCTTCACTGTGCCACAAATAAAGTAACTAGTTAACTTGCTTTCAAGAGCTAAGTGGAATAATCATCCTCTTAAACAGCCTTTATGCCCAGATCTAATTTCTAGTTTGTGATACTTAATATATACATTTAAAACAATGTTTTGTTGTTGTGGATTTATTTCCCCAACAAATATAGGATGAACAGGAATTCAGAGGCCATGATGTTCAAAATCGTCCTTCTGATACTCTATATGGACAGCCTCCAGAGAAAAGAAAGGTAAGAAAGTTGTTTAACTCTACAAGTACTTATTTACTCCAGCTGGCCTGTTTTTTCCTTTTCTATTCCTTTTTATTTCGCTAACATGATTGGTTGGGATGGTTTGTATTTTCATTTTAGTTGCTGTGCCCAGTTACTGCTCCAAAGCCAGAGAATGGGAGGAGCCAGCCTCGGTACTTCCTAGGTTTGCACACTTGTGACAGTGAGGTAGAGAAGAAAGTGTGAGGAGATCAGTGAGAGACTATCTGTAAGGTCAGTGTATTCAGGGAGGATGCGAGGTCAGAGGTCAGAGACTCGTGTGCTCAGACGAGTCAAGCACAGCATGAGGTTCTGTGCCCCAGGAGGTAAGCAGGGGCACAGTACTGGGCCTGAAATTCTGCTCCTGTCAGCCATGAACCTTCTACTCCATATGCCCAATTCAGAGCTACAAGAGGCTACGGGGAGCCCTGCTGTTCACAGAGGACTGAAGGCAAGCATGGGCCAGAAGTTTCATCGTGGGAGTTATTTTAGGTCACGGGCTACAATGATTTAGCAAGAAGTTCAGAAGATATCCCGACAAACGCAATCTGTTTCTTCATCAACTCTGATATTGGCTGTGTCCCTCAGGCACTAAAGGAAGCAGACTTTGTTCTCTGCCAGCACTTGCTTTGCCGAAAGCCAAGAGAGGAGATGAAAGTCAGACTCAGCAGAAACCGTGAGTCAAAGCAAACTTTGAGCTTTCAATCATTCTCAGCCTGACTTCTAGCACCCGGCCGGTCTCTCCAAGCCCATTACCACATCCTTCTTCATCAGTGAGAAGTAGGGACTTGGGCCTCCCATTCATCCCTGAGAATAAGATTTTGCTGATTGAAGCTCATGTCTCTCTCTCTTCAGAGAAGACTGCAACCCATCTTCTCACCATTCCCAGTGCAGACATCCCTATAAAGACTCCAAGCCTCCCTCCTGCTGTCATTCTACTCTCACACATCCTTCAAGAACCAATTCAATTCAGGCATCTTCTCCGCCTTGCAGGCAGGCAGCCATGTGTTCAGATTTTGGTTCCATCCACTTCTTAGCTGCGAAACTTTATGCAAGTTACTCGACATTTCTGCGCCCATTGTAAGACATGGACCCACGGTGTCACCTCACAAGGTTGCTGTAAGAATTAAATGAGAAAATGTGTGTGTGGTGCCTGCCATATTGGAGGTACCCACTAAATTCTTGCTTTATCTTGATGGGTGTGACGCTCCAATTATTCCAGGCAAATACTCATATCATCTGTTGTTAAAAACAAAACCTGCAAGTCAGGAAGGGTTTTAGTTCCTTAAATTAATTAAAAGAGGTCAGTTTTTTGTATTAGGCAAGGCTAGAGTATGTTCCTTTTTATTAGTATTATCTTCATTATTATTAAAATAGCATTAAAAGCTACTATTTAATAAACACTTTTTATTATTACACTTAATCTTTTCAACAGCTTTGTAGTAGGTGTTTTGGTTATCTGTTGAAATTATTCCAAAACTTAGCAGCTTAATACAGCAAGTGATTTAATACACCTTATGAATTTGTGGCCAAGGAATCTGAACAGTGCTCAGCGGAACAATTCTCCTGCTCCGTGTGACATCAACTGAGGTCACTTGGGGTGGTGCCAGGCTTATATGGAGAATCCAAGATGGCTTCGTTCACATGCCTGGTATGTTGGGATGGCTGGAAGAATGAGCTCCTCTGGAATAGTCAATTGAAACACCAACAGATGGCCTCTCCAGCTTGGTAGTTTCAGCACAGTCAGACTTCATAAATGGCAGCTCAGGACTCTCTGCAAGCCAGGAGATAGAAGCTGCCAGTCCTCGAAAGCCAATGCCCAGAAATTGGCAGACTGTCACTTCTACCATATTCTATCAGTCAAAGCAGTCACACAGCCTACTTAGATTCAAGGGGAGGGGACAAAGACTTCATCTTCTGATGGAAGGAATGTGAAAGAATTTGTGGCCCTCTTTAATCAACTAGTAGGTGGCATTATTATCATTATTATTTTGCAAATACAGCCCAAGTTTCATAGTAGCTGATTGACTTGCCCAAGACCACACAACTAGCAATGAAAGAATCATTCAGGATGTCTAGCCCTCATGCCTACTCTCAAGTCTTAACCAGTCATTTGCTTGTTCTTTCACGCTCTTATACAGACACACACACACACACACACACACTCCAGCAGAGGTGGAAATGAATGCTCATTCAAGCAGTTCTGTTACCTTCATGGAGGAGTACCATGGGAATTGTAATGGCAATCGGTTTCCCTCCCGCAATTGAAAAGTTGGTTAATGTATTGGCACTAATACAGCACCTCTTCCCATCACAGCAGAATTGGCTGTTACTGTTATAGTTGGATGATGGCCACTTCTCCCTCCTTTGCAAAATTTAAGTCTGTGATGTTCTCGTCAAGGGAAATGATGATGGAGTTACAACAGGCCCGTGATTAAATTTGCTCGGCAACAATCCGTAAATAACCTACACATTCCATTTTGCCGGCTTTGATTTGGTCCCTAACTTGCACAAAGGGCTGACTTCCAGGTAGTGTGATGGAAAATAAGCCGGGGTGTGGGCAAGGAGCCACGGTGGCAGGGGGAGGAGAGGGAGAGTCTATGTGGGAGCCAGACTGGTCTGGGAACTTCAATGTGAAGTGATAAGCAGACGGGCATCTTAAGAAACCTCAAGAAAAAAATGTAAAGCATTCGGCCTCTCTCTTGCCCTTTTCAACTGTCTACTGAAAATCTCTTCCCTCCTCTCCCCACACTCTGCCTGTGGCAGATGGGCTGGGACAGCTCACTTGGATTCTGCTGGAGTCTGACTATGGAATGGAGTTTCCACTCCCTCTCATTGCAGGTGATTTTGGTGGAGGGAAGAGAGGATGAGGGATGCCATTTTTCCTGGATCACAAGATGCCATTATTGTATGATAAGGATTCTCCTCGATGTTGGTTCTCTCATTGTACAGAGGCTCCAAACTCTGTTCCAACTTATATAAAGAAAATGCATTATTCCCTTGCTCTAAATGCCACCAAAGAGACACTGGTAATGAGATGGGGGGAAAGAGAACAAAAGAGCTAGATTAGCCAAAGCAATGTAGGCTCTCCAAAACACACTGACAGGGAAGGTCTGCCAAGTAGCACAGGTTCAATTCTTTCTGTAAAATTACCGTGTAAAAAGAAACAAGGACTTCATGAAATCCCTCCATGCACAATCTTACATTATCTTGGTCTTTTAGTCTTGATGTCCTTTCCTGGCCCTATGTAATTTTAAGAAAGGTAAATTGAGACGAGCATGCTTTCTTTTTTATCAGATAGCTCTATTGAGGTATATGGTTTTGTTCCATGCCATAAAATTGACCTGTTCAAGTACACAATTTAACAATCTTTAATAAAGTCACATATTTGTGCAACTGTCTAATTTTAGAACATTGCTATCACCCCAGAGAGAGCCCTTATGTCTATGTGCACTCACTCCCCATTCATACCTCTAGCTTCAGGCAATCACCAATGTACTTTTCCTCTATGCTTGGTTTTTCTGGACATTTCATATAAATGAGATCATACAATGTGTGATGTCTTGAGTCCGGCTTCTCTCATTTAGCATGTTTTTGGGTTCAACAATCTTAAAGAATGTATTAGTACTTCATTTCCTTTTATTGCAAATAGTACTCCATCGTATGGCTAGACCACATTTTGTTCACCCGTTCACCAGCCAATGGACATTTGGTTTGTTTCCACTTTTTGCTCTTAGGAACAATGCTGCTATGAACATTCATGTGCAAGTCTTGGTATTAGACATGAATTTTTTTTCTCTCTTGGGTAGATACCCAAGAGTGGAACTGCTGGGTGACATAGAATATCTATGTTTAACATTTTAAGAAACTGCCAAACTGAGGCGCCTGGGTGGCTCAGTTGGTTGGGCGTCCGACTTTGGCTCAGGTCATGATCTCATGGTCCGTGAGTTCGAGTCCTGTGGCAGGATATGTGCTGACAGCTTGGAGCCTGGAGCCTGCTTTGGGTTCTGTTTCTCCCTCTCTCTCTGCCCCCTGAACTCATGCTTTGTCTCTTTGTCTCTCAAAAATGAATAAATGTTAAAAAAAATTTTTTTTAAAAGAAACTGCCAAACTATTTCCCAAAGTGTCTGTACAATTTATATCCCTAGCAGCAATATATAAGGGTTCTAATTTCTCTCCGTCCCCACCAAGAACTGTTTGTCTGACTTTTCTATTATGGCCACTTTGTTATACGCGAAGAGGTATCTCATTGTGACATAAACATTATTAAGATTTTCAAGCAAATACTTTTGCCAACACTGCCATACATGAAGAAGGTGGAAGGTTTTCACATTTCAATGAAAACATCTGTCTCTTCTCTAGGCATTTAGAGACTCAAAGGAGAAATTCACTAACTCTGTCTAGGGGTTAATTCCAGTTCTCTTGGCAAATAGGTCCAGTCATCTCAAAGGCTTATGCGTATGAACAGACTGGAGTTTTATTTCTTGTGTTAATGGAACATGTTAAACAAATAACCTCTGTACATTATTGAAAAGATTATCTCATATAAATGGGAGATGTTACAATATCTCCTAGTATTTCCTACTCAACATGCCCATGACCCCTTGGTGTTATATTCTCCTATATTACCCACCTCTTACAGTAGACTAATTTCCAGTCTGGGCAACCAATATTAAGTTAGAAAATATTTGAGCAGGCTGTAGAAATGCTGTAAGTTGATACCCAAAGACAGGATCCTAATGAAGAAAGACAGTATTCTCCGAACAGGAAGTCATTAATCAGAAAATTGATTGGCAAAGACAGATAAAGCTGACTAGCAATAATGGAGATAGGAAGAACTGATTGTGAGCAGACCCCTGAACAAAGGCACAGATTTAATCATATCACCTCACACTGGTAGGGTGGAAACAAAAGCTCACTTTTGGTGAACGTGCAGCAAGAAAACTAGCAAATGACATAACAGTCTTATGATCAGTAATACTCATCCAATTAATAAATAACTTCTATGCATCTTGTCAACTGAGGGTGACCAACTTTTCCCATTTGCCTAGGGCTAAGGGCTTTCCCACAATGTAAGACAGACAGTGCTAACACAAAGTCCCAAACAAGCTGCACTGGCCGGTCATCCTATGTGTCCTCAAACATGGAGCTCTATGAGGAAGGCAGATAAGAAATTTGGTAGAAAAGGCTACCTAGCTGGGAGTCAGGATGTCTGAAGTTTAGTTGTTGTTTTTATCTCTCTCTTAGTAACTGTCTGTGACATAAGGAGTAGCTTGACCCCTCCGACCATATGGGGTATGAAAATGGGGGTTCTCAAAGATCTTTTCTAGCTCTGACATTTTTAAATTCTTCAGATGTGTATACTTATAACTGCTTTCTTTTGCTGATCCATAACCCGCAGCCAGTAGAACCAGGAAGACAAGATAATTAGGTATAGGAATATGACATTCAAAAATCAGAATTTTGCCACTTCTCACACTTTAAGGCTTTTAATTAATAAATTGTCCATGGTGTCCATGGCATCAGTTCCACCTCTTCTAACTCTACAAGAGTGAATAACATTATGGTAGTAAGATATCAAAGACAAACCTTTTTCTGGTCCTGGAATCTCTCAAAGAACCTAAGTTCTAATCCTAAGAGGCTAAAGCTGGGGATCCTGGGTGGTTCCGTCTGACTTCAGCTCAAGTCATGATCTCACAGTTCCTGAGTTTGGACCCTACACTGGGCTCTGTGCTGACAGCTCAGAGCCTGTAGCCTCCTTCAGATTCTGTGTCTCCCTCTTTCTCTGCCCCTCTGCTGCTTGCTCTCTGTCTCTGTCTCAAAATGTTAAACATTAAAAAAATGAAAATAAAAATAAAAGAGGCTAAAGCTTTCATCATAGGATTCAACACAGACTCTGGCTTTACTTCCAGAACTTAGCACAGTACTTATCACAGTACCTATACCATTGCTGATTTCAAATGAGCAAACAAATATCCGATTTTATTTTATAGTTAATATGCCCCAAATAGCTGGGGAAGTTTTTTCTTGTTTTCTCATTTTTTTCATTTTTACAAAGGTTATGATAATAATAATTAACTGATACCAGATTTATAAGCATTAAATGGGAAAGTGTAAATGTATATAAAAACATTTTATAAATAACAATGAAATACACTAATGTACCCCATTAATGTATCCTACTAAAAAAAGAGAAAGACACCGAGCTGGTAGACATGGGACTATACAGTCATTCAAGACTCAATGATTTAGATCGACATTCATAGAGCTCTGTCTACATTGCCATTCTGAAAACCAAAGTAGTTTTAGAGTTTATAGAAATGTGATTAGTTAAATGTATATATGTATATGTACATATATATGTGTATAATATATATATATATATATATATATATATATATATATATATATATATGTGTGATGAAAGAAGTAAAATGCTGATATAGCTTAATTCCATTTAAAACCCGTAAGTTTAGGGCATAAAATGCAATTAATTCAAAACAACAATAAGTCCAGGTAAAAACAACAAGCAAACAAATACACACACACAGACACCCACCACCACCACCCAGCAAGTAATTACTTAGGAAGGAATTAGATCCAAACTTGAAAATCAATTCAGACGATTAGTTCTCTACTTTTTAAGGCAACTGTCACTTATTTTGTTATGAAGCCAGGGTTTTCAACCTCTGCACTGCTGATATTTCAGCTGGATAATTCTTTGTGGTGGTGGGGGGGTGGGGTGGGGGGCTCTGCTTGTGTATTGTAAGATAACTAGCACCATCCCTGATCTCTACCTACTAAACACCAGTAACAACCACTCCCAAAAGTCCTACCACATTATGATGAATGAAAAACATCTCCAGACACTGCTGAACATCTCTTCATGCCAGGTTAGAAGGAGGGAGGAGGCTGTTGGCAAAATCACCCCAATTGAGAACCACTGATCTAACCCAAGGGTTTCTGAACCAGCTTGGAGAAATCCAATAAGACACTGAAATACTTATATAAGAATTACATTGTGACCGTTCTGTAATAGTTTACACACTTACCTACAATTATTACATACCATAAAATAATGTCACTTTTGCCCTTAAACAAAATTGAGACTTTCTGTCTACAATACTCCTACCCCTTGGAAATAATGTTGTTTCTTTGACCCTTGGTCTCTGTGGTAGTTCAAATGCAACTTTGTTTACCAAAGTCACATTTGAAAAGGCATCCATCTGTAACAAGCAGTCAGGCCTCTTGGTAACGTTTTCTATTTCAAAAGGTTTAACTTGTCAAATCTTAAAAACTTCTCTGATATGGAAACTCTCCATCATTGTGTTAGTTCTTTCATTCCAGGAAAGCTTCTACCAATAAAGTAACTCATGTTTCTTGCAATGAATGAAAAACACGTTTTTGTTTTCACTCTTTGACAAAATATATCATAAGAAACACAGATAAGATTGTTTCAAGAGCTTCTCCAAAGCAATGAGAATTAATGGAAGCAAACATTTTCTGAAACATAATAAAGATCTGTGGCTTCTCGAACAAGCTCCCTCCCTCCAATGCATAATTGGTTGATAAACATTTATCAGAAGGAGCTCGATGAACTTATTAAAGATAAGGGACCTCTAAAGTATCACGTCACCTCCACCTAGCCAACTATATACTACACAATTTCTCTTGAACATCTAAGTGTCTAAAACTCAACCTAGCCAAAATGATCATTTGTCCCCCTCCCAAGAACTTGCCTCTTTTCTGAATTATTTATCTCACGGATTGTCCCCTTTATTTCTTCCCACCCAGGATAGAAACATCAGAATTGTACAGACCCAACCGATTTCTCATATGCACCTTTGTCCTTCTATTCCACTGCCAGAAACTTAGCCCAGGCCTCATATGTAGTTTCTGTAATGTGAAAAACATTAACAGTGTCTTGTTATATAAGCCGAGTTGTCTTCCTGCCAAATTACCTGAGACACGCATGCGATCACATCCTCTATCCACATCCAGAGACAACTTACAGACATACCAGAAACACCACCATCTAGACGTGTGACCCTCTGCTGCTCTTCTCAAGGTCTGAGCTCCTGTACGGCACACTTGAACCATACTCTGGGGTCTCGGGAGATGTCATGTGGCTCCGTGACACCACAGCTTGGGTCCTGTTTCACTTCCTGCTAGGAGTGTTCCTCTCCACATTGTTCACCTTTTTTTTTTTTAATTTTTTAAATGTTTATTTATTTTTGAGAGACAGAGACATGGCATGAGTGGGGGAGGGGCAGAGAAAGAGGGAGACACAGAATCCGAAGCAGGCTCCAGGCTCTGAGCTGTCAGCACAGATCCCGACATGGGGCTTGAACCCATGAACTGACCTGAGTCGAAATCATGACCTGAGTTGAAACGGGATGCTCGCCGACTGAGCCACCCAGGAGCCCCCACAATGTTCACCTTTTGAACATCTAAGTCCAACTCCTGCTTTTTGTTTTGTTTTTGTTTTTATGAAAAGTTTTGAACCTTCCCCAGTATGGAAAACCACTCTCACATTTGTGCCTCACTGTACTTCATTTATCCCAGCACCAATAACGCTTCTCTGTACTTTGTTTTTACAAAGTAAAAACTGTCTATACCACTGGATAGTGAGCTCCTTAACACCATGCGTCAGGTTTTACTCATCTCTATATTCTCTTGTGCTCCCTTAATCTGTTGAAAGCACATAGAATGAATAAAAAAAATGCATGAGTAAATGAACACATAGCCTTGGGCTAAGTGTGGGATAAAAGTATTTCTAGTAAATATCTACAAAAAATTATTGTGACACTGAATCAGAAGGGTCTCACACTTGTAAGTACAAGAGACTACAAGAAAGGCTATGTTAATAAGTGGGTTTAATCCATTGCTAGGATAAAGGAAACATCAGATGTAGGAATGTCATCCCTTGGGCCCGACACATTCAGACATACGTTCAGTCTTTGATCATACATAGCAAAATGGAAATTTCAAGAAATCCAGAAAAACTGACCAACTGAAATGGTTTTTATTAGCCCTTCTTTACAGAAGACCTTCTGCTTGGGATTTCTTCTAACCTCTAAGCAAACCTGGAAACTCAGGCTGATTTAACTTACTTGACCCTCGGTGTGAACAAAGAAGGGGCTATTTTTGAGATGAGCCCGCGGGCATAACAGGGAGTCCGCTTCAAAGTGGAGAGGGTATTCTCAATCTTTTTATTGCCCTCCCTGGCGCATTAACTGTAACATCCTGCCATAACATTGTTACCTAATTTGGAGCTCTGACAAAAAAAAAAAAAGTGAATTTTCATGGAAATTTCATAAACATGGCATATTCCTTTCTTCTTTCAGTATTTCTAATTTATCTTCTTGGAAGCAGGCCCACTCATCTTAGTGAACTTAATACTCAGCTTATTATTTTCATATTCTTAAGAAAAATGAAAAGCGATATTATTACATGGAGAAGTTAAAAGGTCCCCCGGGCAAACAGATCTCCTAGTTCCTTGTGTTTCACCTCCTGTATACACACGGAAGGCAGTTAGTTCCACCAGGCAGTGGGTCATGACTTGATATAAAACTATGTGTTCCTATTACCCTCACCCCATTTTTCTCTCCACCATTTAAACCAAAATAGTAGCTTTATGGAGTCACTGCACTCTGGGAGAGAACACACATTCACCCAGGACCGAAAGTCAAATGACTCAACAGACTTCTCAAAACCATGCGGATAAAGTCTGAAGGGTACGTGACTTAGTCGGCCAAGAACTGGGCTGTATTAAGTGAAAAGGGGGAGCCATGGCTTCTCACAGTTTCCCGAGGTTTTAAATATCAAAAACCAAACTTAGAACACTGAACAGGGCTCACGTTAAAACTAGACAGCCAAGAAGAATGCACCATGAATGAAGCAATTTGCCTTCCCCCACCTCACAAGGAACTAATGTTTAATGAGCAGGCAAGAAAAAAAAAAAAAGACTCTGATGGAGACGCGCTTATCTTAAGAGCTCCCACCAACTCTATCCAAACTCTTCCCAGACACATAAACAAAGGGTGGCAGAATGGGAAAAATATCGAGTGTGGGGCTGGGGGATCTCAGCAGCAGAGTTACTGCTGGGCCTCTGAGAAAATCCTTGAGATGTGTATGGGGTTGGGGGCAACCTAGAGCAGGGAGAGACGTGGTAATGACTGGGGGAAGTGGTCCAGCAGATTAGCCTGAAGAGAAGCTCCACAAAGTCTGTCACACCCCCAGAGAGGCACAGGACGGCAGCTGAGTACCCCTCCCCCACTTCCAAAGGAGTCATAAGGGGACTCTGGGATCATAACTAGAAACATCCCAGATTTGAACTCAAGATGCAGAGCTCGTGGGCCTCACGACCAGAGGCTGCGGCAGGAACCTCAGCCAGAGTCCAGGCAGATCAAGCCACCCATCTTGGAAGATAATGGGGTCGAGGCAGCCCAGGAAGCAACCAGACACTATTTCTTCAATGTTCCCTGGGAAAACCGATCATGTCTTGAGAGACAGGAAACTGAGTAGAAGGGCGAATTTGCAACTTAGCTGAATATTTACATCAAAGACACAGGGTTTTAAAGCAAAACTATCTGAGTTTCCTTGAAAGGAACAGATAGTTTTCTAATAAGAATATACATGTTAACGCTTCAAAACAAATATAGAATAGTAAAGAAAACTGCCTTTTGGCACATGTGGGTTGCTACTGTAAAAGAAAAATCTGTACATATGTGGGTAGCAAGAGGAAGCTATTATGGTCTCATTCAATTTTCACCAGAAAGGTCCTAATGGATGGTCCCCTCATACTGACATATCCTCAACAAAAGCCACTGCAAGGAAGCCTAATGGGTAGCCATCATGATCCCCCAGGATCTAACTTTCTGACTCCACATAGACCTCAGTTTTGCTTCTATGACCCCTCTGCTCATAAACCCATCTATTATTAGTGTTGAAAGTAATCTGGGGACCCAGCCAAGTGCCATCATTGGGGTCAATGCTCTGAACACTGAGATGAACAAGAAAACAACAGTGTCCTCAGGAACCTCGACAATCCCTAGCAGCCGCACACCCGCATCAAGTGTGGAGGGTGTGGACCAACCGGAATCCCCATCCACTGCTGGCAGAGGGGGAAACAGCACCCACGCTGGATATCTGTTTGGCAATATTTACACAACAGGGACTTATCTAAACCATATGACTCAGCAAATCTACTCCCAAGTACATACCCAACAGAAACGTGTGTATGTGTTTCATCAAAAGATCTGTATAAGAATGTCCACAGCAGCCCTGCTTATAGGAGCCAAAACAGTGAGCCTCAAGACCCAGCGAGAATGGATAAATGGCATAATCGCACAGGAGAAGAATAAACAATGATGAGGATGAATAAGTTAAAATAAAATAAGACAATTATGCATGGGCCTTACAATGTTGAGTGAGAGAGGCCAGACTCAAGAAAGGACACACAGTATGAGTTCATTTCTGGAAAGTACACAGGAGGCAAAAATGAATCTAGAAGACAGAGAAATGATTACCCTTGGTGAACTGTAGAGATGGGAAGAGGTCATCAGAGAGGCTTCTGCACAGTTATTTCCTGATCTTACAGATTTACCTAGGTATGTGTTCAGTGTGTGAAAAATCCGTGGTTGTAATTTATGATATACATACTTTTCTATTTGTATGACATTATACAACACTTTACATTGTGCTGTAGTTTCATTGTGTTGTAGATTAACACTCATTGTATTATATTCCAGCAAGAAGTTGACAAAAATTACAATTCCTAAAACCAATTATAAATTAGTGGAGGATCCCAAATCCACTTCCATCATCTATTAATGCAGAAACCAAGTTTGCTTTTTCCTGAGATTTCCACAGCTTCCCACGAAAACTGTCAAATTTCTCTACAGCCAGCTGCACGAATATACAAAAGTTCTCAGAAGCAAAAATAGGTAGGTGTTGTCAGAATACTCTAACTGTGCTTCCTACCATCCCTTTTACTGACTAAAAAAAAAAACAAAAAAACTTTGAGAACCCCAAACTGAGATCTCCCCCTTTCCACCTTAAATGCTCTAAAATCACAGTCTTAGAAAGCATCATTTTCAGAGAGACAGGCGTACAAGCAGGTGCCATTTCTAATTCCTCACGGCTACCGTCAGCACAGAGGGCTGAGAGAAAAGCAGTGATGAGAGCATTCTTTCCGCAATTTCATATTCATGGAATTTGTTGTTACTTAACTTTTCACAAATCATTAGGCTGAAGTACCTCTCCATTTTTCCCCCAAATAGTGTCATTTGACCTGGTATCCAGCTTAATACAGCCTCTGTTTTTGAATTGATTTCCTTACAAGTGGCAATCTCTAATAAGGTCATGTCGAGAGGCAACCCTACTGCATGCTACCTATTGCACGTTAACGTGATGAGGGTAATTTCAAATGGCATTCAATCAAAAAATCTGAAAGTTTTATTAGTGAGGTTGGGGGCTTTCTCTTGTTCAGACGAGGCTCATTGCAGCTCGACTTCGACATTTTCAACCACGATTTCAAAGGATGGAATTTTTTAAACTGTGCACGTACTCAATGGTCTACATTGCCTTACAGATCAAATAGTTGGTTGTGTTTTTAGAATATTGAAGGCAAATTCCTTGTCTTCATCCAAATAAGTAAAATAGCTCACTTGGCATTTAATCACCAATATGGAGAGCCCTAAATGTGTGAGATAAATTACATATTAAACCATGAAGATCAAAATGTGTGTCTTGGTGGAAAAAAACACTATCCCTGGATTACTGTTAAAAATACGAGGCGATATTTAGTTACTGCATATTCCCCCCTTTACAGGATAGAACCGCTTGGGTAAGAAATGAGTCCCACAAAAGAATGTGGGGGACTGGGATGGAATTGCTTGCCTTTTCAAACCTTTCGGCTTTTAAAAGGATGACGGGTAGACTCCTGGCTTAAAAGGAATATATGCAGAGATAAATAAGCCATGATACCTTGGTTGAGGTGGTGAGGGAAGGATAGCACATATCTGCTTTCTCTAAGTACAAAAAAAAGCTCAACCAAGAACCAGTTGTCACTTTTCAAAAAATTCATGACCCTGGATATTCTATACAAAAACAAATATGATATAAAAGTGGGATTAAGTCATTTTTCTGGAATGAGGCATTTTAAAGGACCCTCTGCAGAGTGGGAGTCATTCTGACCTAAGTGGAGTAAGACTGTTAGGTTATTAGATTTAGTCGCTTTGTGTCTTTATCACTCAGGTGATTCAACACCAAGCCAGGCTGACAATTCCTACTAGAATTCAAAACAATAATCCAGATTTCTAATGGTCTTGCTTCTACCATCAATTTCTTTAGAGAGACAAGAAAGGAGGAGGGCGTCATACAACCCCACTATAAGCTCTACTGGATTCGGGCTACAGTTTTTCTGCACCCTGGATAGTCTGCCAATCTTTCACTCTCCCTTCCTATGAGCTAATCCATTTATAGCCAGCTGATAGCTCATCTCAACTTTGGACTTTATTCTTAAGACATCTACATTTACTTGTTCTAGCTCTTATTATTATAAAAGGTACCAAACAGAAGTGTTACAAGTTGAGTAACTGGTGGAAGAAGAAGGATTTTTCCCTATTTTCAACAAACAAAACACTAATTATTATTTTGGTGCCTGCCTTTCCATTCTTCTCTCACAGGCATATGTAATCTCATAGTAATTATATAAATCATATAGAAATGTACCCAATAATCAAATATATTTGACAGCATTTCTAGACTATGCAATAATCTGGAAGCTCAACACTGAAATCTCAACACCGATCTCTAAATTTTTGAGGTTTGGTATTATAATATACCTGAAACCCTTATTCTTTAATGAGCCTAGAGTCATTGGCTATCATATCTTAGTATAAACCATTTCCATGGATCTTTCCTATCAACGGGAATTTGGGAAATAGGCAGACACTAGAACAAAGGAGCTCTAACAGGCAAGATCAAGAAGAAAGACAGCCTTCCCTTCTGTCTGCCCTACCACTTTCATTCCTTCCACACAGAAGGATGATACCCCACAATAAATATTCAGTTTTCCTTTCCAGGAAACTTATTTATTCCTGAGTTTTGAGCACATACTGTTCTTGTTCTGATCCTGATTTCCTTGTTCTTCCTAACCTACCTTTGCTTTTCCCACAAAGCCCCAAATCACCCAGAAGTAAAAGATGGTGAGAGCACAAAAGGGAAGGGGGAAACAACAAGAAGGTAGTGAGAAATGATCCATATTGAGAGATTCCAGCCTGGAATCTTCTGAATCCTGGGAAAACTTTTCTGTATACTGAAGAGTTAAAATTACACTCATTTATCTAACTAGGTCTTGCGTCAATGAAAAGGGAGTGTATATTCTCAAGCAACTGGACTCTGCCAGCAGCTCATTTTCAAGCATTTGTTTTTTAATTGAAAATTATTAGTAGTATCACTTGATTTACTTTCACTGTTCATAAACAACATCGTGGAAAAGCTCAGATTTGAACAGTTAATGGAAATAATTAAAGAATGACTCCAGATTTTTTTAATTGCTTGCACCCTATTAAGCAAGTAGTGGTATGATGAAATAGTGGAGTCTATCGCTGCTGTTTGTTTAATAGACCATGCCTCCATTTTGTTTTATTGTTTATGCAGAACATGTTGACTTCCAGAGAGAAGAGATTTTTCACAAATGTTATTAAAAATGCTTTGTGCAGAGAGGTTATTTGCAGTTTGCCAAACCAAAAATTTGGCTCAGAGACTCAGTTAAACATGCCTTGACGAGCTTAAAATGAGTACTGCCATCACACAGGCATGGCAGTAGTCTCTGAATGGAAATCTCTTCAAAAGATGAATTTTAAAATCAGTAAGTTTCGTTGTATAGTGGAAACGAAGGAAATTTGCTCTGGGTCAAAACAGGAGTTTTTGAAAATGATATGTCATGAATTAAATAACTCTGAGCCCAAAGCTTAATTCTAACATAGTCCTTATACTCCAGGGTGTTTCCTCAGTACAGAGATTCCAAGTTGTGAGACATGGAAGACTCAGTGCTTTGTGAATGGTGGCCTTGTAATGAACAGATGTCATGTGATCTTCACAGTATTATGTAGAAGGAAAGATTATGATGCCTCTTGCAGGGAGTCCGTCAGCCATTAATCCCCAGCAGAAGTGCTTCCCTCCCTTTTAAGCACCCACCGTAATAGGCAAACACATGGTGTAACAAATTTCACAATGCACTGTTACTCAGATTACTTCTTTTCAAAGCACAAATACAGGTTTACAAATATCTATTCATGGGGCGCCTGCGTGGCTCAGTCAGTTGAGTGTGTCACTCTTCGTTTTGGCTCAGATCATGATCCCAGGGTCATGAGATCGAGCCCCACATCAGGCTCTGGGCTAACAGTGCAGAACCGGTTCGGGATTCTCTCTCTCCCTCCCTCTGCCCCTCTCCCCTGCTCATGCTTTCTCTCTCTCTCTCTCTCTCTCTCTCTCTCTCTCTCTCTCTCACACACACACACACACACACACACACAAATTAAATAAAATAAAAAGGTCAAATATCTATTCATCATTTTCATATATTTTTTTACATAATGCCGCCTTCAACGTACAGACTATGTGAAAGCTCCAAGTATCTAGATACGTCTTCACATATTCTTTTATAAAGCCAGAAAATAAATATCATGACCAACATGATGAAATCTTGAGGTCAATTGATTGTTTCCAGATTTCACAGCAAAACCATGACAGAACTGAATTTGCTTTACATCTCAGCTGCCTTCTGCCAAACCTTATGCCACCATAGGGGGCCTACCACAAAAAGCTTAGGTTCAGGGATAGGCTGCGTTTCTCCTACATACTGGTCAGTGACCCC
Organism: Panthera leo; assembly: GCF_018350215.1. Classification (NCBI taxonomy): domain Eukaryota; kingdom Metazoa; phylum Chordata; class Mammalia; order Carnivora; family Felidae; genus Panthera; species Panthera leo. The sequence continues at coordinate 20,415,127 of NC_056691.1, read as the reverse complement.
CTACCCTCTGTCTCCCATTCTCATGCGTACAATAAAAAAGACAATGTTATCTTCCCATTGTGCACCAAGTATTTTTTCATATTTTATTCCACTGAATCTTCAAAACAACTCTAGGAGGTAGAAACTAATGAAGGCTGACGTGCAATACGACTTGATGTGATTTAATGTGATAAAAATTACTGGGCAAAACCTCAATTATTTACTTGCCTGCCTTCAAAACCTGTGCTCCTTCACCAGGTTACAGAAAGAGAGTTAGTATCTTCCCTTTTCCAAAGAAGTGTTCATAACACTTTCAGAATTACTCATGATAGACATCATGCCATATGGAAATTTCCCATCAAGGTACTTCCCAGTTGCTTTCAGGGCCGCAAGCTTTAGTATACATTTGTTCTCATTAGGAAGAAAAGGTCTCTGTAGGTTGGTGTTAGGGATTTAGATATGTTAATCACAAAACTCTTATTCTTCCTCTTCTGCATATTCTAACTGGTTAATAAAATGATTAGAATATAGTATATATTTTAATATTCAGTACCATCTTCGTTATTCTGTTGTATACTTTAAGGGTCATCTCTCCATTCTCTATTCTTTTCTCCCTTCTCCCTAACAGGACCCCCAGTTTTGTCCAATTATCCATGTCTTCTCTGCACTGCCTTGGAAGGAAAAGTACTCAAGGAGTGGTTGTAAATGGTCAAAGAGTTACGCTACCCTTTCTTTGCTATTGATTGGTTAAGAAATGCTCGTGAAGCACAATTATGGCCATTGCGACCTCTCTTGCAAGAGTAATATTTTCCATCATATGAGCAAAGGCAGGAAAACAGGGAAAACACAAATGGTCCCCCTGCTGCATACTTCATCAGGATGTTGCGAGAAAACATTACATGTACTCAGTATTTTTATTTAACTATAATTACATGATGAGATTATTACATGCTTGGATTATTTATCAGTTAGAATCAATCACTCTCTTTAAGTGTTTTTCTTCCAAAGACATTTCCTTTAAATTAATGGCTATTTGAGCAGTACTTGCACAAAGTCCTCTAGAGGAAAATTAGACTCTCCCAAAAACTTAAATCTCTTTCCTTCCACAAATGATGGACCTTCTATTGAAACCCACAGTCTTAACACCACCTGGCTTTCTTGTCTTTCACTGAGGCTTCAGTAATATGCGGGAAGTCAATATTCCAAACTGACCCCCACTGAATATGGTATTAAGGTGAAGCTAATGTCCTTTAAGCTTCAGGTAAGGCTCCAAATGCCTTATAAGAATAAGTGCCGGTTGTGAGCCATGAGAAATCAGAGACTGTTTCTCTCTGCTCCGTTTGGAATGGGTAATTATTACATTAAATAGAGGTCATGAATCCAGGAGAAAGAGCTAAGGCACAAGATGCTCAGAATGGAAACTTCCTGAGATAGGAAAGGAAACATTTCACGGGGTCGAGAGAACAGGAGACTCCCTTAGAAAAATCACTTGGGTTCACCAATATTGAAGGCAGAAAAGGAGTATGCAAAATTAGGCTTCAAATTACCTGAGTCAGAGCCCCAGGTCTGCCATTTGCTGGCTGGAGCACTTGTACGTTAATTTTTCTGACCCTCGGTTTCTGCTCATATTAATTAGGTTTATCAATACTCAGCAGAATTCTTGAAAGAGTCTCCTTCAAGTTCGGCTTCATCCTATCCTTTTATTTCTCTATTTGTGTATCATTGGCCTTGTGCTTATGACCTCTTTAATCAAACTTGTCATCTGGACCTGGACTTCCACAGCTTTATGGGCTACTACCCACTGGCTGCCCCCGAGCCTTGGGAAGTCAAATATGCTAACAACAGTGCCGCAAACAACATTCATGTTCTGCTTTAGTGTACAGAATGTATTCGTATACATTCTCATTTGGTCAGCGTAACAATCCCTTGAGACTGATAGTATTAAGACTCCCACTTAACAGATGATGAAAGTGAGACTCAGAATGGTAAACAATTTTCACAAAGCCACTCAACTAGGAGCAGGCAGATGAGAATAATAACCTAGTCTGCTTCACGGGACCTTCGAAGTGAGAACCATTACCGGAGGAAGGTTCTGCAGTAGTTGCTACTGGTGGCCTGCCCCGATTTGCTGTATACGGCTGGCTGCTGGTGTGACAGCTGGCTGCAGTGGCTCATAAACAGACTTGTCCCGAAAGTGGCCTCTGCCTAAGTGAAGTACCTCCCACCACAACACACCTGTGAGGTTAGGTCTTTTTCCCCAGGGGTAGCCAACACCCATGAGAGGAAGATTCCGGGGTTCAAATTCCTATCCATACAGCCTGAAGATGGAATTATTTGTGGTGTTATTTCTACTCCAGTCCTTCCTGTGCAATCAGACTGAGGCTAGACTTCAAGTGAACTCCCATCTTTGCCTAGCTGCTTCCCCTGCCCTGCCCTTCTTGGCTCACTCCCTGACAGGCTTCCCCTGAGATCATGCCCTCATAAACCAAACTGTACCACTCCATCTCAGGATCTGCATCAAGAGTACCCAATCCCAGGCAAGAACGGTCTCTGCCTTTGCAATACCTGGGGTTATATCCTGACTCCACTACTTATTAACTGTGTGATCTTGGAAAAATTATGTAACTACTCTAAGCCTCAGCTTCCCCATTTGAAATATAAAGATAAGATAGGATCTACTTCATAGGATTACTGATAGTCTACATTGCAATAACCCAACGAAAAGAGCATCTCTTCATGCCTGGTAGGTAATAAGCACTTAAAATGAAATTTGCAACAACGTGGATGAAAGTGGAGGTTATTATTCTAAGCAAAATAAGTCAGTCAGAAAATGACAGATATCATAGGATTTCACTCATATGTGGAATGTGAGAAACTTAACAGGTGACCATAGGGAAAGGGAAGGAAAAATAAGATACAAACAGACAGGGAGGCAAACCATAAGAAACTCTTAAATACAACGAACAAACTGGGGGTTGATGGGGGTGGGGGTTGGGAAAATGGGTAATGGGCAGTGAGGAGGGCACTTACAGGGATGAGCACCGGGTGTTATATGTAAGTGACGAATCTGGGGAAAGTACTCCTGAAGCCAAGACTACACTGTATGTTAGCTAACTTGACAATAAATGAAAAAAGAATGTTTGCTGCTATTTACTAAGTTTATCATCATTATTATAATTTCCACAGCATCCTTAATCCTTGCTAGACCTCTGGAAATAAAAGCTCGCCAGCTCTACTCAACCAGATTGCTGAGTGGAGAAAAAATATGTACAGAAGAGCAGCATAGAAAATGATGGCAGGGAGTATACTGCAATAAAATGGGGATAAAAAGAATTACATGCTTTAAGAAACATCTAGACTTCCTAATTCTGCTCATTCAAATCAATTTAACAGACACCTATGCAGTGCAATGTGCCAGAAACTGTGGTAGGTTCTAGACATCCAAGAAGGGAATCTATTTCTTTCTTGACAAGTTGACACTAAAAAAGGTGTCGACTGAAAGAAAGCCAACCTCAAAGTAGGTTAGTGAATGCTGTATTTGTTGTCTTACTGAGGACTACAGCTCGGGAGACGGTATTTCAGACTGCTCTGAACAATTGCTCTAAAGCTTTTTAGCTATAGGGGATTATCTATACAGAAATGGGGAAAAGGGCATTGTGCCTGCAAGCAGTTCTCCAAATACTTGCAGTTGCAAGGTATAATTTGTTCCGGTTGTAAAAATTAGGGCTTACTGATTTCCACACAGACATGAGAAAGACCCTTAGGTCATCTTAATACATTATGTTTCAATCATATCTGATTGCTCAAAAATATTGCCTGCATGCCTCTGCTTAACTGCTTTTCTGGTTTTACCTGTTTTTGATATGTCCTTGAGGTCACTTGAGACAATCACAGAAGGCTGACATCAGTCACCCACTGCAGTTTTAGTGCACAAAGGGGAGAGGGTTTTCATTTTGTGATGCAATGGTAATCCCCTCAAGTGTTGGATACACGAATGTATAAATGTTGGCTATTAAGTCATAATACATTTCAAAGTCTCAGATAATTGTCTAAGAAGTGAAATAAACAGGCTTGGGGATAAATCTGGTTGTAATATAATTACGTTAGTTATATAAGCTTTTAATGGATTATATTTTTAAGTACTAATACTTGTAAAATTTTTGCTTTTAGCAAATTAGGTGTCATTTGAACACACTGGCTGATGCCTAATAAGAATTAGAATTATATTTGGCTTGTTATATAAGTAAATATCTTGTTACATGCCCATTTAATGCTTGTGAAAACCATTCCAAACAATCTCTTTAGAATAAGAGTCTAATTACACATTTATCATTAAAATTACAATGAGCTAATTGCCTTGGAGATATCTTTATCTCTCTTGCAGCTTGCTTAATCCTAATGCATGTTTTCAATAATCATTTGTTACTTAATTAACTAATTAACAAACAATACCTGTTGTATGGAAAATCCTAAATTAAACACTTGAGGCTCTTTAATTGAGTGCTCAATAACCCAATATAGTCCTTAATATTAGAACCTTTAAATATTGCAAAGATTCCATTGACTCACATATTAGTTTGCTGCTGTTATCTTTGGGGCTTAATTGGTAAAAAAAAAAAAAAAAAAAAAAAAAAAAGGGCAGCTGATAATACACAAGGGGTGGCCAGCACAGCAAGGCTCTGATGAAACAGAAAATAGCCACTAATAGCTGCTAAGCAGCAGCTGGAGTTGGCCAGCCCCACCAACCAGCAACAAAGGCAGGTCATGCATTCAAGATTACAAATATCCTTGTCCATGACATTAAGAAGCACAGTTTGGAAGATAAGCACATACAGGTCCAAAAGTTAACAATCCCTGATGCCAAGCAGACACCCCTGATATCCTGTGCCCCCCGACTCTACGCTGTTGCTTTGAAACCACCTAGAGAGCAGTGTTTTCTTCTCTACGTATAGGATTTGTGGACCCACTCCAAAGTATTCCTTTGTTTCATACCCCCTCACATTCTTCTCTGGCTCCAGTCTAGCCCTCTCTGAGTTAACTATGAAAATGCTGCTGGAAAGAACTTTCTAAAATGCAAATCTAATTATTGGCTTCCCATCAATGATTTCCCACATTTTCTAGGGAGCATTTTCAAGCCTCCTTGGTATCTGTAGCTCTCTAAATTCTAAACTCTGGTTTCCTATTGATTTCCTGATATCTTCAGATACCTCTCCCTGTACTTTATGCTCCATTAATATTTACTATGTTTTGTTACCTGAAGTTTTCATACTCCTCTATTTTGTATATCATCTGCTTATTTTCCTGGCTGCCCTACTCATCATTCAAGGTGCATCTTTCAAAGAATTACCTGCTCTTGAAACCTGCAGTCAGAATTAAAACCATCTCTTTGCACATTTCCTATATTATCGTTGTATAGTACATATTAAATAATACTATAACTATTTGCATGTGTATCTCCCAACTTAAGCTACGGAGTAAGAATTAAATAGTTAAAAGCACAGACTACAGGGTCTAGGAAATAGATTCAAATTTCTGTTTCATTACTGCGTAAATTTGTAGGCAATACTTAATTCCAGCTATTCTCAGTTTTCATGTTTGTAACACAGAGAGAAAAACTGTTCTTCTAAGGTTATTGTGAGAATTATACAGCACAATACATATAAAGTGTCAATAACAATGATAAATCACTGTGAGTCCATTTTAATGTTACTATATACATTTAATATTGAATTCTTGTGCCTAATACAGCTTATGGTACATTCTATGTATATGCATTCAGTATGCATTGTATGTATTGTTAAATGACTAGATGCACAAGTAATTACATTAATAAATAACTATGGATGGTTAAAATAGTGAGAGAAATACTTTGGGGGTAATACAGAAGTTTATAGTTTTTTTTTGTTTTTTGTTTTATGTGATAGTCTAAATCTCTCTTCATTCCTTCTTCATGGCCTTTCATTGATTATGCAACCTATACTCTTTATTGTTACTGTGAATGAGATATTTTCCCCAAAATAAAGGGAATAAATTATAAGACATTATTGTCTGGCACAAATTTATTTCTATTACATTTTCAAACCAATTACCAGACTAACTGATAACATCATGTTCCCAATGATGCTAATTTTTGCCAAATGCATCTGTAAGTTCATTGAACTTAAGTTCATTGAACTCTTCCAATCAAAATCTCAACAGGGATTGGCTGATTTTATTTTTTCTATTGAGGTATAATTGGCATGCAACATTTTATTAGTTTCAGATGTATAACAAAATGATTCAATATTTGTATAAACCGTCACTACAATAAGTCTGCAGATTTTCCTCAACTTACGATGGGGTTACATCCTGATAAACCCATTGTAAAATGAAAATGTCATTAACTCAAAAATGCATTTAATACACCTAATCTATCAAACATCAGAGTAAGTCTACCCTACTTTAAACATGCTCAGACTGCTTACATTAGTCCACAGTTGGGTAAATCATCTAACACAAAGCCTATTTTATAATAAAATGTGGACTACCACCTATAATTTACTAGATACTGTAGAAAAAAAAACCAGAATGGTATGGGTACAGAATGGCTGTAAGTGGATCAGTTGTTGAACCTCGTGATGGCCTGGCTGGCCGGGAGCTGCACCTGCCCCTGCCTAGGGCCAAGATACAGGAGCAAAGGAGGACTTCTGTGGGAAATTGCAGAGGAGGAGGACCCTAAACTCACCTCTTGCCACAGATACAACTAGATAACACATAAGAGCAAACAACTTAGGTAAAGGATCTAAAGATCATATGATCAAACTCTACAACTAGACATAAAAAAGAGGCCACATCAAAGAGAGTAGGAAAAGCCAGGACTAGGAGAGAACTTAAACCCTGGGAGTCTGACCACAGCAGGGAGGGAAGGAGCTGTGAGTGAAGAGAGGGGCAAGAAACTCACTAGCACATTAGGGAACTTACAATGGGAAGAAGAATACCTGCAGCACTTGCTTTGAAAGCCAGAGGCATTGAATTTTGTAAGTATGGGACTTAAAACCCAGAATGTTAAAAATCAGCAGCTAGGCTCTGAGAAAGCCTGCAAGGTGATAAGAAATCTGCACCCCCCCACCCTTAAAGAGACAGCACAACAAACAAACCATAGGAATACAGCTTGGAAGCAGCAGTTTGGAAGGAATCTAGAGCTTACAGAAGGGTTAGTTACTAATTTCAGGGTTCCCTTAGGGGAGTTCTTCAGGAACAAAGAGCTGGCAGGCACCATTTCCCTCCCTTGCCTCTCATCATAAACACACAGCCACTAACTACCTAACTTGCTTATACCACACCCTACCCTCCTCCAGCCAGGCCTGCTACAGTACCCTCAGTGCCATGCTGCAGAATCTCTCCCCCAGAAGACTCTCAAACCTTCCCAACACTGTGTCTCCTGATCTCCTACAGAGGACAGGGACCTTCCCTAGATGTGCTTTGCAGAGCAGCCCCTGACAATCCTGATCTCCACAGTGGCAGCATGTCCCCTGTGGAGAAGGACCAGCGCCACCTAGTTAAAGTGCACAGCCTCCCATTAATTTCAAGAGCAAGAGACATAGCTGACTTGCTTAACACACAGAAATAGACACAGAGAGTTAGGCAAAATGGGAAGACACAGGAATTTGTCACAAATGAAAGAACAGGACAAAACCACAGCAAGAGACCTAAACAAAACAGATACAAGTAACATGCCTGATAAAGAATTTAAAGTAATGATAATAAAGGTACTGGATGATAGAAAAGACTAGAGAACATCAGTGAGACCCTTAACACAGAGATAAAAAAGAACCTATCAAAGATAAAAACATAGTAAATGAAATTAAAAATACATTTGATGGAATAAATAGCAGGGTGGAAGAAACAAAGGAATAAATTAGTGAACTAGAAGACATCAATGGAAAGTAGTCAAGCTAAACAACTGAGAGGAAAAAGGAATTATGCCAAACAAGTGGAGATTTAGGGAACTCAAAGACTCCATCAATCATAACAACATTTGCATTATAGGTATCCCAGAAGGAGAAGAGAGAGAAAAGGGGGGTGGGAAATTTACTTGAAAAAGTCATTGCTGAAAACTTCCCTAATCTAGGGAAGGAAACAGATATCCAGTTCTAGGGGTGCAGAGATCCCCCAACAAAATCAACCAAAGGAGGTTCACACCAAGACACATAGTAATTAAAATGGCAGAAAGTAGTGATAAAGAAAAAAAAAATTAAGCAGCAAGAGAAAAGAAAACAGTTACATATAAGGGAAACTCCACAAGGCTACCAGCAGATTTTTCAGCAGAAACTTTGCAAACCAGAAGGGAGTGGCATGATATATTTCAAGTGCTGAATGGGAAAAACCGTTAGCCAATAATAATCTATCCAGCAAGGACATCATTCAGAATATAAGGAGATACAGAGTTTCTCAGGCAAACAAAAACTAAAGGAGTTCATGACCACTAATCCAGCCCTATAAGAAATATTAAAGGGGACTCTTTGAGTGGAAAGAAATGAGTAATAAGTCTAAACATTAAAAGTAAAAACAAGTATTTCTGTAAAAATCAGTCAAGATATGGATGAAACAAAGTATGTAAGATATGACACCATACACATAAAACATGATGGGTTTTAGGGGAGTAAAGATGTGTTCAAACTTAAGCAACCATTAACTTAATATAGACTCCTATATGCAGAAGATGTTATATACAAACCAAATGGTACCCGCCAATCAAAAATCACTGATATACAAAGACTAAAGAGAAAGGAATCCAACTATATCACTAAAGAAAACCAGCAAACCATGAGAAAGAGAAAAAATGATCAAAAAAACCCCCTACAAAACAGCCACAAAACAAGTAACAAAATGACAATAAATACTAATCTATCAATAATTACATTGAATGTAAATGAACTAAATGCTCTAATCAAAAGCCACAGGGTGTAAGAGTGGATTAAAAAAACAGAACCCATCTATATGTTGTTTAAAAACACTCATTTCAGACCTAAAGACACCTGCAGATTCAAAGTGAGGGGATGGAGAAACATTTATCATGCAAATGATCGTCAAAAGAGAGCCAGAGTAGCAATACTTATATTGGACAAAACAGACTTTAAAACAGAGGGTAAAAACAAAGAAGGATGGTATACAATAAAAGGGACAACCCAAGAAGATATAACAATTGGAAATATTTATGCACCCAACATGGAGACACCTAGATACATAAAACAATTAAAAACAAACATAAAGGAATTAATTGACAGTAATACAATAATGATAGGGGACTTTAACATCCCCCTTATATTATTGGGCAGATTATCCAAACAGAAAATCAACAAGAAAACAGTGGCTTACTTGCAATGACACACTGGACCAGATGGACTTACCAGACATATTCAGGACATTCCATCCTAAAACAGCAGAATACACATCGTTTCTAAGTGCACATGGAACAGTCTCCAGAAAAGGTCACATATTAGGTCACAAAACAAGCCTTAAAAAATTCAAAAAATATAAAAGTTGTACTATGCATCTTCTCTGACCATGACACTATGAAAATAGAAATCAACCACAAGAAAAAAATCTGGGAAGACCACAAGTACATGAAGGTTAAATAACATGCTACCAAACAATAAATGGGTCAACCAATACATCAAAGAAGAAATTAAAAAGTACTTGGAAACAAATGAAAATGAAAACACAACAATCCAAAACATTTAGGATACAGCAAAAGTGGTCCTAAGAGGGAAGTTTATACAGGTCTACCTGTAATATAGGTCTACCTCAAGAAGCAAGAAAAAGATCACAAATAAAGAACCTAACCTTACACCTGAAGGTGCTAGAAAAAGAACAACAAACAAAACCCCAAATCACCAGAAAGAAGGAAATAAATATTAGAGTAGGAAATAAGTGACATAGTGATAGACAAACTAAATGCAATAGAACAGATCAATGAAAGCAAAAGCTGGTTCATTGAAAAGATCAACAAATTGAAAGACCTCTAGCCAGACTCATCGAGGGAGAGAGAGAGAGACAAGATTCAAATAAACAAAACCATAAATGAAAAAGGAGAAATAACAACCAATACCACAGAAATAGAAATAATTGTAAGACAATAGTATGAAAAACTATATGCCAACTATAGAAAACTGGATAAACTCCTAGAAACGTATAACCTACCAAAACTGAAGCAGAAAGAAATAGAAAATTTGGACATACCAATTACCAGCAAGGAGATAAAATCAGTAATCAAAAAATTCCCAAGAAACAAAAAGTCCAGGATTACATGGTTTCACAAGCTAATTCTACCAAACACTGAAAGAAGAATTAATACCTATTCTTCTCAAACTATTCCAAAAAATGTAAGAAGGAAAACTTCCAGATTTATTCTTTGAGGCCAATATCACCCTGATACTGAAACCAGATAAAGAAACAAAAGAGAGGGAGAGAGAGCAAGTGAGCTACAGGCCAATACCTCTGATGAAAATAGGTGCAAAATCACTGACAAAATATTGGCAAAAGAAATCCAAGAACATGTCAAGAAAATCATTCACCATAATCAAGTGGCATTTATTCCCATGCAAGTGTGGTTCAATATTTGCAAATCAATCAAAGTGATACATCACATCAACAAGAGAAAGGATAAAACCCATATGATTATTTCAATAAATGCAGAAAAAGCATGTGACAGAGTACAACATCCATTCATGATTAAAGCCCTCAACAAAGTAGGTTTATAGGGAACATACCTCACCATAATAAAGGCCATATATGAAAAACCCACAGTGAGCATCATACTCATTGCGAAAAAATTGAAAGCTTTCCTGCTAAGAACAAGACAAGGATGTCTACTCTCTTTTACTCAACATAGTACTAGAAGTCCTAGCCACAGAAATCAACAACAAAAAGAAATAAAAGGCATCAGAATCAGCAAGGAAGAAGTCAAACTTTCACTATTTGCAGAAGACATGATACTATACGTTAAAAAAACCCTGGAAGACTCCACCAAAAAACTACTAGAATTGATAAATGAATTCAATAAAGTCACAGGATACAAAATCAATGCACAGAAATCTGTTGCATTTCTATACACTGATAAGGAAGCAGAAGAAAGAGAAATTAAGAAAACAAGCCCCATCTACAACTGCACCAAAAAGGATAGCCAATAATAAACCTAAACAAAGAGGTGAAAAACCTGTACTCTGAAAACTGTAAAACACTGATGAAAGGACAAATACAGTTAAAATGTCTATACATCCAGGACAATCTACAGATGTAATGCAATCCCTATCAAAATACTAACAGCATTTTTCACATGACTAGAACAAAAAATTCTAAACTTTATATGGAATTAGAGAGGACCCCAAATAGCCAAAGCAATCTTGACAAAGAAAAGCAAAGCTGGAGGTGTCACAGTTCCAGACATCAAGCTATATTACAAAGCCATAGTAATAAAAAATGTATGGTAATGGCACAAAACCAAACACACAGATCAATAGAACAGAATAGAAAACCTAGAAATAGACCCATAATTAGGTGGTCAATTAATCTTCAACAAAGCAGGAAAGAATATCCAATGGGAAAAAGTCTCTTCAACAAATGGTGTTGGGAAAACTAGACAGCAACATGCAAAAGAAAGAAACTGGATGACTTTCTTTCACCATACACAAAAATAAACTCAAAATGGATTAAAGACCAAATGCAAGATCTGAAATCATAAAAATCCTAGTCAAGAACACATGTAATAATTTGTCTGACATGAGCCATAGCAACATTTTTCTAGATATGTCTCTTGAGGCAAGGGAAATTAAAACAGAAATGAACTACTGAGACTCTTATCAACCTAAAACAGTTTCTGCACAGTGAAGGAAATCATAAACAAAACTAAAAGGCAACCTACAGAATGGAAGAAGGTATTTGCAAATGATGTATCTGATAAAGGGTTAGTATACAAAATATGTAAGGAAATTCTGCAAGTCCACACCCCAAAAATAAATAACCCAATTAAAAATGGGCAGAAGACATGAACAGACATTTCTCCAAAGAAGACACGCAGATGGCCAACAGACACATGAAAAGATGTTCAACATCACTCATCATCAGGGAAATGTAAATCAAAACTACAATGAGAGATCACCTCACACCTGTCAGAATGGCTAAAATCAACAACACAAGAAACAAGTGTTAGCCAGGATGTGGAGAAAAAGGAGCACTCATGCATGCACTATTGGTGGGAATGCAAACTGATAGAGCCATGTGGAAAATAGTATGGAACTTCCTCAGAATATTAAATATAAAACTACCCTGTGACCCAGTAACAGCATTACTGGTTATTTACCCAAAAAATACAAAAACACTAATTTAAAGAGATACATGCATCCCTATGTTTATAGCAGCAGTATTTATAATATCCAAATTATGGAAGCAGCCCAGTGTCCATGGATAGACGAGTGTTTAAAGAAGTGGTATGGAATACTATTTAGCCGTAAAAAAGAATGAAATCTTGCCATTTGCAACAACATGGATGGAGCTAGAGTGTATTATGCTAGGTGAAGTAAGTCAGTCACAGAAAGACATAGAAAGAAAGTCATGGAAAGTGATATGATTCCACTCATGTGAAATATAAGAAACAAAACAAATAAGCAAAGAGGAAAAAAAGAGAGACAAATAATGAAACAGACTTTTAACTATAGAGAACTGATGGTTACCAGAGAGCAAGTGGGTAGGGGGCTAGATGAAATAGGTGATGGGGATTAAGGAGTGCACTTGTGATGAGCACTGGGTGATATATAAAATTGTTGAATCACTACATTGTGCACCTGAAACTAATTAAAAAGAAGCCTCAGTCATATCAATAAGATGTGCATACATATATCCATTATAGTGCTTACATTAGTATAAAAAAAGAGATGATCTTAATTGGCAAAAAGAAATCATGACAAATAATAGACAATGGGATATTCTTTAGTCATTAAAATATTGTAAAAGCAAACATTTGTTGACATGGGACAAAGCTGAAGATATATTAACTGGAAAATCAGCTTGGAAAACAGTATTTTTATTAAAGGTATATATATAATATGTGCATAGGAAAAGCGTCTAGAAAGCCACATCCCAAAACAGTAACGAACAATGAATATATCAGGTGGTCTGGGTACTGAATGACCATTTCATGTCAAGTTTTTGGTTATTTACAGTGTCTACAGTAAACATATACTGCTCATGTAATAAGACAGAGAGAGAGACAGAGACAGAGAGAGAGAGAATCATTTAGCATCTCGCTTGCCCAGAAAAAGACCAAAATTCAAAATTCGAAGTGCAGTTTCTACTGAATGTGAACTGCTTTCACACCATCGTAAAGTTGAAAAATTGTTAAGTTGAACGTTCTAAGATGGAGACCATCTGTAGTTAACATCTATCACCATACATAGTTACAATTTTTTTCTCTTGTGATAATAAATTTTAAGATCTATTACGTTAGCAACTTTCAAATATGCAATACAGTATTAGTAACTGTAGTCACCATGTTGTATGTTGTATCACAAATACTCATTTATTTTATGACTAGTTTATATGCTTTTTGACCCTTTTCACACATTTTACCCCCTCCACCCACTCCCTTGCCTCTGGCAACCACATACAGAAAAAAAATATATATACACACACACACACACATATACACACACACACACACGTATATATATTTGAAATTGTGTCTTGCAGCAAAGGGGTCAGAACGTTTCAGTGTGGCTATTGAGGGAGATCCATAACCATAAAGGAAATCAATAGAGAGGAAGAGGTGAGTTCAATGTTAAAATTTTCTACAAAATAGAATTTAAAATCAAATGGGTTTCCTAATTATCCCTTTATCTCATATGTTGAAGCAACGACTGAACAATAAAATTGTTGGAGTAGTATAAAGTATTAGGACTGGATTATGTGACACCAAATGCCCCTATGTCTTTATGATTCTGTGACTCTATTCAAAGTTCTTAGGTACCCCACATTTTACAATAGTGCCCTGTTCACTGTTCTATAGGATGTAGCATTCATTCATCTATTCCCTATACTGCTCAGTGTTCAAATTTATTAAAACATTGCTAACCCTTTTTAAATTTTCTCAGTGACTCTTTTAAGTTTATTTATTTTGATAGAGAGAGAGAGAGAGCGAGCAGAGGAGAGGAAGAGAGAAAGGGAGAGAGAATCCTAAGCAGGCTCTGCACCATCAGCACAGAGCCCAATGTGGTGTTCGAATGCACAACCTGTGAGATCATGACCAGAGCTGAAATCCAAACTCAGACACTTACCCGAATGAACCACTCAGGTGCCCCTCGGTGGCTCATATCAATGAGCAGTAGCTAACGTGACAGTAAAGTTACACTCTATTTGCACTGTTGGTAAATAAGATACTCTTGGGAGGGGCGCCTGGGTGGCTCAGTCAGTTAAGCATCTGACTTTGGCTCAGGTCATGATCTCACGGTCCATGAGTTCGAGCCCCACATCAGGCTCTGTGCTGACAGCTCAGAGCCTGGAGCCTGCTTCAGATTCTGTGTCTCCCTCTCTCTCTCTCTGCCTCTTCCCTGCTCATGCTCTGTCTCTCTCAAAAGTAAATAAACATTAAAAAAATTTAAAGAAAAAGAATAAGAAACTCTTGGGAAGTGTCTGAACTTCCTGACCTTGTAAAACAGACACAAGAAATGGTGCATATTAAGACAATGGTTTAGGTTCATCTCTTTCCCTGCAAAATATTTTCACTGTCTGTCTGCAAGTTTTGATATTGTTGTTTACATTTCAGGGCCTTTTTTTTTTCCTCCAGAAAACCTCAAAATCTCCCAAGTTTGGGACAGCAATAATTTTATATAACTTCTCTACGGTTATACTGAAGCATGAGAAAACTAGTAGCTTAGAAAATAGTATCAGTTGGAAATATCATACTTGTAAAGTGATATACACAGTAAGTGGAAACCATCTACCCCATCTTGAAAGCTTTACAGGAGACAGACTTCTGAGAAATGGCTGTCCCTAGGGGCTGCTCCCAGGAAGCTCCTTATTCTGACACTTGCTACTTTGTATTTATTATCACTATAAGATAAATGCAAAAGTCATCACCTTTCAAAGGCAAGAAGTACCAGCTTTCCTCCATCCCAATAGCTCAACGCTCATTTGTAAAAATAAAAGCTCCACAGACAGTCTGAACTTAGCTCAAATTAACACTGTGCTCCAAAGTTTTGCTGCAAATGTTCATAATTTATCTGTCAGAAATTGTGAAAGACATTATTATAATTCCAATCAAAGCATTTTCTTTTGCCTGTGTTTAGAATGATTTCCCCTAGTTTCAATAATGTTTTTGTGAAATCACATAAGTTTAGAAATAATCACAGGATATCACCCAATTGAATATGTCTTTGTGACAGGAAGTACAAAGTCCATTTAAAACACAACGGTGCTTACAGGCTACCAGGTTGGGTCGATTGTCCTCATGACATACATTATCTGCACTTCCCTTTGCCTGCTCCACCCTGGTCAGTACCCCCGGCTTCACTCAGCTACTGAAATCCTGTATTTCACATTAGCCATGAAATTTCCATTCTTAAGCCTGTCCACATTCAAACTGTTGGTACTATTTCAAACACCAAGAGAATAGACAGAATTCTAAAAACTTACACTGAAAGCTATTTTTTAAATAATTTAGCATAAGGATCACAGCCTTTTTCACCAAGGTATCAATTAAGTCATCACTGCTGCTGGCCCTATAAAAATTGATTGGGCCTGTTGTTATCACCCAAACCTTCTCAACTGCTTTCCTGTACAATCTGACACCAAAGGCAGAAATCACGCAGTGAAAACTAGTACCAAGAAAGGAGAAAAAGGTCATTAAATACAAGTTGTGTTTTTTTAATATGTTCCACTGAGATTAACCCTGCAGAAAATGACCAGGCGAGAAATGTTTCAGGGACCCATGTAATTATCATTGCTAAAGATATTTGTCCAATCAAACATATTTCTTTTTCAACCAGGAAAAATATACTAACTTGTAGCTCAGGGACATCTCATTTTTCAGGACAGCTCAGCTGGAGAGACCTTTCCTTGCCTATTTTTAAAAATCCTTAATTTGCTCATGAGCAATATTTATACACACTAGCCTTTCTGACATGTCATGGCTCCCATCTCCCAACCCTTCAGCTTCCTCCTTGCCCATGAATGTCTCTGTCCTATTATATAACAAACTTCCCCTGCAAAACCTGCTTATTATCCTGGCAGGTGTTTTGCTCTTTTTATTCCATAGCTGCAGCTCTCCATTTTTTTTAAGTTCTATGGTTTTTCATGCAGCAGTCAGCAAAGAACATCAGCTGAGACAGGCCTCGGCTGGCCCTCATGCTTGGGTAACTTCCAGGTATAGCTCCAAGTGAGGCCTGACAATTACAGATTCTTAATCCTCTTACAGTGCTAATGCGGGTAGGGGACGACTAGGCACAGGGTACAGAGTGTTGACGATCGTGAAAGGCTTGTATTTTATCCCGGAGAAAGTCAGACCCACCTGAATTGAGTATACCTTCAACACGAGAAGCTATTGGGGCGCCTGTGTGGCTCAGTCAGTTAAGTGTCCATGACCTTGCAGTTTGTGAGATGGAGCCCCACATCGGGCTCTACACTGACAATGTGGAGCCTGCTTGGGATTCTCTCTCTTCCTCTCTCTCTCTCTCTCTCTCTCAAAATAAATAAATAAACTTAAAAAAAAAAAAAAAAGATGGGCAACTATCATTTGGTTGAGCACCAACATTTGTCAGGAATTGTCATTGCTTCTTTACATTTATTATATTTTTCAGTCCTTATTACAACTCTGCAAAGTACATATCGTTAGCCCCATATTTCCGATTGGGACACTGAGACTCAGAGGTGAAGGGTCATGTTCCCACAGACCCCACAACAGCAGGAAGTGATATCTAATCTAGAGCTCTCCGCATCAGGGCTTCTCAAAGTTGGGTGACCACAGGAACACCTGGGGAACCTTGTCACACTGCAGCACTTCAAGGGCTGGAGTAGAGCCTGAGATTCAGTGTCTCTAACAAGCTCCCATTGATACCTGCTGATGGTCCCTGGGCCACACTTTGCTTAGCAAGGGTGTAGGTTTTATTTTTGATAATGAAGGAAAACATTTAGAGGTGAATACAAGAAGGTCCGTGCAAGGATGCCATGCACTGGCCCTGTGGGCACATAAAATCTTGAAACTCTCATGCCAAACAAGGTATAGGCAGGTTGTGCTGGGAATCATGCCAGCATCCATGTCCGACAGGCAATTTGCTCTCTGCCAGCAAGTTCTTTGGCAGAAGTGTGAAACACACAATTTTTTTTTTCCTGGCCAGAATTTGAGATTTTTTTCTCCCTATTTTGTACCAGTGAATGCCTTACAAGTGCCTTTTCTGCTTGCAGATAACTCCATGTCTTTAAAGGAACTGTTCTATAAAGATGCTAGAACAGAGAGAGACCTAGGTGTCCTTGAATTGAGAAGACCTGGGGGTAACTCCCACTTATGGCATTTTCTAACTGGGCAGTATGTACAAGCCCTAAACCCCTCCTGAGTCAGTTTCTTCATTTTCTTTTAAATGTTTATTTGTTTATTATTTTTGAGAGAGTGAGTGGTGAAGGAGCAGAGAGAGAGAGAGGATCAGAAGCAGACTCTGTGCTGACAGCTGAGAGCCCAATGAGGGGCTCGAACTCGTGAACCATGAGATCACAACCTGAGCCGAAGCCGGACCCTTAACTGACTGAGCCACTCAGGCACCCCAGTTTCTTCATTTTTAAAGTAGGGGACATAACCCTTATTTCAGTGGTAGGTTTGAGGATACTGTTTAAGTTACTTAAAAATAATGAATAACTAACAGTGGACTGTGACAATACAACCACTTTGGAAAACAGTGTGACAGGATCTACTAAAGCTAACCCTATGCCCCAGGACTGAGGGATGCTCTAAGAGCCTCACCCCTATTTTGTTCTCAAAGAAAAGAACATATCACCTATAAGAACCTTCCCAGATGCTTTGCTCACAGCAGCCAAAACAACAGAAATAACCCAAAGTGCATCAGTCGCTGAATGTGTAAATAAATTGTTACAAAGTCACAAAACTGCTCCCCAGCGGTAAAACAGAGCACACTACCCTACGTGCAGCAACTTGGATGAAATTCTTACATAAAATTAAGGAAAAGAAGCCTTGCTCAGAAGAGTATGTACTCTTTGCTTCTATTTATACAAAGTTTAAGAACACACAGAGCAATCTATGTTGATGAAGTCACCTAAACTGGAAATGGGGGTGAGTACTGATGGAAAAGGACATGGAAAAATCTCCGAGTTGCTAGAAATGTTCTCCATCTTGATTTGCATGCTGGTTACAAGCACTTGTGTCAAGTTGATCGAGTGGATGCTTATGATTTGTACATGTTAGTGTTTACCACCAAGGGGAAGGCCGGGGCGCAGGCAACATGGGTATGTTGTCTAGAAA
This sequence comes from Panthera leo, assembly GCF_018350215.1. Classification (NCBI taxonomy): domain Eukaryota; kingdom Metazoa; phylum Chordata; class Mammalia; order Carnivora; family Felidae; genus Panthera; species Panthera leo. The sequence goes on along the minus strand of NC_056691.1, from coordinate 20,396,649 downwards.
GAATCTATAACAATAGTAATTGTTACAAAGTCAGGTCTTCTTGTTATTAATGGCCATGGCCTTAAAATTCTAAACATTGCCAGGGATAAAATCCTTCTTCCTATTGGGAGCAGGCAGTCCCCACTGCCCTGTTTTGACACATCACTGGGGTGTTTACTGAAGGCAGGCAACTTTAACAACAATCAGTGGTAGGGGGGGTGGAAAAAGCCAACCATGTATGTACTAATGATGTCATCAGGCACACTAATTTTGCACATGTGAAGTGTAATGAGAAAAAGAGTAAGTAAATAACACTGACTTATAGTGTTATAATCAATGGAAGAGATTAGATGTGTTTTTAAACAATGAAATGTTTACAGATATTCCAAAAACGAGAGAACTTTGCACTGGCATTCTACAAACATCTCAGAAACCAGCCATTTTCCATTATTATTGCCATTTTTTTTACAATTCTGGACACAATAAGCATAGTTGGGAAGGAGTGTGTCCAGTGAAAGACTCCATCCAAATGCTACTTCATTTACATATGCAGGCTCATGTAAGAAACAAGCCCCGGGCATCCTAGTCCTTAAATACTTCATCTTTACTGTATAAACAATGCAAACAGATGCTACGGGGACATAAAAGGGAAAGAGATTTTGGGGAGAGTAGGTGGATTGGTTTCTGGGGTGCTACTGGCAGATTAATAAAAGCAGACATCTATTGAGGACTAATTATGATGCATTAACTCAAACCTCAAAATAACCCTCTAAGGCAGGGACCATTCTTAGCCCTGTTTACAGGTAAAGACACTGCAACAGGTAAAGTCATGAGTAACTTTCCCAAAGTCTCATGACTGAGGAGTGGCGAAGGAAGGGCTTGAACACAGATAGGCTGTCTCCAGAATCTCTTCTGCTTCTCTACTGGGCAGCTTCAAAGTCTTCAGGCAGAAGTAGCACACACTTGCATAGCCAAGACGAGTTTGCGAACCACTCTAAAAGTGGTTCACGAACTCTTCTGGGGTTGTCCCTCAGTTGCACAGACCCACTTCACCCAGACTCCATGTCCTTGCACCTGACTCCTGAATCCCCGGGGAGAAATAAGGGGTCTGGGTCTGGACACAATCAATGAAAAGTTTTGACTAAGGGTTCTCGACACTTTGCGTTTGCAAAGCATTAAACGTTTTGTCAGCAGAAGTGAGTAAACTGAAAGACTGAGAAGAGCACTAAACATGGCCTCAATAGTGACAACAAATGAATGGTTTAACCTTCACTCCATGCTTATAAAACTATTTCTAATTGTGACATCATTTGTATGTGATTACTTTCCAGGCCTGGCCACTCCAGTGGCCTAAATCAGTCATCATCCACCTGGGACACGATTTAACAACAGAAGCCAGCTCACACGAGTGGGTAGGTGTGGTGACTTTGGAGAGAATGTTGGGTTCACACCTGGCTTCTTCCACTTACCAGCTATGTGACCTCACAGAAGAAACATAACCTCTCTGTTCCTCAATTTCTGTATCTGCACAACACATAATTTTGACAATGTCTCCATGGGGATATGAGAATTAAGTAACTGATTTTTTTAAGTAATTTATATTTTTAAAATATTTCCAAACGCCTGGCACGTGCTAGGCGGTATCTTTTTTTCAACAAATGTTACATTATATGAACCATTTTCATTGGTATCAGCTCGGATATGTTATTCATCTTTCTACTATTTTCAATAAATTATGCCCCATTCCATGTAATCTATGTAATCCAATTACAATCTACTCAACTCAACATTTTCACATGACAGAAGAGAAAGCATAGTATTGGAACTCAGGAAAAAATAATTTTACATTCTTACCAAAATTTTCTAACATACCAGTGAAGACTGTGATGCCCAGCTCAGATGACGATTCACAGTCCCACAGGCCCACACTGGAGCACGTACGGGAGATGCTGGTGACGTCTCACTGGTACTCTCCCCACTTCCCTTCCCAATGCCTGGCTGGACTATGTAACTGTTCATTCCTATTGAATTTTACCTCTTTCTCACAACTGCCATATAGCTATGCCATACTCAACATGTCCCCCACATCCAACTGAATACCTCAGGTTCATTGGAGAAATGTTTCCTGAATCTGAGACGTCCTCTGCATTCCTGAAGGTATGTTTTTGCTTTAGCCCTGCCTGTCACTCTTTTCCTTGTCTGTTTTACCTAATGTCCTCACCATTCAGCATCCTTCCAATGTGGGCCATCCTCTACATTATCCACCAGTTGTTTCAAAAAATCTTATCACAAGACTCCCTATTAATGTCCAGGTTCCTCATTTACTTGTTCTTTCATTCAGTCATTAAGTAAGCATTTATTGAGTACCTACTGTGTGCCAGCTATTACATGAGCCTTGGTGGTAAAATGAAAGCAGACATGGTGATGAGCTCATCCTAGACCTCTCATAATCTGGCTGCTGTCTGCCTCACTGGTGATATTCCTGAGGATGCCCAGGTCACAGCCAAGTGCTCACTGCACACTTCACACATCCTCTTTCCTCTTCCAAGAATTCACTTCCATTTCATCTTTACCTGGTAAACCCCTATTCATCCTTCAGGGACACAATTTTCTGTGAAGCATTCTTCAGCCATGAGGCAGAATTCAGATACTTTTCTTCTCTCCTCCCACAGCATCTATGGGTGTTCTTACTACTTATTTTGCACGAAGCATTGTAATTATTTGTCCGGGAGTTGGGAAAGCCTGGTGTCCATTTACTGTTATCTTTTTTTCCCCTTATCATTCTGCATGGAACTTCTCAACTAAATATGAGAAGAAAAAGCAAATTACCGTGTTGTTACTGTACACGACAGTAGTTTCTGAAAATGGCAGAAACCCATCTTGGGATTGGGACTTCTGAAGCCAGATGTCATTTTGGATATGGGAACCTGTGGCTCCTTGCCTTCCTGCTTCCTGAGGAACCTTAGGCAGGTAACTGGAGAATATTCCCTAGTCTCCACTTGAAGCAGCCAGCCCCTAAGGAGAATGGGTGGGGAGGCACATCCACCAAGTCAGAATGGGGTATTCACTCCACCTAATGTCCTGTAGCATAAACAGGTGCACTCAGGGAAATGAGCAACCATTTGAAGCCATGTCCATTTCACGAAGCAAGCAGCTATGTGTGGTACACGCCATGGAGACCCCCGCTGGCCAAACCACATAGCAAACAGACAAGGATCAGTACATTCAAAGAATGTAATTAGGTCCTATCATGACCAGACCTCATTTTTATGTGGGGGCAACAGATCCCATAAAAAGAAAGCAAAGCAGGAGAAGCCAAGATGGTAGAACAGCATGGAAGTTTTTGGTGTGTCTCGTGTCCATGAAATCCAGCCAGACCAACATTAAACCATCCTGCACACCTAGAAAACTGATTGGAGGATTAACACAACAATCTGCACAACCTGAACCACAGAATTTAGCAGGTACACAGAGCAGAGAGGTGAACTTGGGGAACAAGAAGCCGCAGGAAGGGAGGTGCTTTTGCAGGCAGAGAGGATGGAGACAGGGGACGGGGGGATATGGAAAAAGCACCCCTCCCCAAAAGCAGCTAGAGAAAAAGTGGAACATTGGAAACAGCCACAGGGACTAAACTAAAAAGGGAGAAAGGAGAAAGAAGAGGGTTTAAGTTCTATTAAGACCGTAAACAAAGGGAGCACAAAGGCTGCAACTCCGCAGTTCGATACCTGGCAGTGCTCTGGTGGAAAAGGCAAATCCCCAGGAGGAGAGTGGGGTCCAAGAGGTTCTCGGGCCACACGGGAAAAGCTGTTCCACTGCTGGAAGAACATTTGGTAGAGACTGCTGAAGCCACCTGGTCCCAGCAGGCCCCAGAAAACGGCCACATTCGCTGGTGCTAGAACAAGGTCATTAAGTGTGAAGGCTGGCACCAGATGTGTGTTGATTTTTCATAATCCCTGAAAAGCTGCTGCTACACTATCTCGACAACTTTTTCTGGGGCAGACTGGCACCTGGCCACAGTCTTGGGGCACCGGGAGCAGCAGGGTCCAGCAAGTATTCCTGGGTGCAGCCAACATTCAGCCATTGCTCATTTGGCCATTGCTCACAGAGACCTGCCTGCAGAGGGGCGGAATGGGTCAAAGCCGCAGTCCTTCAGAAGTAAGGGGCCAGGGAAAACAGCCGCATCTGAGACAAAACTCAGGAGAGAGGTACTGCCTGGGGCCTGGTCATGGACAGTGAAAAAGCAGGGAGTAGAGGAAAGCTGAAAGAGAGAATGGGTGGGCAAGTGCTGATCCAGGAGAAGAGTTCTGATACTAGAGACTGGGTAGCTGGGTGACGCCATTTTCACCGCTCCCGCGCATGCAAATACACACCAGGAACGCCACAACACTCCACCCCAGTAGGTTAGCAGCACCAACTGGAGAAGAATGGAGCCGTTGCACTGAGCCCTGCCCAACTGGGCCAACCTTGCTCTGAAGAACACAAGTGTCAACGCCTAGTTAGTTTATGGACTATAAAGCACTTCATAGTCTGACTTCTATGGGAAAAAGAAGTAATTTCAGTCCTATTTCAATCTGTTAACAGGTCCATCTCTTCAATTTCCTTTCTTTTTTTTTTCTTTTCACTTCTATTCTTTTCCTTGAATACAGAAAGAAAAAAATTGTTTTTTATATTCAATTTTTATTAAAAATATTTTTCTTTAATTTTTTTTACTATATTTTACTTTTGTGTAAATTTTTTCAAATTCTGTTTTACCTCCATCATTTTTAGTCTACTACAGTGTACTCACTTTTGCAAATTTTCTAACGATTTCCATTTTTTCTCTTTTTTTCTCTTCTTTTTCTTGACACAGAAATAGAAAAAATTCATTTTTAGTTTTAATTTTTATTAAAAATATTTTTAATTTTCTCCTATATTCTTTGCCTGTGTAAATTTTTTCAAACTCTATTTTACCCCCTCCACCTCATTTTAGTCAACTTCAGTGCATTCATTTTTTCAAATTCTCAAACAATTTCTTTTTTCCTTTTCCCCCCTTTTTGTTCTCTAATCTATCAAACCACTTTCAACACCCAAACCAAAACACACCTGGGATCTAGCATCATCTATTCAATTTGTGTGTGTGCATGTGTTTTTAATTTTTTGATTTTAATATTTTTTTAATTATAATTTTTCTACCTCATTATTTCCTTTTCTCCCTTCAAAATGACAAAACGAAGGAATTCACCCAAAAGACAGAGCATGAAGAAACGACAGCCAGGGATTTAACCAACACAGATACAAGCAAGATGTCTGAACCAGAATTTAGAATCATGATAATAACAATACTAGCTGCAGTCAAAAATAGATTAGAATCCCTTTCAGCAGAGAAAAAAAGAAGTAAAAAATATCCAGAATGAAATGAAAAATGCTATAACTGAGCTGCAATCACGGATGGATGCCATGGCAGCAAGGATGGATGAAGCAGAACATAGAACCAGCAATATAGAGGACAAACTTATAGAGAATGATGAAGCAGAAAAATAAAGAGGGAGAATGAGGCAAAAGAGCACAATTTAAGAATTAGAGAAATCAGTGACTCATCAAAAAGGAAAAACACCAGAATCATAGGGGTCCCAAAAGAGGAAGAGAGAGAAATAGGGGTAGAAGGGTTATGTGAGCAAATCATAGCAGAAAACTTTCCTAACCTGGGGTAAGACACAGACATCAAATTCCAGGAAGCACAGAGGACCCCCATTAGATTCAACAAAAACCGACTATCAACAAGGCATATCATAGTAAAATTCACAAAATATTCAGGCAAGGAGACAATCAAGAAAGCAGCAAGGGGGGCGCCTGGGTGGCGCAGTCAGTTAAGCGTCCGACTTCACCCAGGTCACGATCTCGCGGTCTGTGAGTTCGAGCCCCGCGTCAGGCTCTGGGCTGATGGCTTGGAGCCTGGAGCCTGTTTCCGATTCTGTGTCCCCCTCTCTCTCTGCCCCTCCCCCGTTCATGCTCTGTCTCTCTCTGTCCCAAAAATAAATAAAAAACGTTGAAAAAAAAAAAAAAAGAAAGCAGCAAGGGAAAAAAGTCCCTAACCTACAAAGAAAGACATATCAGGTTTGCAGCAGACCTATCCACAGAAATTTGACAGGCCAGAATGGAGTGGCAGGATATATTCAATGTGCTGAATCAGAAAAATATGCAGCCAAGAATTTTTTATCCAGCAAGCCTGTCATTCAAAATAGAAGGAGAGATAAAAAGTTTCCAGACAAACAAAAATTAAAGGAGTTTGTGACCACTAAACCAGCCCTGCAAGAAATTTTAAGGGGGACTCTCTGAGGGGAGAAAAGATGAATGAATGAATGAATGAATGAATAAATAAATAAATAAATAAATACCAAAAGCAACAAAGATTAGAAAGGACCAGAGAACACCACCAGAAACTCCAACACTACAAGCAACATAATGGCAATAAATTCCTATCTTTCAGTACTCACTCTAAACGTCAATGGACTCAATGCTCCAATCAAAAGACAGAGGGTAACAGAATGGATAAGAAAACAAGATCCATCTATATGCTGTTTACGAGAGACCCACTTTAGATCTAAAGACACCTTCAGATTGAAAGTAAGGGGATGGAGAACCATCTACCATGTTAATGGTCAACAAAAGAAAGCCAGAGTAGCCATACTTATATCAGACAATCCAGATTTAAAATAAAGACTGTATCAAAAGATGCAGAAGGGTATTATATCATAATCAAGGAGTCTATCCACCAAGAAGACCTAACAATTGTAAACATTTATGCACCAAACGTGATGGCACCCAAATATATAAATCAATTAATCACAAACATAAAAAAACTCATCAATAGTAGTACCATAAGAGTAGGAGATTTCAACTCCCCATTCACAGCAATGGACAGATCATCTAATCAAAAAATCAGCAAGGAACAATGGCTTTGAATGACACACTGGACCAGATGGACTTAACAGATATATTCAGAACATTTCATCCTAAAGCAGTGGAATATATATTCTTCTCCAGTGCACATGGAACATTCTCCTGAATACACAACATAGTGGGACACAAATCAGCCCTCAACAAGTACAAAAAGACTGAGATCATACCGTGCATATTTTCACACCACAACACCATGAAACTCGAAATCAACCACAAGAAAAAATTTGGAAAGGTAACAAATACTTGGAGACTGAAGAACATCCTACTAAAGAATGAATGGGCCAAATAAAGTTAAAGAGGAAATTAAAAAGTATATGGAAGCCAATGAAAATGATAACACCACAATCCAAAACCTCTGGGACGCAGCAAAGGCAGTCATAAGAGGAAAGTATATAGCAATCCAGGCCTTCCTAAAGAAGGAAGAAAGATCTCAGATACACAACCTAACCTTACGCCTTTAGGCATAAGGAGCTGGAAAAAGAGCAGCAAATAAAACCCAAAACCAGAAGAAGACAGGAAATAATAAAGATCAGAGCAGAAATTAATGCTATTGAAAACAAAAACAAACAAACAAACAAAAAAAAAACCAACAACAACAATAACAAAAAACCCCAGTAGAACAGATGAAACCAGAAGCTGGTTCTTTGAAAGAATTAACAAAATTGGTAAACCACTAGCCAGTTTGATCAAAAAGAAAAAGGAAAGGACCCAAAGAAATGAAATCAAGAATCAAAGAGGAGAGATCACAACCAACACAGCAGAAATAAAAACAATAATAAGAGAATATTATGAGCAATCATATGCCAATAAAATGGGCAATCTGGAAGAAATGGACAAATTCCTAGAAATATATACACCACCAAAACTGAAACAGGAAGAAATAGAAAATTTGAACAGACCCATAACCAGTAAGGAAATCAAATTGGTAATCAAAACTCTCCCCAAAAACAAGAGTCCAGGGCCAGATGGCTTTCCAGGGGAATACTACCAAACATTTCAGGAAGAGTTAACACCTATTCTCTTGAAGCTGTTCCAAAAATGGAAGGAAAATTTCCAAACTCTTTCTATGAAGCCAGCTTTACCTTGATTCCAAAACCAGACAGAGACCCCAAAAAGGAGAACTATAGACCAATTTCCCTGATGAACATGGATGCAAAATTCCTCAACAAGATATTAGCCAACCAGATCCAACAACGCATTAAAAACATCATTCACCATGACCAAGTGGGATTTATACCTGGGATGCAGGGCTGGTTCAATATCCACAAAACAATTAATGTGATTCATCACATGAATAAAAGAAAGGACAAGAACCATATGATCCTCTCAATAGATGCAGAGAAAGCACTTGACAAAATATAGCATCCTTTCTTGATAAAAACCCTCAAGAAAGTAGGGATAGAAGGAGCATACCTCAAGATCATAAAAGCCATATATGAACGACCCAATGCTAATATCACCCTCAGTGGGGAAAAACTGAAAGCTTTCCCCCTAAGGTCAGGAACAAGACAGGAATGTCCACTCTTGCGACCGTTATTCAACATAGTATTGGAAGTCTTAGCTTCTGCAATCAGACAACACAAAAAATAAAAGGCATCCAAATAGGCCAGAAGGAGGTCAAATTTTCACTCTTCACAGATGACATGATACTCTATATGGAAAACCCAAAAGATTCCACCAAAAAACTGCTAGAATTGATTCATGAATTCAGCAAAGTTGCAGGACATAAAATCAACGCACACAAATCGGTTGCATTCCTATACACAAACAATGAAGCGACAGAAAGAGAAATCAAGGAATCGATCCCATTTACAATTGCACCAAAAACCATAAAATACCTAGGAATAAATCTAAACAAAGAGGTGAAAAATCTATACACTGAAAACCATAGAAAGCTTATGAAACAAATTGAAGAAGACACAAAAAAATGGAAAAAGATTCCAGGAAGAAAAAATGTTATTAATATGTCGATACTACCCAAAGCAATCTACATATTCAATGCAATCCCTATCAAAATAACACCAGCATTCTTCACAGAGCTAGAACAAATAATCCTAAAATTTGTATGGAACCAGAAAAGATCCCAAAGAGCCAAAGCAATCTTGAAAAAGAAAACCAAAGCAGGAGGCATCACAATCCCAGACTTCAAGCTATACTACAAAGCTGTAATCATCAAGACAGTATGGTACTGGCACAAGAACAGACCCTCAGATCAATGGAACAGAACAGAGAACCCAGAAATGGACCCACAGACGTATGGCCAACTAATCTTTGACAAAGGAGGAAAGAATATCCAATGCAATAAAGACAGTCTCTTCAGCAAGTGGTGCTGGGAAAACTGGACAGCGACATGCAGAAGAATGAACCTGGACCACTTTCTTACACCACACACAGAAATAAACTCAAAATGGATGAAAGACCTAAACATAAGACAGGAAGCCATCAAATTCCTTGAGGAGAAAGCAGGCAAAAACCTCTTACTCTACACATCTCTGGAGGCAAGGGAAACAAAAGCAAAAAGGAACTACTGGGACCTCATCAAAATAAAAAGCTTCTGCACAGTGAAGGAAACAATCAGCAAAACAAAAAGGCAACCGACAGAATGGGAGAAGATATTTGCAAATGACATTTTGGATAAAGAGTTGGTATTAAAAAATCTGTAAAGAACTTATCAAACTTGACACCCAAAAAACAAATAATCCACTGAAGAAATGGGAAAAAGACATGAACAGACACTTTTCCAAAGAAGACATCCAGATGGCTAACAGACACATGAAAAGATGCTCAACATCACTCATCATCAGGGAAATACAAATCAAAATAATGAGATACCACCTCACACCTGTCAGAAAGCCAAAAATTAACAACTCAGGACAACAGATGTTGGTGAGGATGCAGAGAAAAAGGATCTCTTTTGCATTGTTGGTGGCCGCTGGTACAGCTACTGGTGCAAGCTGGTGCAGCCACTCTGGAAAACAGCATGGAGGTTCCTCAAAAAACTAAAAATAGAACTACCCTACAACCCAGGAATTGTACTACTAGGCATTTATCCAAGGGATACAGGTGGGCTCTTTCAAAGGGACACATGCACTCCCATGTTTACAGCAACACTATCAACAATAGCCAAAGTATGGAAAGAGCCCAAAATCCATCAGTGGATGAATGGATAAAGATGTGGTATACACGTACAATGGAGTATTACTCGGCAATCAAAAAGAATGAAATTTTGCCATTTGCAACTACGTGGATGGAAGTAGAGGGTATTATGCTAAGTGAAATTAGTCAGTCTGAGAAAGACAAAAATCATACGAGTTCACTCATGAGGATGTTAAGAGACAAAACAGATGAGCATAAGGGAAGGGAAACAAAAATAATATAAAAACAGGTAGGGGGACAAAACAGAAGAGACTCATAAATGTGGAGAACAAACAGTGTTACTGGAGGGGTTGTGGGAGGGGGGATGGGCTAAATGGGTAAGGGGCACTAAGGAATCAACTCCTGAAATCATTGTTGCACCATAGGCTGATTTGAATATAAATTTAAAAAAATAAAAAATTATTAGAAAGCACAGCAAAAAAAAAAAAAAAAAAAAAAAAACAGAAAAAGAAAAAGCAAAGCAAAGGAAAAGACAATTCTAACTATAGGGTTTTCTGAAGCTCTAAGCTGTCAATACAAACATCAACCATCCTAGTTTTGGACATCTTTCCAGGTCCAGGTGACTAACACAATTTAAAAAGAGAAACACAGCTAAAAAGGAGGAGAGGGGCACCTGGGTGGCCCAGTCGGGTAAGCGTCCGACTTAGGTCACGATCTCACGGTTCGTGAGTTCGAGCCCTGCATGAGCCTCTGTGCTGACAGCTCAGAGCCTAGAGCCTGTTTCGGATTCTGTGTCTCCCTCTCTCTGTTCGTACTCTGTCTCTCTCAAAAATAAACATTAAAACAAATTTTTAAAAAAGAGGAAGAGAGGGAGAAGAGGTGGAGGAGGGAGAATAAACACTAATTCATCAAGTTGGAAAGAATAGAGCCGGTACGCCAGTCTGATGGCTGCTTCTCACCCATCTCTCTACAATCTTATTTCTTCTCACGTAGCCTCCTTTCCCCAAAAAAACAACATAGTAAAGGGAAATGATAATGTCTTGGTGGCTAATGCAGCCTTGAGGGGGAAAAAAAAAGTTCTCCTAAATGCAAGTTGAAGTCCCTGCAGGGCAATAAACAAAATCCTACTTTGACAAAATGCAATGAGTATGTGCCCTGGTGACATCTTCCAGCCAGCCACGAAAGGTGGATAGAGGGACTTGACTGGGCTGCCTCTGAGTTCCCCCTCAAGTCACCAAGAAGGCAGGGGGGACACCTGATACATGGCCTAGCTTGCCTTGTAGCTTGGAAAAGCTGGCAATCAGAGCCATTCCTCAGAACAGCAAATCCTCTTCTGGTTTTGCCTCTGACCCTGATGGCACTCCCTTTCCCCCTAACTCCCAAACATGGCCTCATGCCCTTGAGCTGCGCCCCCTGCTCCCCAAATGAACAGCCAAATTGCCCTGACATGGTATCTTTGCAGAAGCCATCCCAGGAGCATGCCTAAGTATAAGCAGGCTATGGAGGGTTGAGGGTGAGAAAGGGCGACCGGGTTCAAAAGTAAAGTCATGGGGAATAATGAGACTGTTCCGCCCAGCTCCCAGCCAGCCAGGGGAGCAGACTGCCCTTTCAAATTGGGTGTCCCAGCTCAGGCAGCTGAAATAACTGGTCACGGAGAGCTGCAAGCAAATTGCTTTGACAAGGCTGTTACTGTTGTAAGGGTTCAAGGGTGCCGGCCACTAGGTCAGCGGCTGCCAATCAAGCGGACAGAAAAAGCCGCTCATTGAGCCTGTGATTTCCACCTAGGCCGCAATTATCCCTGACTATTCCTGTACCTCAGCAGCGCCTCTGATTAAACCTGCCTCCCTTTTACATCTCTTTCAGAGTGCGCTTCACACACTAATTAGTTGCCGGCTCTCCGCTGAGATGTCAGACCCTCCGTCAATTTATCTCTATTTCAGCCTGCTCAGAGTGACTTCCCCAGTTATCAAAATTTAATCATGCCTTCAAAAATGTTGAAAAGTGGTCATTAGAGGCAAAAGGCCACAGGATACAATATTCATTTTTCTCTATCTTCCAGCCATCCAGCTGGCATCTATAATGGATATCCTGGGGGCTGTGAGAACACGTTGATTTATGCAACCTCGGCCTGCTCTCCCTGTGCTCCACCAGGCTGCTTGAGAGAACAGGCTTTAACAAGGTCTGAGGTGGGAGGACATTAATCACGGCGGCATTGTATGTGGAAAAGGGTGCTGTGTAGTCAGAGAACCCCCTACAGTAGGGCAGTTAGATTTTTTTTTTTACCACCTTCTTAGTGATAAAAGAGAGTTTGACAATTGATTAGACCTCTCTGTAACCTTGCAGCCCTGGGAAATGATGAGAGAGAGAAGAGAGGAAGAGAATGATTCTCATACCAACGGTTTTAAATGTGCAATAACTTTATGATTCTTGACTGAAACTGGCTATCAAAATCAGTCCCAACTCAATACCATCTGAAAAAGAAGATCATTCGTGGAATAAGAGCCCTTTTGGCCGGATGTGTCAGAGCCAATCACAGGCACCGGGGTCCTGCGGTGACTGCTGGCTGCCTCATACGGGGGGTTCTGATAAAAATCACATCTGATAAATTCACCTCTGCCTGCCTGCTTGGCTGGAAAGAAGGTTTTAGTCCAAAATCAACAATGATGAACCGAAATCCATCAGCAACTGGGAATTGCTTTTCCCCTTCCCTCCATCTTGCTTCAGAGCCGTCCACTTCACTCCGTGGCTTTTCCCTTCTTCTACTCATGTTGTTTCCAAGTCTACGGGAGGGAAAGGTGGACACTGGACCTCGTCCCTCTGGCTGCTGCAAAAGCAGAACACATCTTTGCCAGGTGTCCCTGCTCCCTTGATACATTCTGATCTTTAATACCCACAGCCCCTCTCTGGGCTTGTCCCTGCCCCTGCTGCTGAGAGCAGAGTCACCAGTCACACAGAACACGAAAGGTGATTTTTTCTGTCTTTTTATTCATGGCAGAAATGTCTTATGTTAACACTTCTTTTGATCCTCATTCCAGTCATTCTTTGATGCCTTTGGTGGAGGGAGAAACAGGCAAGTAGAAAGCCTTTAGGTAAGACACTTAAAAAGGCCCAGTGTAGCATGAAAGAAATGGGGTGTGGTGATAATTTGACTGTAAGCCTTTTGTACCCGTCTTCATGTTCTTACCCCCTCTCATCTGCTCGTCCTTCCACGTTCTGAAGCCCACAGTGACTTTCCTTCTTCCTTCTCTGGGAATTCAGCCTACGTCTAGAACCGGGAGGGGACAGCCACATACATAGAGAATAGTCAGAGGAGACTCCTCCTGGAGAAGCAAGGGAATTTCTTCTGTTTCTGTTGGAGTGTTAGGGAAAGTGAAATAATCTGAAGTAACACATAATTTCAGAGCTCGTGCCCCAGCCAGATTTTTCCCACGGCCATTCTTCTTAAGGGGAGGATCCATCTTATGGTCAAACCCAGAAACAGGCCAGACTAGGAAAGAGGGAGGCAAAAGGGAAGGAAGCCATGCGTTGTTTCACTTTGCTGGCTCGCCACCCTACATCGACTGACCCATTATGAAACATACTCCAGATATAAGGGCAAGAACAGACACCTGACAACAATGGCTTAGAATACAGAAAGGTGATAAGAAAGGATTGTACACATTACCTTGAAATGGTACTTCTATCGACAATGGATCCCGGCACTGTTGTTTTCTGAACCCAGTCATGATGAGCTCTATGCACCCCAGCCAGATTTATTTTCAAGCCTGGAGCCTGTCACCACATGGTTCCTGAACTAGACTTCACTATCCAAACTACAAGTGCAGCCCTCCAGACATTCTGCCTTGCATTTTTAATCCTGCATCAACGTGAACCATGGTATCCATCTTGCTACCTGTGCTTCTCCCATACCTTGAGAGCATACCCAGTGCTGGGTACTGGGAAGCACTTGCTCTGGATACGACCCTAACACCGAGAAAGGGAAAAATACAAATAAAGTTATAAACAGCCATGCTCCACTCAACAAACGACCAGAATGACTGCCTGAATGATGTAAACTGTTACTATGTGAAAGTACAGACTCTCTCAAGCTTGTGAATCCAGTGAGGTATGATATGAATGGAGAGAATAGCATCATGGAGAAAAACGGAAAGATGTTGTCATAATAGTCCTATATAAAAATGGAGAACATTTTACATTATCTGCAGTGTTTGCGATAATAAAGCACAAATTTGTAAATTTGAATGCACATAAAGGGAAGCTTTTGGCAACAGTATCTGAGTCTATTTACTCTACCAAGAAGCACGTCTCTACATTTTTTGAACTGTTGTACTGCCTCAGCACTTTAAAGGTATGAAAAACAATCTACCTTCCCCGAATTTATTCAATATTATTTTAGAGGGGTGCCTGGGTGGTTCAGTCAGTCAGTGGGGCGGCCGACTTCAGCTCAGGTCATGATCTCACAGTCCGTGAGTTCGAGCCCCGTGTCGGGCTCTGTGCTGACAGCTCAGAGCCTGGAGCCTGTTTCAGATTCTGTGTCTCCCTCTCTCTGACCCTCCCCTGATCATGCTCTGTCTCTCTCTGTCTCAAAAATAAGTAAACGTTAAAAAAAAAAAAATATATATATATATATACACACATATATATATTATTTTAGAGCAGCAATACTTAGCCTAAGTTCCATAGATGCCCTCTACCCAGCCAAGAGGTCCCTTGATAGAATTCAGAGGGTCTGAGAATTTTGGTGAAAAAGTATTCCTTCATTTTCACTACCCTCCAGCTGTAAGTGAGCATTTCATTCAATTATGAATACAGACCACAGAGCACGCTAGTATTGGGAGAATGTGTGTGTGTGTGTGTGTGTGTGTGTGTGTGTGTGTGTGTGTTTGCATCTCCTGGAGCACAACAGTGCTAGAATGATCAGAAGCTCATTATAATCTCATTATCCAAATATTGAATGTTTTTCATGAGATCTGTGGTATGGCTGGCAAAAACAACACACACACACACACACACACACACACACACACACACACACACACAGCATAATAACAAGGTGGCCGTATAATTTATTGTCTAAACCAGGACAGTTTGAGAGTGATAGAGACACTATTAGTAACTATGACAGGACAACAGTTGTAAACTGGAATTGTCCCCCGATGAGCCATGCAGTATGGCCACATTAACATTAATTTAATTTCATGCAATATTAATAACATTTTTGCCTATTTCCATCTTTAAGCCATTCAGACAAGTCTACCCATCCTAAAATATATTGTGAGAAGTGACAAAAGTCCACTGATTAGCCCTGCAGAGCTTGCATGTGAATAAGTCTTGTTGCAGAATTCCAATTCTGAGTTACAGGGAGTCAAGAAGACAAAGCGCAGTATCTATGTCTTGGGCTTCAGTAGCTAAATTTTAACAGTGGCCAGCTGAACAAATCCAATCCCTCAATTCAGAGGAAGGTACACGAGATATTTTTTGATACCTGGAAACAATGCCTCCTCAATAATGGCTTACATAGAACAATTCTAGTATGCCATTTTTGATCACCCTAACGCACATAAACAAGTAAGACTCTTTAATCCTGCGCCGCGGTTACATTAGAACCCTTCTACTATCAGCTCACTGTTGGCAAGAATTATCCCCTAGTAAGTGATATAATTAATCATATAGGGCAGAGCTATTTTTATGTAATAAATTTGATGTGCCATTACGCTCAATGAGAGTATTTAAAATGTGAAGAAAAAAGTAGACAACACTGGGGAACAGAGTTAAAATATACTCAACAAATCATTTTATAACACACAAATAATTGAACGCTAAAATAGTAAATGAATTTTCACTGCAGATTCTTTATCCTTTCCCAGTCTTCGCCCATTCCCAGCTCACCACTTCTGGTCTTCGTGCATCCCTATTTGCCTTTGGTTACTCCATATCACTGCCTAAGGAATCACTAGAAGTGCTTACTCAGTACATGAATCTTCACCTGCCCAGGATGGGAAATAAATAGAAAATCCAGCCAGATGGCCGCTAAGGTTCTCTGAAATTTAGAGATTCTGTAATTTTGAATCCAATACAACAAATTTGGTTATAAAAATATCTTAGAATACATTTCAAGATCTAATTCCAGACTGGTAGATTAGCCATGACATTGGGTTAACTATGTCAATACTTCCATCCAAGAGTGATTTTTATTAAAAGGTATCACTCTTATGGATCTGTAAGTTGAAGGAAATACATCAGAAGACTCCCGACACCATCACAAGTAGTCCTTATTCTCCAATCTAAAAACACTGAGTCTTCAAAATAAGACAGGGAAGGTCATTGAAAAAAAGAAGTATCTGAAATTAAAGCCATGATCTATATTAATTACAGGAAGGTGACAAGAAAATGTTTTCCAGAGTTTTAGGAATGTCCACATCCAGAAAGATGCAATATGGTACACTTTTCCCTGTGTCCCCAAATTAGTACAACTAAACCCACTGGGAATTATATATATAAAACAGACATAATAAGACTCTGAAAGTCAGAGAGAAGAAAAATAAACTGGCCAGGAACCTGAGTGCCCAAGTAACAACATGATGGTGAGTTCCTTGGGTTTTCTTATTGCCCCACACATCTTAGATTTGGACGGGAAGCCAGCAACTCAAAAATGCCAAAGATATCAAACAAAAAAAGCCCCCATGAGAAATACAAATCAAAACCACAATGAGGTACCACCTCACACCTGTCAGAATGGCTAACATTAACAGCTCAGGCAACAACAGATGTTGGCGAGGATGTGGAGAAAGACATTCTCTTTTGCACTGCCGGTGGGAATGCAAGCTGGTGCAGCCACTCTGGAAAACAGTATGGAGGTACCCCCAAAAAATTAAAACTAGAACTACCCTATGACCCAGCAATTGCACTACTAGGAATTTATCCAAGGGATACAGGTATGCTGTTTCAAAGAGGCACATGCACCCCAATGTTTACAGCCATCATGGCTATCAACAATAGCCAAAGTATGGAAAGAGCCCACATGTCCATTGATGGATGAATGGATATAGATGTGGTATATGTATACAATGGAGTATTACTTGGCAATCAAAAAGCATTAAATCTTGCCATTTGCAACTACATGGATGTAACTAGAGGGTATTATGCTAAGTGAAATTAGAGAAAGACAAATATGACTTCACTCATATGAGAACTTTAAGATACAAAACAGATGAAAATAAGAGAAGAAAAGCAAAAATAATACAAAAACAGGGAGGGGGACAAAACATAAAAGACTCTTAAATACGCAGAACAAACAGAGGGTTACTGGAGGGGTTGTGGGAGGGGGGATGGGCTAAATGGGTAAGGGGTATTAAGCAATCTACTCCTGAAATCACTGTTGCACTATATGCTAACTAACTTGGATGTAAATTACAAATAAACAAATAAATAAATAAATAAATAGAAAGGAAAAAAATAAGTCCCCATGAGAACCAGATGTCTCTATCCAAAAAACCAGAAGAAGGGCATCCTAGAAAGACAGAAATATTTTTAGACAATAATCATTCTACATCAGCCAAACACCAAAGAAAAAAACTGTAGTGCCATCCTTACCCACACTAGCAAAGTCCAAACAAGCAGCCAGACTTCCACCCTCATGAGGCTATAAAAAGGTGTCCCAACACCCCCACCAGGATGGTTTCAAAGGGGGTAAGTAAGGACCTGGGACCTTCATCCTTGCCAGCTGGTAACAAGCTCCTTCCTCCCCACCAGAGTGTCAGTGCAGACCACAATGAAACCCTGGCCTGCCACCTCCACCTTTTAGTAATAAGACTCCTGTCCATTCCCCACTGGGGTGGTATCAGAAGAGACCTGTTACAGAGCTAGAATTTGCCCCATCTCAAGACAGTAATGAGGCCAGCTCCCACCACAGTAACACTAGACACCGCATGGGAGACAGAATCCCATTCCTGCCTAGTAGAAACAAGGAATATCCTGCTTCTGATTTAAGGAACAATGAGAGGGGAATTTAGATTCCCCTAGAATCTAAATTCTGTCTCCGCCTAGAAGTAACAAAGTGATGCTTCTGTTTCCCCTTCCAAATCAGTGTCAAAGGAAGCTAGCTAGAACAAAAAGGCTTAAAATAAGATCCCAAGTTCTCATAACATAAAACTGTCTACATTTTAATCAAAAATTGCTGGTCATACCAAGAATATCTCAAACTGAGTGAAAAGACAATCAATGTATCCCAACACTGAGAAAAAGACAGAGATGGTAGAATTATTTTTTAAGGTTTATTTATTTATTTTGGGAGAGAGAGAGAGAGCAGGAGAGGGGCAAGGCAAAAGGAGGGAGGGAGGGAGGGAGGGAGAAAGAGAGAGAGAGAGAGAATGAATCCCAAGCAGGCTCTGCAACATTAGCATGAAGCTTGACATGGGCTCAAAGCCACCAAACCACGAGACCATGAAAGATGGTAGAATTATTGAACAAAAGTTTTATAGTAACCATGATAAAAGGTTTAACAAGCAATCACAAAGAAAAAACTGGAAAATATCAGCAAAGAAGTAAAAGATTTAAAGAATGAAATAGAGATTTTATTTTATTTTACCAAATGGAAACTTTAGAACTAAAAAATACGATAATCAAAATAAAAATCTCAGGAGATGGGCTGAAGGACAGAATAGAGGGGATGAGAAGAAAGAATTATTGAACTGGGAGACAGAAAAAGATAAATTACCCAATCTGAACAATAGACAATGTACTTTTATTTTTATTTTTTAATATAATTTATTGTCCAATTGGTTTCCATACAACACCCAGTGCTCACCCAACAGGTGCCTTCCTCAATGCTCATATACTTTTAAAAAGTGCATAGAGCCTCAGGTACCTGTGGGACTTTAGCAAAAGATCCAACATTCATGTTACCAAGTCGCAGGAGAGGATAAAGGGGACAGGCCTGAAAAAATATTCAAATAAAAGCTAAAAACTTCCCAAATTTGGCAAGAGACATAAGCCCACAGATTCAAGAAGCTGACTTAACCAAAACAGGACAAATACAAAGAAATCCATGCCAAGGTATCATAAACAAACTTCTGAAAACTAAAGACAATGAAAAAGCTCTTGAAAGTAGCCAGAGAAAACAGACACCTTACATAGAGAGAAGACAATTTTTGAATAACATCTCACCACAGAAGACACAAGGAAGTGGCACAATGTTCAGCAAGTACTAAAAGGACAAAAACTGTCAATGCAGAGCCTCATGCCTAGCAAAAATACTGATAAAATTCACCAACCTCTAGCAAGACTGACAAAAAAAGACACAAATTAACAATATCAAGAATGAAGCAGGGATATCACTACAGACCCTACAGTCATCAAAAAGATAAGAGAATGCTATGAACAACTCTATATACATACATTTGATAATTAAGATGAAATAAACCAATCTTTTACAAAATATATTACAACTCACTCAAAATCAAATAAATTGAAATAAATAAATACAGCTATTAAAAATTTAATAACTCAGAATTTTAAAACTCCAAAAACAGAAATCTCCAAGCCCAGAGGGTTTCACCAGAGATTTATACCAAACATTGGAAGAAGAATTAACACTGATTACATAATATATTTTTCTGAAATTAGGAGAGGGGAGAACACATCCCAATTAACTTTATGAAGGTAAAAATATCCTGATTATCAAAACCACACAAAGACAGTACAAACAAGAAAATTATAGGCCAATATCCTCATTAATACAGACACAAAAACTGGTAACAAAGTATTTGCAAATAGAATTCAACAATACATAAAAATAATTACATACCATGACCAAGTGGCATTCATTCCAGGAATGGGAACTTGATTCAATATTCAAAAACCAATCAATGTAATACATCACATTAACAAGATAAAGAAAAAAATCACATGACCATAATCATCAATGCAGGAAAACATTTGACAATTCAGTCATGATAAAAACCCTCAGAAAAATAGGTATAGAAGAGGACTTCCTTAATTTCATAAAAGAGAATCTACAAAAACCTACAACTAACATTTTACTTCATAGTGAAAGTAAAATTATTTCTCCTTAACACTAAGAACAAAGCTTATTTAAGGCAAAAGAGGAAATAAATGACATAGAGATGATAAAGGAAGATGTAAAACTGTTCTAATTTGATTAGAACGTTATAGATGATTGTCTAGGTAGAAAATCCCAAGGAATACAATAAACAATACAAATAAAGCAACAAGCAATAAAATTTCTAAAACTAACAAGTGAATTCAGCAAGGCCACAGAATATAAGATAGACATACCAAAAATCAACTGCATTTGTATATACTAAAAATGAGCATATGGACAATGAAATTAAAATTTCAATACCATGTAGGGATACCTGGGTGGCTCAGTTGGTTAAGTGTCTGACTCTCGATTTTGGCTCAAGTCATGATCTCACAGTTTGTGAATTCAAGCCTCACGTCCAGCTCTGTGCTGACAATGAAGAGCCTGCTTGGGATTCACTGTCTCCTTCTCTCTCTCTGCCCTGCTCACTCTCAATCTCTCTCTCAAAAATAAATAAATATAAACTTAAAAAAAGCAATATCATTTACAATCACTCACAAAAATATTTAGGTATAAATTAATAAAACATGTACAGAACTTACATACTGAAAGAGTATATGTCGCAGATGAAAGAAATCAAACGGAAAAACATTGCATGTTCATGGATTAGAAGAATCTACATAGTAAAGATGTCAATTTGCCTCAAAATGACATTTAAACAATGCCTATCAAAACCCCAACAACCCTGTTATGTATGTTTGCATACATATATGATATGTGTGGTATGTGTGATTTATATGATAGGACATATGATATATATAATATATATATACACACTCATATATACTAAAATTCGTGTGGAAAAAGGCTAAGAAACTGAAATAGCAAAAATGATTTTCTGAAAAAGAAGAACAAGGTGGGAGAAACCAGTCCACCCGATTTCAAGAAGGAGGATATAGCCACAGTGATCAAGACTGTGTGGTACTAGTAGGGGGCAGACACAAAAGTCAATGTAAAATAACAGAGAACCCAGAAATACATTCATACAGCTCTGCTCAACTGATTTTGACAAAGGTGCAAAATCATACAAGAGAGAAAACAAATAGCCTCTTCCACAAATGGTGCCAGATGAATCGGTGCTGTATCCCCAGGCAAAAGAAATGAAACTCAACCTAAGTCTCACACCTTATTAAAAAATTAAGTCAAAATAAATCAAAACTTAAATATAAAACTATAAAACTTTTTTTAAACAAAACAGGAGGGTGGCTCAGCTGGTTGAGCATCTGGCTTTGGCTTGTGTCATGGTCTCATGGTTCATGAGTTTGAGCCCCAAGTCAGGCTCTGTGCTGTCAGCACAGCCCCTCTATGCATCCTCTCTCTCCCTCTTTCTCTACCTCTCCCCCAGATGTGCTCGTGCGCTCTCTCTCTCTCTCTCTCAAAAATAAATAAATGTTAGGGGCACCTGGGTGGCTCAGTCAGTTAAGTATCTGACTTTGGCTCAGGTCATGATCTCGCGGCTCGTGGGTTCCAGCCCTGTGTCTGGCTCTGTGCTGACAGCTCAGATCCTGGAGCCTACATCACATTCTGTGTCTCCCTCTTTGTCTATGCCCCTCCCCAGCTCATATTCTGTCTCTGTCTCTCTCTCTCTCTCAAAAATAAAACAAGCATTAAAAATTTTTAACAATAAATGAAAAAATAAACGTTAAAAAATTTTTTTTAAATAGGAGAAAACTAGGCAAAGAGTTCTTAGACTTCATACCAAACACACAAAAGAAAAATTTTATAGGGTTCATCAAAATTAAAATATTTTGCTTTCTGAAAGACCCTTGTAAGAGAATGAAAAGACAAATTACAAAATGCAGAGAAAATATTTTTGACAATCAGAGTTCTAACAAAAGACTAGTATCTAAAATAAATACTTTCAAAACTCAACAGGAAAAAAAATCCAGTTACAAAATGAGAAAAAGACATGAGCAAAGATGATATACAGTTGGAAAATAAGAACATGTTCAACAGGATTAGCCTTTAGGAGACTGTAAATTAAAACTACAATGGGATAACATTACACATCTATTGGAATGTCTAATCTAAAAAACTGTGACACCACCAAATGCTGGCGAAGGAAGAGGAGAAAGTGGGTCACACATAAATTGCTAGCAGAAATGTAAAATTGTACAGCCACTCCGTAGAGCGGTTTACAGTCTCTTATAAAACCTTGCAGCTACCATATAAACCACCAAGGTACTCTTGAGCATTTAACCCAGAGAAATAAGACTAAGATTGACACAAAGATTTTTACAAACAGGATCACAGCAACTTTATTCATAATAGCTAAAAAGTATCAGGTCTTTCAATGGGCGAATGGTTGGTAGAGCGAAACATGATATATCCATACTGTGTAATCTTACTCGGCAACTAAAAGGAAGGAACTATTGATATCATCAACATCCTTAATGAATCTCCAGAAAATTATGCTACAGAAAAAACCATCCCAAAAGCCTACATGTTTTCTTGAAATGACAAAATAGTAGAAATGGGAGAACAGATCTGCAGTTGTCACAGTTTAAGGAGAGGGTGGGGGCAAGAGGGAAATGGGTGTAGCTATGAAGTAGCAACACAAGGGATCGTTGTGGTGATGGAAATGTTACGTATCTGGACCATATCAATGTCAATGGTTTTGTTGTAATGCTGTACTATAATTTTGTGAAATGTTACCACTGAGGGAAACAGGGTAAAGCATACATGGGATCACTCTGTATTATTTCTTTTGACTACGTATGAATCTGTAATTATCTCAAAATAAAAAAATAAATTTTTAAATGGTCAGCCAGAAAAATAAACAGAAAGAGTATCACTTAAACTAGAATTAAATTTTAAAAAATAGTTTCAAATCAATTAGAGGAAATGGTTACAACATTTAGATTTACTTTAAAATCTGTTTCTATGTAATTTCTCCTAAATTGAATGAGCTAGACCTCTAATCCTAGCTACAACAGAATAGCTTGTAGCAGACCAACGATCCTGTTGAGATATGGACAATTTAGATTTTTGTAAACATCTATATGAAGCCATCATGGAGCTGGTGAAAAAGCCAGAATTTATGGAATCAGATCCTAGAGAAGGAGAAAACTCAGAGAGAGAAGTCAAACTTTCTGCATGCCACTTTTCTCTTTGGAGTATCAGTTCATACTTGGGTCAGTCAAGGTCTTGAGATGCTAGCTGAGTCTTAGGCCATCTCTTACAGCAAAGAGGCAAGAAATGGAGGTCAGAACTATAAAGTTAGGAAGGACCTGAGCAGCTAAGATCTTGAAAAGAAGGAAGACGCACTCAAGTTTCTCCTTGAGACATTTGCACAAAGCAAAAGTTTAAGAACTCAAGTAGAAATTGCCTTAAAAACACTGCAGAGAATGGGGCAGTCAGAGTATTCAGGATACAAAAACAGAAGTCCAAGGTCTATTAAAGAGATGGAAATGCCATCCCAGTTGAGAAGCAAGAAGAGCTCTCCCAGAGAGGTGATAGCAAACTCAAAATAGATTGAGCCTTACAAAAACTGAAAATCACCCTCAGGTCAGCTCAGTCTCTATTTGGACTGAGATTATCTGCCCCTCTGCTGCCTCCAAAAAGATCAAATAAATCATACTCAAAGGAAAGAACATACCCAGACCTTCCATATTGTTCACAACTGATGCCACGTATTCAACTAAAAACATTTACTGGCATAACAAGAAATAGAATATACAAGGAAAAACAGAAATGGGCTTACAAGTAACCGATATATATTGGAGCTATCAGATAAAGATGTTATATGGTCAGATAAAAAATGGCAAAATGGAAAATCAGAAAACCAGAATTCGTAAGAAAAAGTTAAATGGAATTCCAAAATTTAAAAATACAATAATTGAAATTAAGATGATCACAAAAGATAGCTTAAAATGTAGGACTGGACCCAGTAGAAGAAAAAAAATAGTTAACTGTAATATTTGAGTAAACAATACCCAATATTGAGAGTCAAAAGAATGAAAATTATAGAAATATTGCATTTGTGACACTGTGTTAAAAATCTAATGTATGTATAATTAGAACCCCAAAAGCAGAGGAAAGAGAGAATAGGACAGAACAAAATTAAAGAGATTAAAAACTGAGCAATTTCCAAAACTGATGGAACACATCAAGCCACATGTTTAAGAAACACTAGCAGGATAAATACAAAGAACACCATATCTAGGCTCATCATAATCAACTAGCTAAAAGTTAAGGGCAAAAACAAAAGCAAGCAGAAAAAGAAGACAGCATTACCAAAAGAATAAGAAGTCTGAGAATTTATTTTTTTTAATTTTTTTATTATTTATTTATTTTAGAGAGAGAGACATAGAGCACGAGCAGAGGAGGGGCAGAGAGAGAGGGAGACACAGGATCTGAAGCAGGCTT
Source organism: Panthera leo (assembly GCF_018350215.1). Taxonomy (NCBI): domain Eukaryota; kingdom Metazoa; phylum Chordata; class Mammalia; order Carnivora; family Felidae; genus Panthera; species Panthera leo. The sequence continues at coordinate 20,372,165 of NC_056691.1, read as the reverse complement.
CAGACTGAGCTGTCAGCACAGAGCCTGATGCAGGTCTTGAATCCATGAACCGTGAGATCACAACCTGAGCCAAAGTCAGGTGCTTAACTGACTGAGCCACCCAGGTGCCCCTGAGAATTTATTTTTTTAAAGATGGAAAAAAAAAAATACACTATCTTTAAAATGCCACCCTAGAATTTTAACCTCTGTAAAAAAAAAAAAAAAAAAAAAAAAAAAAAAAAAAAAAGTCTTCAGAGGTGAAAGACAAAGACATTTCCAGACCAACAGAAACCAGGAGATTCACACTAAAGGAAACGTAAAGGGCGATGTTCTAGAGAAATGAGACAAATAAAGATGCAATAAGAAATAAGGTACAACACAGTATGTTACGTGGATGAATCTAACTATTTTTAAATTCAACAATCTCTTGAAAGATTTACGATGTGAATAAAATTCTAAAGTATGACAACAACAGTAACAGTCAGGAAGGGGTTAACTGGGTATATTATTTTTAAAATATGGCCACAAACCCTCTGATGCTCCTCCATCAAGAGCTATTGACTACATCCCTTTCTCTTGAGTCTGCACAAACTTGAGATTTCTTAAACCACTGGAGCATGGCTGAAATGACAATATGTGACTTTCAAGGCTAGGTCATAAAAGGTCATGCAACTTCCACGTTGCCCTCTTGTTCTTTGATCCCTAAGTCACCACATAAAAAGTCAACTCTTTGGCCACCATACTGGAGAGACTACATAGAGGGCCTCTGCTCAATAATTACAATGAGTCCCTCCTTCAGCCATCTCAGCCCAGACACCAAACATGTGAGGGAAGAAGCCATCTGCTCAGGTCACCCCAGGCATTCAAGTCATCCCAGGTGAGGATCCAGACATCATGGAGCAGAGACAAGCCATCCCCACTGTGCCTTTTCAAAATTCTGACTCAGAGAATCCAGGAACTTAACCAATGGGTTATTGTTTAATGCTACTAAATTTTAGAGTAGTCTGCTACACTACAAAGATAACAATAACAGACAGATCAAGTCACCAAATGTCCTAGAACTGTCTGAGAAATAGTAAGAGAACTAACTTATATTGGAATCTAACAAGGGGCACCTGGGTGGCTCAGCTGGGTAAGCGTCTGACTTTGGCTCAGGTCATGATGTCGGTTTGTGGATTCGAGCCCCACACCGGGCTCTGTGCGGACAGCTTCAAGTTCTGTGTCTCCCTCTCTCTGCCTCTCTCCCACTCACGCTGTCTGTGTCTCTCAAAAGAAATAAACGTTAAAAAAAAAAGAACCTGACAAGTTAAGAATGCATCTTGTAGTCTTTAGGTAATCTTTAAAAATATGGGAAAAGTACATACAACTAAGTTGCACATCATGTGAATATTGTTCATCAACTCTTCATAAACTACATTTGCTATTTAAGTTTTTGTTTTGAAGTTTCCTGGGAGAAATCAGCGCAATAATTCAGAGAAAGTGTCAGTTTCTTTACCTGTACCACCTCCGTATCTGTCACCATCACCCACCATACATACTCTTGCACCCTGGACAATTGTAACAAGCATGGGGTACAGATGTGGTGTGGAAATCCCCAATGGCCAATGCATTTTTGTTTAAATCCTATGGATACATAAGATCCTGAAATAAATACTGGAAAATCTCTTCCCAGTTTTAGCTCCAACAAAGGAGAAATCCTCACATATTAAAACTGAGTTCTGCTGTCATCTCATCCACTATTCAGCTATGTGACCTGGGGGAAAAAAATCACTTAAAATGTAAGATTCAGCTTTATAGAACCAAGAATTTTACAACTAAAAGAGACAGGCTCTTGCAACCTACTATTCAATGTAAACCATAAAATAAAGGGGCTGCACAAGATCATCTCAAACCTCTCCAGATTTTAAAATTCAGTAGGAACACATTTGCCTTTGCAACGAATATAGGTTCCAGGCCATAGACATAAAGCACTGAGAATAGTTAAGTACTTAAACAAAAAGAGCTTTTTTTCCCCTTCTACCAATTACTCCCTTTCTCCTCTGCACTCCCTCTCCTCTACCCCACAACTACAGATATGTATGAAAGCTATAATTTTCATTAAAAGACTCATGCAGATTCAAAGCTGAAGTTCTACAGATTCCAAAATTAAAGTGCAAACAGACAATTAACCCACAAAATAGAGCTCATAGAGTATTTGTTTCTAGTTTCTAGTTATATGCCAGCAAAATGAAAATGTGGCAATGCAGGGTAGTATCTGTTTGAAAGAAATTTGGTACAAGCAAGAAAAAGCACTCATGCCTACATCTCCTCATTTTCACCCAAAGCACAGAAGATACACAGATTCAGAACTATAAAATATCCAGTGTAAACTAAGGTCAGGTGGGGTCTATAAATACTGAAGAAAAAGTACAACCATCTGAAAAATCACGTTCTTTGAAAATGTGCAACTCACTATAACAGGACATTGAAGGGTTTTCCTGTCTCTGTTTCATCCAAGGTGTGAGAATAATAGCAGATGGCAACAGGAGCTGTGAGGCTAGAGGCAGGGGGAGCTTGCCCAGAAGACAGCCTGAGGACCTACTGGATGATTCTTTAACCTCTCATCCATGATAAGGGTACAAAAAGTATCAGGATATGCAGAGAACTTGATTGGTTCTGTGACAGGTGAGCTCAATGAGTGAATGCTGAATGAGGGAAGAACCTGATTTTCTTATTTGGTTGGGGACCAAAAGAAAAAGAAAGAAAAAAAAAAGAACAAGACATGAGACTTTCCCATGGACCAGATGTGGCTACATGCGTGAAATAAAGTTGGGTTAGGTTGTTTTAGAGTCAGTACAAAGAAGGCTGCTTAAGTGGAATCTCAGAAGATGGAAGCTGAAGAACTTCTAAGAGCTATGGAAGGAGCAAACAGCCAGACAGGAGAGAGAGAAATTGGTAAAACAGTGAGAAGATATCCCAGCAACCCAGAGCAGAATGTTCCCCAGTGTACTCAGGAAAGCAAAGAATTTTGCTATTGAATTTTTTAGTTCTAGGGAATTTTATTGTAAATATTATAAATAAGTTGGTACATAAGAATAGTATGAAAAAGTAGAAGAAACTAGTCTTAGACACCATGTCTTTAAGGATTGGTGACTGAATAATTTTCATCAGCTTATGTCAATAAATCAACTGACAGTACGATGTACACCTACCATATGTCGAAAGTTATGTAGGCTTTGGAGAGGCCATAAAGGAAGTACAGGATATCTCCCACACTCAAAGAGTTATTCATCTATATTGGAAATCATTGCCTAATAATGTGCTGGTCTTGCCACATGAGGATAAGGCACTGACCCCTTGGTGTTCTTTCTCTAGTTGCTGTAACAGCTTTGTCTTTCGATGTCCTATATGGATCATCTGGTCCACTCTAGGATGCACTGCACAAAGATGAGCTGAAATTGGCCAAACCCTGCGGCCAGAGGTTCATATTGGACAGAAACCCTTCACCCACACAGGGATAATATGCTACAGAAAAATCAGGATCCATGAAATCTACCCTCAAACTAATGCAATTCTTCCTGAGAGGAAGCATCATATATATTGATATATTGTGGGAAAATACAACCTGTTTTGACTACACATACTGTATTGAAAGACCATTTTACCTACAGTGTATTTTAGCTACAGTTTGAGCACTCTCTATCTACAGCTCCTGAAAACTAGCATGTAGTGTTTCCCAGTTTGTGGCTTCTGTCTTTTGTGTGTGTGGTTTCTGTCCTTATTGTCTCCAAATAATGGAACTTGTGTCAGAGTACTTTACTTTTTATTAAATGAATGGGCTAGAATTTACTGATCAAATGCAGTGATACCTGGTTATGATAACTGTGTTGTATATCTATAAAATAAAAAATGTGTCTCAATTTTATATTAGTTCCACTGGGATCCAATGGTCTGGACTATTTTTCCTCTTCTCTCCACCACAAGAAATACATTTCGAAAAAGCAGATGTACACAAAATTCCATTGTGGAGCCCACGCAGTGGGTATTCAGTTAATACCTGCTGAACTGTGAAAAGCACTATTTAGCACACACACTCAACCCATATAGTAAAAGTGAGTCACACAGCAAACATAGGAGTGAACAGATTCATTTCTGATTCTTCGTTTGCTTGTGATGAGCTGGTGATTCCACGTGTATTGTTTATCAAGCTGATGGCTTCCTGATGGAGGTATGAAAGAACAGCCTACGTGGAATTAGCCCACAGTTTACTGAGGTCCTATCTATGCTGTGGATGAACAAAAAGTAATCTCCCCCGTTTAGAAATCCTGTCCACCCGTGAGGCAGGGTCAATCTATACAAGTGGAAGGCTTCTGTGAACCTATCTTAATAAAGTCACATCATCAGTTACAACAGGAGTCAAGTTGTATTCTGCACATACAGAGGGACATTACGACAGGAAACTTGACCTGAGCTTTACTGGAATAAACAGGTTTTATGTGGGCTTGGGTTGTGATTTTGCTTCGAGCTACAACCCCTCAAAGAGCAACAGCCAGGGGCACAGTTTAGATGCACGTCCTTTGCATTCTCTTCTGCCGGGCTGGAAATTGGTGAAGTTTCTTCCGGGTAAAACGGAAAAAAAGGTGGACGCAGCTTCAGTGCCTACCCAATTCCCAAGTGACATAAAAGGACACTCGAGTCAACGTCAAGAGAGACAGGATAACAGTATCACCTGCCACAAAGGATACTCTCAGGGAAGAGAGATAAAATAAGCCGCACGTTCTAAAGTAATCCACGCACGGCAAAATTATGGCCCTGCTATATTTATACACATGGGTACAGTTTTCATACACTATTATGGTCTCATATTATATATCTTTAAATCATCCTGCAAAAGTTTCTGCCTCGGCCTAATGCGGGCTCTAATTTAGGATGAACAACTACTCTCATAAAGAAAAACTGCTGCTGCTGCTGTTTATTAGGCTGCAGAAAGGTCTCACTGACTAATGTCCCAGGATTAAATGAATGTGGAATAATAAGAGCTGATTTATTTGTGCTCTGCTAGGATAAAGCTGCCACTGATTTTACAAGAAACTATTCATCTGAGGCCCACTATAGCTAGTAAATTGTGCCTGTTGCTGAAATTAGTCTCCAGGCCTTCGTGTAATCTACAGTGTGAAGTAGCAGTGTGGTAATAAAGCCATTGTGGGCACTTGGTTTATTTAAAAGGTCCCCCTTATATCCCCATCTTCGGGGATTCTAAAAGTCAACCCTTCTGAGATCACTTTTGGAAATTCACCTGTCCCTTACCCACAAACTACACTTCTAGCTGCGGAATTTAAAGCCAGAATTAAAAGTATATGGCCTCCAATAAATAAACACCAGAGCAATCCTATCTCTCGCTGCAGATTTTTCTTCCTGGCCCAGCATACAAGGACAGCATTTCTCAGGCTCTGGGCTTGTACATGGTGGTGATCAGAATGCAGCAGGTGCAGGACCAAAAGGGAACAGCAAGAAAGAATGGTTGTTCCCTCTCTAAAACGTGTTTGGCTCCTCTGTACTCCGAGACCATCTCCGCCCCCCTCCCCTGGCAAATTTACTGATGGTAATTTTATGCAGGGCCTTCGTGTAGGCACTTCCCTTAAATGAAGCATTTCAACAAACCAATGGAAACGTCTAACCGACAGGAACCAGCAAAAGTAGGTGCAACTGTCGAAGCCATGGCACTATGGAAGGCTACGGAGATCTTTCAAGAGAATGGTGACAACACTAGATCTCCTCTAGAATCAAAGCTATTCATATTTTATATGAAATGAATAAAAAAATCTTATTTTAGACACTGCTGTATAACTTAGTCTGGCTCACTGTAGTTATTCAATTGTTGAACTGAAAAATCAAGCAATATATTAACTGAAGAACCAATCAAAATAGCAATTGCTTTTCTGGAGAACAGTTTCCTCTATGTTATAATTAACAGCACTGTCAGAAATCATCTTCAAGCTGCTCTTTGTTTTATCTGGCTTTGCTTGTGAAACTGTTTGTGGCAGCATGATTCGTTGCCATGCTTTATTATCAAGATGATGAAACCAATAATAAGAACAACAACAACAATAATAGTGACCCGAATGGTGCCTACTCAGTGCCTGGCACTGTTCTAAGTACTCTGGGCAAGCCTATCTCATTGGCCCTTCATAACTATCTTACTGGAAGAGACAACATTTCCACCTTACAAATGAAGAGATTAAAGCACAAGAAGTTCGGAAATGTGTCCATGTTTCCCAGCTTGTAAGCGGCAGAAACAGGATTTGAACCTAGCGGGCCTGGCTCTCACGTCAGTGCTTCTAACCATTAGGCTACAAAACAAAACAAAACAAAAAATATGGAAAACATAAACATAAAGCACGTGTAGCTTATAGGGTTTCTGAGGACTTATTGATTCTGGCAAGGGCCAGCAAATCTGGTCGTCTTTATTAAATGTCAATAAAATATGGAACAGAGGGTATTTTAATGCTCACCCTACCAAAGCAAGTGCCATCGTACCGAATTCTGACTCTCATTTCCCTTTCTCTGGTTGCAAAACTGTCCTCTAGCTTACCCCTCTATACTTCCTTCCTGCAAAATATTCTTTTCATGAGAAACACGGTTCTTGCCAGTCTTGGTTTCTCCACCATCTTTCCTAACTCCTCTTTTTTCCTCCCACAATTACTCATTTGATGCCATGATCCAGAAGCCTGTCAATGTGAGGTTTTCATAATTACTGAACAGGTGCTGGCCCAATAACGCACTGAATGGCCTGAGGAAAAACAGGAGGCTGGAAAAACCCCGCATGCCAATCCTGGTTTGTGGCTGCATCCTCTTACCTATTCTAACACCTTGACTCAAGTCATCATGTTCCAGCAAAGAAAGATCAGCCAGTAATGCACTCTGGTTACAGAGTTTTCCCTTCTTAGATTAGCATGCACATGGGCCCCAATGTACTTTTCTCTAAGGCACAGAATAAATTTATCCCTATCCTTCATGGATGAGATAGTCTATTAATTTTATGGTGCTTCATTCTGGTTTGTGTTCAATGCTGAAATTTCATTATAGCTTTGGAAGGATGGGATCAGGGGAACACATGGAATCCACTTAGCAGTTGCTAGGAAGTTTGGCCTAGGATTTACTTGTAACTAGCATAGGTGAAAAGCATTTGCTGTGCTTTGGGACATCTTCCCTAATACCAGTTTAGATCTCCATAGACAACACTTCCCATCCACTGCAGAACTGGTCTCCTAGCTTTGGTTACTGTGACCAAGCTAGAAGATAGTAGGAGTTTTGTATCCATTGCTGTCCTTTTTGTCACCAATTCTCTACATATTCATAAACAAGTGCTGTGTTTCCAAGACCCAGTTTCCCTACCCCTTCTCTGTAATTTCAGAATTTCAATATTAGCATTTTATTCTTAGGTGAGAGCTACTGTCTAGGTCCTTGCTACTCAAAACATGGCCCTCAAATCAGCAGCACTGGCATGGACTGGGAGTTTCTTAGAAATGCACAATCTACGGCCCAGTCTTACTTCTATTAACACAGAAGATGCAGTTTAACAAGATCTCCAGGTGATGCATATGCACACGGAGTTTCAGAAGCACAGGTGGAGGTAAGAGGAAGTTTTAGGTCCCTAATAAGAGACTGAGTGAGCCAGAGCCTTTCATAAGCAACACTGGTCCGGTGGTAAGGCTGCCTTTGATTTGGCAATATTCAGGTTTCCAACTGTTGCAGGCAACACAAAAAGAGCACACAGCTTTCACAAGCGTTACCGCCAAAATTTCATGAAGTCTGCCGCAGAAGAAGTAAAAGGAAAGAAAGGGAGCATTATATTCTTTATAATCTCTTCTAAGGATACCAACTTCTACTTCACAAAGTTATTTTGAAAAATCAGTGGAGGGGCGCTACTGAAAAATCAGTCAGTTAAGCATCTGCCTTCGGCTCAGGTCATGATCTTGGGTTTCGTGAGTTTGAGCCCTGCATTGCATTCGACGCTGGCGGTGCAAAGCCTGCTTGGGATTCTCTCCTCTCCCGCCCCCCCCCCCCATTAGTCCTCTCTCTCTCTCTCTCTCCCTCTCTCTGAAAATAAATAAGCTTTTAAAAAATAAAAATCAGTGGAGATAATAATTTACAAGAGCAAGACAGCTCAATTTCTTGTGTGCATCATGGCAAGGGTACAGCATATGAATTCTCTAAAGCCCGCTTCCACGCCAGCGAGCACAGGAGGGGCCATGCACTCCGCCCACACAACCCACTGCTCTTTAGGTTTCGAGGAGTTTCGGGACATTTTTGCCACTTCACCAAAACTCTATGAACATGTTCACCTCTCTCTTTTCAAAGGGCCATAGACACAATTGCTTAAATTTCTCTTAATTTTGTATTTCTTCCGGGTCTTTCATTTTGTTATAATTTGACCACCTTTCTTAAAGTCACTTGGAGTCAGTGTACTTCTCCTAGGTTTCTCAGTTAGTTGGTCCAGGCTTTTAGGCAAAACCTCCTAAAGATAGTATGCAAAAAAATTATGCTATTATTCAAGAAAGTCAACAGGCTTTCGTATAGTCAAAACTAAGGAAAAGATGATGAGTGCTTTCTTCAAGGTTGGTATTAGGGTCAATCTACCGAGTCACAGAATGCTACAGTATAAAAGCTGGTCTTGAAGCCTACGAGCCAGAAAACATATTAGATAATCAGACTTATTCAGGATTTCCATAACCCTTCTTGAAAACTAATCCATACCTAAAATGTAATCCTAGTAACCATTCAACTTATTTTAAAAGTTTTACTGAGTGTTACACATGAGTGCCTTTATGCTTATCCTGTTCTTAATAATAAAGCATAGCTGTTACAATATTTACAATAAGATAAACCTGCTCTCTCACCCCTACCCTTCCAACCTACCACCTACCTGACTCTGAGCCAGTTACAGGAGAAGCTTGTCTGCCAGTAAGACTGGGCCTGGGAGTTGATCAGTTAATAAAACTTTGATTCAAGCAGGAAATAAATTTTGAAATTGTATCTATTTTCTTCCATTTTGTCTTAAACAAATAAATGAAAATTTAGTTTCAGTCTTTATTATAGAACACAGCCATTTCTTGGAATAAGAATCCACAGGTGGGCATTACTCACTGATTTTCTTGAATAAATCATATCCATAATACATCATCTACAATTTTCTTTTTTTTTTTTTTAATTTTTTTTTAACCTTTTTATTTATTTTTGAGACAGGGAGAGACAGAGCATGAACAGGGGAGGGTCAGAGAGAGGGAGACACAGAATCCGAAACAGGCTCCAGGCTCTGAGCTGTCAGCACAGAGCCCGACGCAGGGCTCGATCTCACAGACCGCGAGATCATGACCCGAGCTGAAGTCGGCCGCTCAACCGACTGAGCCACCCAGGCGCCCCCATCATCTACAATTTTCAACTCCTGGATTTGGTAAAGAACATTTGGTAGTCAAGCTGAATGTAGGAAATTTCTCTATCTTAATATACTTTTTTATATTTTAATATATTTTAATATATTTTCCTACATCTAATATAATTTTAATATATTTTATATTTTAATATATTTTCCCATATCCAATACAATAATGATGTTTTGGCTACTCATATGTAGACTTTCCAAAGATTCCAACATAGTTTTCAGAGAAATAACCCTATCTTTGGATGCTAACAGTCTATCTCTCCGAAAAGTATTGAATTGAATAATAATCACTATCAATACCTCTTCTAAGCACATGAACAGGGACCCCTGTCCTGGGCCCGTGCTTTAGAAGTCCACATTTTGGTCCTATTCTTTCCATGTTCCCCTCAATGGAGCCAAAGTGACATGCCCATCTAGAAACAACCTTCCCCTTTCAAAGCCACGTTCCAGGTCCAAGGTCCCTGAAATTCCCTGGCCAAATAGCACAAGGTTTGAAAACTTCTTAAGGTGTTAATATACTTCTTGAGACCCCTTGTGGTGTGAGACAAATTTGAGGTTAGAAGAGGAGGTGGAAGACTGCAGGAGAAGCTGGCGAAGATGGGCCCTCTTTGCACTGCCATATTTTGCATGGAACACCAAAGATTTTGAGAACTAGAAATTTAAACTTGGCCTTCCAAATCATTGTGAAGATTTATTTATCAAGGAAGGAGGAGAGGACATACCTTAAGAGTTTGCCGGCTTAAATCATATCTTTAAATATTTATACCCAAGGTATATGGGCCTCCGTTGGTATGCCTATTCATGACACCATCAATGTTAGGGTCAGGTCTCATTACAAAAGATATATAGGTAATTTGGAAAGCACACACAGCTGACCTGGCAGGCCCACAACTTGGGTGGTGGAGCCTAGAGCCCTCCCCTTGCCACAGACGTTGGGAAGCACTGGGTACCCATGTGTACTCTACAGATAAAATGGAAAGTACAGATTATTCCAGGGAGGCAGTTAGTGGGAACTATTTGTAAGTTTCTACCATACTGAACTTCACTAAGCTTCAGTATTGGATTTTTAAAATAAGAATAATGATGGGTAACACAGAGGCTTGCCAGGAGGAATAAGTGGGTCAATCTATAGAGTGCTTAAAATGAGGGCCACACACATATTACCTAGTAACCAGCATGCTTTTCCTCATTATTAACATTGATATCAAGTAATTATACAACACTTAGGATGTGCCCTGGAGATTCACCTACAATCCAATTTAAGCACAGAGAAAGTTAAGTAACTTGCCATAAGTACACAGAAGGGGTAAATGATGGAGCCAGAATCCAAGCCTAGGCATTCTGGCTCCAGAATCTGTGTTCTTTGGTGAATTCTTTCTTGTGCCTTTAATCTCTTTTGGAAAGGACCGTCTTTTTCTTATTTTTTAAACCTCCTTGAAGTGGTATTGTATCTTAGCTGAGCCTATTAGAAAGACATGCTGGCTACATCAAATGGATCAGTTATATGGTACTAGTGGCTCATAAACTTTCAAGTGTTACAGCATATATGGTGAACATCAGGGCATTTTCCAACCTCTTCCTATACCCTAACCTTCCTGGGTCACACAATGTATAAAAGATGACATTTAGCTTCTAAGTCGTTATGACATCAAGGATAATTTTGGCCATTGGTTTTACATACATCAGTTATTTTATGCTTACATTATGGGTGTGTGTTTCTTTTTTAATTCCTAAGTGGGCAATTCTACTTCTATCACTGGAATTTTAACTTGTTCATTTCAGGCATCTTTTCACACTTATTATGGCAAATTCTGAGTTGCCTACTATCCCCACCTAAGTCAAGGTTATCGAAGAATTTACATAGCACCCTCATATTCCCAAATATAAGATCTATGAGAACTACAAATAACTAGATCAAACGTAATGATGCCAAGACACTGTATCTCATGTATGTACCCCCAACCTAGGCATACACTGAAACAATCATGAAGAAATTTCCACCCCACCGAAAGGTAAGTGAAAAGTAAACAACAGCACGATTAAATGAATTTTCACTATAAATATCTAGTTGAGAGACTTCAAATTTATGGCCCCTGAGTTGAAATCAGTATAGGCTGGCTGGTCCACAGTGTTTCAAACTCTTGCCATCATTTAAAAATCAGCATATTTTGGGGTGCCTGGGTGGTTCAGTCAGTTAAGCATCTGACTTTGGCTCAGGTCATGATCTCGCAGTTCATGGGTTTGAACCTCACGTCAGGTTCTGTGCTGACAGCTCAGAGCCTGGAGCCTGCTTCTAACTCTGTGTCTCCCTCTCTCTCTGCCCTTCCCCCACTTGTGCTCTGTCTCCCTTGTCTTTTAAAAAAAAAAAAAAATAAATGTTAAAAATAAATAAATAGGGGCACCTGAGTGGCTCAGTCAGTTAAGCAGCTGACTCTTGATTTTGGCTTAGGCCATGATCCTAGGATCCTGGGATCAAGCCCCACATCGGGCTCTGCACTGACAGCATGGAACCTGCTTGAGATTCTCTCTCTCCCTCTCTCTCTCTCTCTGCCCCTCTCCCACTTGTGCTGTCTCTGTCTCTCTCAAAATAAATAAACTTTAAAAGACTAAATAAATAAATAAATAAATAAATAAATACCAGCATATTTTACATAAAAACCCAGATTTCCAATTTCTCTCGAAAACTGGAAAACCTGTTCACTCAACCCAGATTCCCACACGGCAAGCCTAGGCTACAGTGGAATGGTCCCATGAATGCTCCTGTTCCCCACAATGACCATCATTCTCTATACACAGTCTTATTATTTAATTATCTAGCTGGGCCCAGCAGGCATTTGAGTATAAAGCTCCTAATCATGATGGTTTGGTATAGTATAGATATACTTACCGTTTGATGTTTCAAGAAACTCTTCATCATCTATTGATGTAGAGGCTAGCCAAGATTTGCTGATGATCAAACTAGAGGGGTTAAAGTCAGATTAAATTATACCAACCTCACTGCCCCTTATCCTTTTTAAGTCAGAGGGTGTTTTATTAGATCATGGCAAGAAGTTATATACATGTATCTGACAAGGTTTCTTAACATTGACTGTTTCAATACAACTCATTCTTGTGGATCTCCCAAACCATTATTCTATTTTTCTAGTTCAGTAAGTTAAGGAGATATGTGATGATTTTAACAGTTGCCCAGAGCCACCAGAGTGAACACATTCTTCCTTTGCATGAGCCTAGTAATTCAAATGAGTTATTTCTATCACTATTCTAGTGTTTGAGACAGATTTTACACAAGTGAACAAAACTCAAGCAAATTTGTCATGGAGGTAACATCTCATGACAAAGGTTTACTTGCATCGTAATTTATTTGAGTCGCTGCAAAATTTGAACAAATGGGAGTTGCATCTTTATAACAGCAATCCAGAGCTAAAGACTAAAATGTGGTATCTTATTTTATGATCATTAGCCAGTCATAAATCAATTAACATTATGTATTCTTAGAATCACTATGTTCAAGCTCCAGCTCTAAAATTATAAGTTTTAAGTCATTTAACGGAACAATGTCATAGATGGGAATTCTCTGGAATTTTAGCCTGTGGAATGGACCCCTTTTGTAAACACATGCTATGATACCTGGTACTCTAGATTGACATATAATTACTATAACTTCTTTGGGTATAAAAATAGAATAGAAAAGAGCAAAACAAAACTGCACAAGAAGGCATTTTTTTTAATGTTTATTTTTAGGGGCAGGGGAGGAACAGAGAGAAGGAGAGACAGACTCCCAAGCAGGCTCCTTACTGTCAGCACAGAACCCGACAAGGAGCTTGATGTCACGAACCGTGAGGTCATGACCTGAGCTGAAACCAAGAGTCAGACGCTTAACCGACTCAGCCACTCAGGCATTCCTACAAAAAGGCATTTTAAGATTTTTATGATCTAAATAGCCTTCTTTTTGGTCAAGAGACAATTAAAAATCCATCTTTCAGGTTTTCACTAAATCATTTAAATGGACCACTTATTGCTATCACTAATTCTTCTCAAGGCATGCCAAAACATGGGGCAAAACATGCTACTGGTAATTTGCTTTTAGTCTTGAAGATGCCATACAACTAATGCATTCAGTTCTCTGATTCAGTTGGTTTCATCTAAACAGCTGTTAAAAGAGCCCAGCCTGACCTTCTGTGGAAAGAGCAAGGTGACTGGCTGTATTTCCCATCATTTTACCAAGGGCACGGATACTGTGTGAGGTGGGGGTGGGGGATGGATTAGGTCTGTTTTACCTATTAAGGAGCGACTTTGGCTAGGAAAGGTGGAAAAACAGCCCACTAATTTTTACTCCATTTCAAGATACGAAATAAACCATCAAGTGACCAAGTGGAAAGTAAAAGCCCCAGTCACACCCAGAGAATGCCGGCTCTTTATCCACCTTGTCCTAGCTACAGTTGATTTTTACCTCTTTACTGTGCACATTCACCCACCCTGCAGGGCAGCAGCTTCTTAGAAAAGGTCCATCTGCCTTGAGAATATGCCCGAGTCACAATTTCTAAAAATGCAGACCTTCACTCCAGGCTTATATTCAACTATGAAGTGGAACCAAATGAAGAAAATAGTGCTCTGCAAAGGCCAATTGGGCTTATTTTCATACCTAAATATGCCTCCAGAATTCTTCTTATAACACACATGGCCATTAAGCCCTGGGAGTCTTTCACTGCACTTTAGAATGTTGAATCACACAGAGTTTGGTTTTGTGTAAGGTAAAATAACTTGCCTGGATGGATAAAATAGACCTGACGGTCTAAGCTAGAATATTCATTTGGAGGAAGGTACAGCCTAGAATTCAAAGACGCTGTTCACAGTTGTCTGATGAACTTAAGAGGGCAAAAGTGCAAGAAGATGTAAATAAGTACAAATTTAAATCTCACACTCAGCAAATGACCAGCTTCCCCCATGCTCCCCAATATGAGAGAAAAAGAAATGATAACAAAGAGATTAAATCAGTTAAAACGTGATGCTATGAATAAAATTAAGCCTGGAAAGAGGAGAGTTCCTAGGTACCTGCCAGCTACACTGCCAAAGTAAAAAGACCCCAAAAATATAATGGCCAAGAGGCGCCTGGGTGGCTCCGTTGGTCGAGCGTCCGACTCTTCATTTCAGCTCAGGTCATGACCTCACAGTTTGTGGGACTGAGCCTCGCATCTGACTCTGTGCTGACAGCACGGAGCCTGCTTGGGATTCTCTCTCTTCCTCTCTCTCTGCCTTTCCCATGTTCTCGGTCTCTCAAAAGATATGAACATTAAAAGAAATTTTTTAAATGGCTTAATCAACATAGAAGTCTCATTTCTTTCTCACATAGTAGTTCAGAGATGGATAGTCAGCCTGAGGTAGTGAGAGTCATCCTCAATGCATCGCTTCTACCCCTGGGCCCAAAGTGACTATTTCAGAAAGTTGTCATCTTTCCAACCCACAAGAAAGAAAGGGAAGCAGACATTACAGAGCTTCCGTAGTAACAACATGACTACAAGTTGCACCCATCACTTCTGCCCACATCCCAACTGCTCACTTCTGCTAGAGCTTAATACGTGGCCAACATACGTAGCTGCAAGAGAGACAATGCAATACTTGGTACTCATCAACTGTTAACTACATCCAAAAGTAACTTTGTGCGGGAGGATCTGCTCCATCAGGCTATGCAGGGCTTTAGTCTCTAGCCAAGCCAGGAGAGGATGGCAGGAATCCTACTATCAAAAGTTCAAAGGGGAAATGGATATTGGGAGATAATTATCAGTGTCTACTACACCAATAAAGACTCAGATTCCTGCAGTCTCTTCTTCAAATTCCTAAAGGCATACAGATATGTTAGCACACAGTCAGTTTTCAGGGGCAATAAAGATTCCCAAAAGGGGGGGGGGGGGGAATCAAGAACAGAATGAATAAACTTTCTGTTTTTTCTCAAGTGTACAATAGATATTTTAAAGCTAGCTCTTCCCTCTTTTTGCGTAGCTTTATAACCAGCCTAAGATCTACAGAATAATTATGTCCAACTGGATCTTACCTAGCCAGATAAAATATTCTTTCATGAAACTGTCATATGTTTGCCCCCTCCCCATCTTCTCGTGTTCCATCCCTGTCTACAACTTCCCAAGACCAAAAAGAAAGCTGAAACCAGGCAGCATTACCTTATATTGCCCAGAGTAAAGTAAAATAAAACCCTATTTCCATTCTGTGAAAAATACAAAGTTTTCTTGTGTTTCATCAGAATAAAAAATAAAGAGAAAACAAGCCTGCAATTCTAAAATTTCAACAGAAGGCAATGATTACATATTATAACAAAGAGGAAAATTATAACAGCACTTTGGTATGTAGCAGAGACATATGTTAACAGAGCCTGCTCAGTGGACACTTCGGAGGTCATTAGCGTTACTTGCAAATTAGTCTGGATTTCCTTGTTTGGAGCAAAAGTAGGATTTACAGAGTGGCTCATTAGCAATTGGGAGGATCCACGTGACCAGTTTTGGTCAGTGAGCTCTAAGCTGAAAGGATGGGCATCGTCTCCAGGACACATCATTTAATGGCAGCTACAAATCCTTCCACAGCTTTTCTTTCTACTGCTATGATGACCAGGGAGTGGTTCTTCAATGGGACTCAGACTAAGGACCATGTAGAGCATGCCCATGGCAGCAGGACAGCTGACCTCAGTGGACATGAAGTGTGACTGACAGAGATATAAACCTGTGCTGTTTCAGACACTGAGATTTGGGGCTTGTATGTTACCTCAGAGAACTGTCACCTATCCTGACTGGGGCAAGCCCTCCCTCACACAGGATACTTTTTGTATTTAATGAATATGCAGTGACTGCCCATTATATGCCAGGTGCTCTGCTCACTTCATTTTCACACTAACCCTCTACTGCATACATGAGGAAGCCAAGGCAACATGACACAGAAAGTCGATGGTGAGTTCGAGATGCGAACTCTGACTCCATGTCTAAGGTCTCATTCCACTACACCCAGAACTCCATTTATTCAACCACCAAATCCTTTTTAATCAATCTCAGACCACCACATTTAGTCTCCAGAAAGAAAATCCATGCTTCCTTGTATTCTTGCACATTAGAGACATTTCCTTCTCCAACTTGGCACATACTAGCAATATCTAACCTTTTAAAATCGCTCTCCTCAGAGAGCACAGAAAGAGTTCAAAAGTAGGAGTTAAAAGAATAAATTTCCTTTTAGCAATGTCTTTCCTCCCAGACAAGAGCAACAAAGGCAGCAATCTGAATGATCGGCTCTCCTGGACTCCTTATTAGCTGTCCACGGCGATCCCTGGCACCGGTCTGCCACACGTTGCCACTGTCACTATAGAAGCACTCATTTCCCCATTGTGTGGCTGAGCAGGTGCCGGATGCAAAGCTGGACGGTGACCCAATTTACTGTGCTTCAACAACAGAACAGCACCCCAGCTGGAGAGAAGACATTTCAGCCTTTCTCTTTTCAAAGATATTTGTATAGATAAATGGAAGTTTATGCGGGCACAAAGAGAATATATTGTCCTCCCGACGCATGCATGTAACTTCGATTCTGCCAGCAGTCATCATCATCATAAGTGAGGTTTATAGAAGGTTCTTTATCCAGAAGGATCCCAAAGAGCTTCACAAAAACTTCACAAGTTAAAGGCAAAAAGCCTTCTTTCAGATCCACATGGAGAACCTCATTGCTGATATTCTGCTTTTCTGGCACAACACTTCCAGATGTCAATGAGAGATTACCCATGTCCGGAGAATGGAATAATGGAGTCAAAACCTGCCACGGGGCCAAAAAGAGGGGGGACTTTTGCCCCAAATACACAAAATAACAATTTCCCTGCCCACCTTGGGGACTGGAAATGACAGCCACTTAACAGCCACCCACAAGCATGGCACGCGGCTCAATGTTAAGAGTCAAAAATCACATTGCTGTACCCGCCGGAAAACTTCACAGGGAGGTTAGGCATAAAAAAATTGGAATCTGGCCTCCATCCTCTTGCCAGATGTGCCACAAGCTTACTCATTCCAGATTTAATAACGTGTACAGACTGAGTTGGGATAAAAACCAACAGCTCAACTGTGAAGTAATTCCTAAAACAAAACAGCTTCAGTAATGACTTGAATTGAGTGCTTCTTGTTGTATGGTTATGATCTGGGCTTTGGTTTCCTATAACCCCAACAACTCTGGCTTAAGTTGGAGGGAATTCAAATTAAATGTTGAATTTCCATCTAAAGGAACTGTCACTTTCTTCTGATGTGCTTTGGAGAAACTCAGACTGAATTGGATCATGCCTTCATTCAACTTCATGAGGAAGCTAATATCCTTATTTTCTAGATGCAGAAACTGACGTTCATGCTCACACAGCTGCTAAATGGCAGAATCAAGATTCAAACCGAGATCCTCTGACACAAGCCTAGGATCTTTTGGACTTCAAATGTCATGGGAAAAAGTATGTATCATGATACATACTAAGTATGTATTTTGGGGGCAACTGGGTGCCTCAGTTGGTTAAGCGTCTGACTTCGGCTCAGGTCATGATCTCACAGTTTGTGGGTTCAGGCCCTGCGTCAGGCTCTGTACATCAGGCTCTGGAACGTACTTCAGATTCTGTGTCTCCCTGTCTCTCTCTGCCTCTTCCCCACTCATGCTCTGTCTATCTCATAAATAAACAAACATTAAAAAAATTTGTTAATAAAATGTATTTTTTTGTAAAAGAAGTATGAAGGATTTGATACATATTTTTAAAACTGAACAGTTCCTTGAGGTACAACCATATGAGGTACATGTTAGTAGTCATTATATGTGTTATTTCCTACCACGTGAGTCTCCATGTTCAACCACAAATTAGTAAATATTTCTAAAGACTGATTTGGTCTGAGTTATGATAAAATTACAAATGGAAACTAAAATCTTATAGGAAAGCCAAATACATATTTAAGCTCTATATTATATAGTACAAAAACTAGACAGTAAAAACTGTATATCAGAGCCTATATGAAAAATAAATTGGATGGATTGTAATGAAAATACTAACATTAACAAATACTAGCCATTTAGAAGATTAAGCAGTCAGCCTAGAATGGAAAAGCTGGGGTATAAAACTTAAGCTGGACCTTGAAGAATGAATAAAAGGGGCAGGGTGGCAGTTATTTAGAGCTATCGTTGTCTGGCCAGCGTACCTCTGTATCCGTCGGGCTGCCACCCGCCTTCTCACCAAGCCCAGCTCCTGCCTGCAAGGGCCAACAAACACTGACGTGAGCAGGGGACAATCTGGAGCAGCAGGAAGGTAACCTAAACACCATTTCCTAATCATGTCTAATTAAATGTGATTAACTCTTTTCATCTAAAAGAGAAAGATCCGAAGAGTTTAAGCGCTCTGTTAAAAAACACTGAGCTGACCTTCCATGTCAAGATGACCACCCGGAAATCCTTGAAGTGCTTGTCTACCCCCTTACAAACTATCAATGAGATGACCAAAGAGATGCAAATAACAGAAGATAACCTGCTTCTGCTGTGAAACCTTTACGCCAGATATTTGAATTGGAGGAAGGCTTCTTAAGCATAGCACCAATGACAAAAATATACAGACAGAGCTAGAGAGAACTACACACAACTCTCTTACAAGTAAAGGGTCAGCTCTAACCTTGTTCCAATAAGAAGCCCTGAAATTTTGTGAGGGCATTACTCTCACAAAACAGCAGGCCTGAATCCCCAAAGCAGAGAGTTATGGATAGAAAATCCAAATCCTTATAGGAAACTAGTTTCTAAGAACAATACTATTTCTACATCCAAATCTTTTAGAGTGTGAACCAGGCCCAAGCTATATGAGGGACTATTTGTTCAATATTATGTATTTGTGTTGTTCCTTTGGACCTTTTAGCCTGATCCATTCTTCTGAGACAACCTCTATGGAGGTTTGAGGTATACAGTTATTAGACTGTGGAATTAGTCTTGTGTTTTAAGTGATTAATGTCTTCTTTGCCTGAGAGCTAAAGTAACCTGGAACCCCTTGGTGACCACAGAGCTCCAACTTATTCCCACAGTTTTTCCAGTTGTCTAGGCAGGGACAAATGCTATTGTTGCTATGGTGTCTGATAGATCTCCACGGAAATATTGGCTCTCCCAGTATAGACTGAGGATTTATGTCCAGTCACCACCCCACCAAATTCATATTTTGAATCCCTAAACCCCCCAGTGTGGCTGGCTGTATTTAGAGATGAGGCCTGAAGGAAGTAACTGAGGTTAAATGAGGTCATACAGGGGAGGCCCTGATCTGATAGGATTAGTGCCCTTATAAGAAGAAACACCAGATGACTCACTCTCATGCTCCCTCTCCATCATGTGAGGACACGGGGAGAATAGGCCATCTGCAAGCCAGGAAGAGAACTCTCAGAATGAAATGAGTCAGCCACAACCTTAATCTTGGACTTTCCTGCCTCCAGAACTGCAAGAAAGTAAGTTTCTGTTGTTTAGACACTCCATCTATGGTATTTTGTCATGGTAGACTGAACTAAGACATCTTCCTTGGACCTTTGTTTTCCTTAGTATAGTTGACACACAATACTACATTAGTTTTAGGCATTGCCTTGAAACTCTCAAAAAAAACTCTCTGTCTGCCTGCCTACCTCCTAGTAGGTTGGCCAAAGCCTGACCATTGTGCCCATGCCCCTAGCTGTGTGGTTACGGTGAACTTGCTGGACACAGGGGAACCATAAATTTCCATAAACCTCTATTATTGTACTGCACTAAGACATGTGCAGACATGACCTCCCACCCAAACAGTCCCATTTATACCATTCCCATCACCTTCAAAACCATCTGTTTTGGTTCCCAGTGAAGTCTGGGTATTCTAGGCCCTCTTAAACTCTGCAGCTTGAACTTCTGGCCCCTCAAACCTGAAGCCTAATCCTGCAATTATGTCAATTTTCCTAACCCTAAACTATCAAACCCATGTCCTTTGATTTGCTCTCTCCTCTAACATGGGGCACTGAGGTCCAGGCATGGATTGAATCAAAATGTTGAAGTTTAGAAAACAGTCCCCTTTTCTACCCTTGATAGAAGAACTAATTTGATTATCAAACCTTATTTCACTTCTCCATGGATGAGGCTGAGGGTTTTTTTTTTTCCTTTGGTTGGAGAAAAAAAAGGAAGGGGTAGGTAGTGGATACGTTGGTGGACACCCCTGGTGTGCCCCTTCCAGGCAATATACCACCAGGCACTACTCCCAGAACACTTGGGAATGCAGATCCCGATGGCCACCAACTGAGAACTGTCCTTACCTGAAGAAAGTCCCCACATTCAAGGTCACTGCCTTCCCTGGGGCAGCCTACATTTAATTACAGGTGGATACGGGAGTACCAAGACTGGTCTCCTTGCCTTTAGGTGGCATAAATCTGAAAACCATTGCAGCTCCAGGACTCCTTATAGGATTGGCTGAAGCCTCTGTTGGGACTGCATCTCAGTTCAACTCCTCCCTCTGCCCTATCTTATTTTTTTCACCCACCCACAACTGTAATCCTGACTGTGTCCCCAGTAACCTCAGCAGAAAAATATCCATCTTAGAGTATTTCCTATGGAACCCAACCTATGCAAGGTAATTGAACAAGTAACACATTCCTGGTGGTACAAATTTTCATTTAGGATGTTCCAAAACAATTTTCAAAATTCTTTCCTCTTTTGCTCAATAGTTCATTGACCAAGAATGCCATTCTATGTCCCTCTCTGCATCGATCTCTAGAGAGTGTTAGACCTGCCTAGTTCAGAATTAAACTCCATTTCTTCCATGGTCAGCTGAGGTCAGTTGAACTTATGGGTGGCCCTTAAGTAAGTCTATTATGCAATGCACGGCATGGTTTGAACAAGGTACTCAATAAATATCCTCTTTTCTCTCTAGCTCTGTCTCTGTCTCTGTCTCTCTCTCTCTCTCTCTCTCTCTCACACACACACACACACACACACAATTAGGTTATGTGTTCCTGTCTATCTATCTATTTATCTTTAAAGTAATCTCTACACCCAACATGGGGCTTGAACTCACAACCAAGAAATCAAGAATTGCATGCTCTACCAACTGAGCCAGCCAGGTGCCCCCAAGCATATGCATTTCTTGTTCTATCAGCCTTGTGCTTCATTTATTCCTTAACAATAATATGACACCTACTACGTGCAAGGAACTATGCTTGTCAGAAACTACGGAAGTCCCAAAAATCTGTCACAAGCTAGAGCACTCTATCCATCAGACTCAATTCCATAGTAAACCAATGTAGAAACATTCTGTGTCAATTGAGGAGGATACTAGCTCCAGGTTGGGTATACATGAGACGTGAGGGAGTGTAAGACATAATGCGCCCTCAGACTACCAGCTTGCTGGAGAGAGAAGGAATTCAGAAGACAGTGTATGCTCAGCACCAGATGAATGTCGGGTCAATAAGCAGGACTGTATTAAAAGGATGGTTGCAATAACAAGAGGACAGTCCTGGTAAGTGCAGTGATACAATGTCACCTCTCGGAAGTGGCCTGGCCACAAACTGAACATTCTAGGCTAACTTTTCACCCAGCACCTCTATTTTATTTTCTGAAAAGAAATCTTTTTTTTTAATCTTCCTTGGAGAAATAACTTTTGTATTTTTTCCCATTAAGAAGACCCTGTAGACTTCAGATATTAAACATTGACCTCACGCATAGTGAAAACTCAAGATTGGATCTCCAGGAAATTTCTCACATTTGCAAGTCTCATTTGCATGCCTATATTGTCAACTTATGCTTTAAGAAGTTTTTGTTTTTAATCATAATTTTGTTAGACTTCAAAATAAATCAGCTCAACCGGTGAAGTAATATTCTGATCATTTATTAACACACATACAAAACTATCACTATTAGAAACTCCCTACCTGAAAAGTTGGGCTTCAGATTAAAATAATTTGACCCATTTCAGAAATATATTAAATGATCTTTGATTATCTGCATTATACAAAGGACAAATTTCTCACAATGCCCACTACTAAAAGAGTAAGAAATGAGAGCAGCCCCTTGCATGGCCAAACCTACTGATAGGAGACACCTACTGGTGGTTTCCAGAAATTACAACTGCTTGGTCTGCACAAAAATCTCTGTGGATGACTGACTGGCTTGATCTAGGTCAAGACGCCATGGTTAATTTTTCATGGAGGCAAAGTCCGAATTGATTCCTAGGTTAAGAAAGTGAAGATAAAATCTTGTAAATTTCTCTAAAAATGCAAGTACAATGTAACAATTTCAACTTCTCCACCATATGAATAAAAAGAAAAATAAACTAGACGTTTTAAAATATATTCCATTGCTCAGGACCAACAAAAAAACTGTTCAGCAATGATGTCACTCTTTCTGAAGATCAGCATTTGGGTTATGTTCACCATAAAAATGTAAATTCAAGACTTGGAACCGGCTCTAAGAATATCCTCACTAGAACTATTGTAAACTTTCATTTTCCACCTGTGATTCATGAAATATATCCATTCTCTTTGCACCTGATTTTCAAGTTAGGTTGTGCCCACCCCTGAACAGCTTTAAAGTCACTTGTGATTGGTCATTTATGGCACTTTTCTTCAATGGTAATCTCATTTTTCCCCATTGCTGAGTGTTTTCCATTTCAGCATCCTATTATAAAACTCTTGCTTTATTGAGTGTATTAGAATATCTGAAACTACCCTGAAGATATTCATTGGAATATCTAAACTCCACTTTTTATGCACAGTTCCTCTGAAGAAAACTAAGTAAACCAAGTGAAACGTGGCACATCCAGACAGGAATGTTCTAGAACACCAGAATCTTGGCTTCAATTCTCAGGTGAGGCAGTATGAACTAAGCTCACGCTAGGGAATAAACAGATGGCTAAAATAGTTTGCTTAAGCTCAGATACATACTGAAGCTTGTGCTTGTCTGTGTGTGTGTGTGTGTGTGTGTGTGTGTGTGTGTGTGTACACGCACGAATCTCATTCCCTTCTCACCAGGAAATTAGAAAACCTCCGCATGTGATCTTAATGAGGTCCAGGTCATCTTCTAGAAACAACATCCGGGTTCAATATCATCTACTTATTCCTTTCTGTGCCCAATACTCTGCACTAGAATAATGGCTTCCTTATATTAGGGATTATTCTCATGCCAGAGAAATTGCCAGGGACATTACCAGTATTTGTCTTCATTTGTCAAAGGTCAGGATTTAAGTGAGAGTCTACAGGCTTTGGTACTGTGGTTAAGCCATTAATGTTTCTGATTTGCTAACACACAGTTGTATGTAATATATGAATTAAATAGACTGCCTTTTCTTTAGTACATACTCTATGAAACGCTTGCTATCTTTGTCCCATTACCCCGGGCACCTTTTTCCACCACTGGGCGTAATGTGTACTATCGTCAGAAAGCAGGCACCTTCTAAATGGACTCCATCAGCACTTGTCAAAGCCTCCCTCGCTGTGCAGATACCATGTCTTTGTCCCGTCTTCTCTTGTCACATGAGATGGGCATCCCCTTGGCATGTGAAAGTGTGCAGAAGCGTGGCAGCCACTTAAAGCCTAATCACAACTACACACGTGTCACAGAATCATAGAAGGACTTACAGCTAATGGATTCCAATCCCCCAGTTGTAGAGAGAACAAAGACCCAGATATGTGACTTTCCGCAACAGATGTTTCCTTAAGTGCCTACCCTGTGCAGGGGGACGGAAAGGTAATGAGACAGAGTCTCTCTCTTTGAGAAAATCATGTTCTACAGAAGGAGACAGTAAGTAATGTGGTAACTGCAACGTGACTCAGGAACACTTCCTTGAGACAGAGATATTTGCAAAAGTGCGATCACTATATAAAAGATACAAATCCAGTTAATGGCAAAGCAGGAATAGGGATTGGGTCTCTACATTTGCACTCCCCTGTGCCTCCCACAACACCACAAAGACAACCCCAGAAGAACCTTCATGTTCTGTGACAGACATGCACGCACAGAGCTCTGGGCCCTGAGGCATCCGTAAATGCTGCAAAGCACCGACAGGAGAACAGCTTGCCTGCTGTCAATTGCAACAGACTCTCCTAAGACAAGATAAAGCCACAGCCTGAAGACATTGTCTCCCTCTCACCCATCCTGCCCTGGGGTTATCGTAGCCGTGGCCGGAAGCAATGTGCTCTGACATAAGGCATGGCAACAACAGCAGATGAAAAGGAAAAGAAAAAAAAGAAAGAAAGAAAAGTGGGGCAATATGACTTTTTTGCCCTCATTCCCCTCCCTGGCTACGAAGAACCCATCTATTAGTTTCTACTAACATGCAGGGAAGAGACAGCGTGGTAGTCAGATTGCGTTTGTGTGACCAAATTACATAAGGACAGTCTGTGTACATGTGCCTTCTGCAACACACATATTTGCATTAACCAAGAACACATCTTGTATGACACATATGTACCAGTGAGATATTAGACAAAAGGTGAAGAAATAAACCTTGTGAGCCAAGATACAGGGATATATCATGTTCTCTGTTTACAAGGATCCCATCCTTTCCTCTCATCCCCATAAAAAAATCTTATTATTTCTTCTTATGTTTTTCACACGCTACCTTCAAGTTTCTTGCAGCTACCAACTAATAAACTGTATAATCAGGGAGGGTGGTAAAATTGATACCAATGGTCTGGTAAATCTTAGATAACACACAGACCCAAAGGACATTTCAGAACAAGACAACTTTTAACATCATGTCACCTCAAGGATCGCCATTAAAATAAAGCTGTAGCCGATTGAACCAATTTGTCCTAGGGACATTATTCTCTGGGAATACAGTTGAGAGTTTTGGAATTTTCGGTTCCTTCTTCCAGTTCTTTGTCTAGCATTTCATAAATCTCCACACTGCCCCTCACTATCAGTCTCAAGAAAACATAAGAAACTGACAGTCTGATCTGTTTAATAAGTGGAAATTATGAATTCACTGAAAATACAGTTCTGAAAATATCAAGAATACAATAGACGAAGACCCAGAATATTATATCGGGGAAGTATTTTTTTTTTCAAATGTTTATTTTTGAAAGAGAGAGTGCGAGTGGGGGAGGGGCAGAGAGAGGGGGTGGGAAAGGATCTGAAGTGGGGTCTGTGCTGACAGCAGACAGCCCAATGTGGGGTTTGAACCCACGAACCATGAAATCATTACCCGATCCAAAGTCGGATGCTTAACTGAATGAGCCATCTGCGTGCCCCTTAGGGAAATATTTCTTAAAGAAGACACAAAACGTGGGGTGCCTGGGTGGCTCAGTCAGTTAAGGGTCTGACTTTGGCTCAGGTCATGATCTTGCAGTTCGAGGGAGCCCCATATCAGGCTCTGTGCTGACAGCTCGGAGCCTGGAGCCTGCTTCGGATTCTGTGTCTCCCTCTCTGCCCTTCCCCCACTCCTGCTCTGTCTCTCTCTCTCTCTCCCTCATAATTAAATAAACGTTAAAAAAAATTTTAAGAAGAAGACACAAAATCCACAATTTACAAAAGAAAATTACATGTTTAGTGCACACACGTGCACGCATGTGTAACATATACATATATGATTAAAACAAATCATGAAAATTCTCCTATTGACAAGTAAACCAAGAAAAAAGAGAAGCCGAATATCTGGACATGATTTCACAACATATAAGAGGAAAATATTAATGTTCAAAATACAAAAAGAGCTCCTAAAAATAAAAAAGACCAAACATGATAGAATAACAAAGAAAACAATCAATATAGAGAAAAGAATGCCAAAAGAGCAGAGAAAATGTTTTCATAAGATACTCAACCTCACAAACTATAAGAGAAGTAGGAATTAAAGTGACCTATACGAATGATGTCATTTTGGCAACAGTTAAAATATCTAAAACTATTAGGTTGTCAGTGAGAATAAAGAGTTGCAGGAGCCTCTACACAATCCTCAAGGGATTAGTAAAAAGAGGATGGAGGGGAACTAAGAAGTAAATTGGCCACATCAGTAAAATCAAAAGAACACATATCATTAAAAAAGGATTATGCATATCCTATGACCCAATGAATACAGTTTAGAAAAAGTCTGAGCTTGCCCATGAGAAAAATATAAAAACATGTTTATTATGGCATTATTCGTAATTGCAACAAAACTATAAACAACCCAAAAGTTCATGCTTAAGGGAATTTATACATAAAATATAGTGCTGTTATATGCTGAGTAATATGCACCAATCAAAGTGCATAATTTATCTATATTTAGAAACATGAATATATCTCAAAAGTATGTTGAGTCAAAAAAAGAAAGTATAGAATATAAAGTACAATAGCACTTATGTAAATATTTAAAACACAAAAAGAGTACATTATCTTTACCATATAACTTTGCCCATTAAATAAATAATTGCTACAGAATCCACCCCAAAGCTTAGATGGCTTAAAAGAGCAACATTTATTTTGCTTATGCTATAGATTAAAATGTGTCCCTCTAAAAACCACACATTGGAGCCCTAACCTTAGGTGTGACTGTATTTAGAGTAAGGGCATAATTATGATTAAATGAGGCTATAAGAGTAGGAGCTTAATCTGATAGGACTCCAGAGACTCCCCAGCTCCCTCTGCCATGTGAGCACACAGCAAGAAGGAGTTGGTCTGCAAGCCTGACAGAGAGCTCTCACCAGAACCCACCATGCTGGTACCCTGACCTTGGACTTCTGGCCTCCAGAACTATGAGAGATAAATTTGTGCTGTTTAAACCATTCAATCTATGACATTTTGTTATGGCATCCCAAGCTGACAGATACAGCTCACAAAGTGACAGCTGGGCACAACTTGGTGGGGACGTCTCATTCCTACTCCACTCAGCATCAACCGGGGTGACTCAAAGGCTGGAGTCTCAAGACTCAAATCAATTACCTGTCTGCCTCCTCAGGGCTGGAAAAGCTGGGACTCCTTGGATATCTCACTATCCTTCTGTGGTCTCCCCATGTGGGCTCTCCAGCTCAACCTGGTGGCCTTCGCTAAACTACTTTTTCTATTTTAGCTTAAACAACACAAATTATCTTATAGTTCTGTAGTTCGGAAGGCTGACAGAGGACACACTGGGATTTACTTAGGATGAAGGCAGGGCTTGATTCCTGAGGTTCTGTAGGACAATACGTTTCCTTGCCTTTCTAGCTACTGAAGGTCGCCTACACTCCTTGGCTCAGGACTTCTTCCTCCTAACATTCCAACCTCATGTTTTCGTCATTACATCTCTTCTTTCCTGCTTTGACTCCTGCGGCTTCTCACTTCATAAGGACCACTGCGATTACACTGGGTGTACCCAGACTGTCCAGGATAATCTCCCCTAATCTCATCATCCTTAATTTAATCACATCTGCAAAATCTCTTTTGTCATAGATCGAAACATTCCCAGGTTCTGGGCATTAGGACATGGACATATTTGGGAAGTCCTTATCCGTCAAGTGAACTTTTTACACATCAGCCCAGAGCTCCTGAAGTGTGTTCCCGGAAGGAGAAGGCCAGGGTGGAAACTGTATCTTCTTTGATGACTTGGACTTTCAAGTCATGCACTGTCCCTTCCACTGTATTTTTATTGTTAGCAGTGAGTTACCAAGATCAGCCTATATTCAAGGGGAGGGGTTGTCACATACTACACCTTGATGGGAAGAGGGTCAAAAACTCCACATACATTTTAAAACTTCCAGCATATGTGGGTGTGTATGTGGGTACACGCACAAAAGTATTTTTTTTTTAACGTTTTTATTTATTTTTGAGACAGAGAGAGACAGAGCATGAACGGGGGAGGGGCAGAGAGAGAGGGAGACACAGAATCGGAAGCAGGCTCCAGGCTCTGAGCCATCAGCCCAGAGCCCGACGCGGGGCTCGAACTCACGGACCGCGAGATAGTGACCTGAGCCGAAGTCGGCGGCTCAACCGACTGCGCCACCCAGGCGCCCCCAAAAGTATTTTTAAAAACAGACTTTTCATGTACCAAATTTGCGATAATAATTGCCCCAGCTGGGGAAATGAATGGGATGTGCCAAGATTACCCCAATTTTTTTCACATTTATCTTTAATATTTTATTAACATTTCAATTGAGAAGTGAGAATTTTAATACGATGAAGTACCAATCCTAGTAGGTCTGAAACCACATGCATGGTGGGTTCATTGCACTGACAGCCCCAATTTAGCCCTCCTCATAGCCATGCTTTTTAAAATACCACTTTATAGCTCCTTCCATCAAGAGGAAGAATCTGTTTCTCCACTCCTTGAACTGGATGGCCTTGTGACTTGCTTTGGCCAGTAGAAAGCAGCAGTTCTAACAGTGTGCCAGTTCTGAGACTGGGTTTCAGGAGATCTTGTACACTTCTGCTTTCCCTCTTTGAGATCCTGGCTTTCACTACATGAATGACCCTGAATTAGCATACTGGAGAATGACAGACCATGCAGAGCATAGCTGAGTCAACCCAGCTATAGTCAGCACAGACTAGCAGCCTCTACTCCCTACCAAGTTGATCTACCTGTTGACCACTGTTAATAACACGACAATAGGCTCCAAAAGGAGTTGCTCATGCTAAGCCCCACACTACCAAACTTACACTTTCAGCTCTCCCAGAAATGGTATCCTTTTTGGGAGGGGAGGAGATTGGGTAATGGATTCTCTTTTTATTGAAGTATAATTAATATACAGTGTTATATTAGTTTCAGGTGTACAATATAATAATTCAATAATTCTATACATTACTTAGCTCATCCCCCCTTACTCTCAATCTCCTTTGTCTATTTCACACATCTGCCTAACCACTTCCCCTCTGGCAAACCACCAAGTTAAGTTCTCTAGATACAAAAGTCTGTTTTTTGTTTGTCTCTTAACATGCAGGATTCAAGAAACAAAACGAATGAACAGAAATGGAATCTTAAACCAGTCAATCAAGAATCACCTGATCAACACTAGTTAGGTCATCTGCCTGATCCACTTTTGCCATCCCCTAAAGGAAACTGACCTTGCAATAACCAATCTGCTTTTTTATCTATTATAATTTCCTTGTTCCTACTCTCTTCTGCCTATAAAAGTCTTTCATTTTGTACAGTTCCCTGGAGTTTCTTCCTATATGCTATATTGGATGCCACCTGCTTTGAACTGACTTTTGTTCAAATAAATTCTTAAATTTTTTAATATGCCTCAGTTTACATTTTTAATAGTTCTGGTATAAGAAGATAGACAGAAGGAGTCACACAGAACTTGTGAGAAAGATAATTTAAGATGCTGTTAGCTGTTTAATGTCTCATGGAATTTTCATCAGTAATCTAAGTATAATTGTTAGGAATAACTAAATTAAACAGATGTAAGCCAAAGTTTATAAATAAACTTTCAACAATAATTATGTTTTATGGTATGCCAACTTAAAAATAGTTTCAAAAACTGGGGTGCCTGAATGGCTCAGTAGGTAAGCATCCAACTTCAGTTCAGATCATGACCTCACAGTTCGTGGGTTCAAGCCCCGTATCAGGCTCTGTGCTGACATCTCAGAGCCTGGAGCCTGCTTTGGATTCTGTGTCTCCCTCTCTCTCTGCCCCTCCCTACTCGTGCTCTGTCTCTCTGTCTCTCAAAAATAAATAAACATTAAAAAAAATTTTTTTAATAGTTTCAAAAATCCTTCGGGCAACTTGAAGTAAACCTTCAAGTTATACTGAGATAAATTAAATAATGAATATTCATTGAATGTCCAGATCATTTCCAAATAAGATAAAATACTGAAATATTAATTACTGAACATAGGTTCAGATATTTTGGTCTGTGAGTAATGATGCTTCCTGCCACACTGAAAAATTTACTGTAAGAGTCTACTCTTATGAGATGTAGAAATTATGAGATGTATTCACAAACTTGCCAATCCACAGAATGCTGGTATAAGAGACATAACTGCCGACTTTTAAGTTTTCACAAGGAATAAAGGAGTCTACAAATTAATAGTACTAATCAATGTATTTAGTAAAACAACTTAGAAATAATGAGTGAATGAGAACAACTGCATGAAAAGTAGATACGGAAAGTAAAATGACAGACTGTTCTACAAGGAGATTTTTTTAAAAAGGACAAAATCTTAATATTAAAAAAGTTGTTGAAGATTTGTGGAAAAGGAATCTTGGGAAAGGCATTTGATATGTGGTCAAGCTGGCTAAGCCTGGAACAGATTTACTTAAGTGGTTTTTTGTTTGTTTGTTTGTTTGTTTGTTTTATTTTGTTTTATCTTAATATCAAAAAAACCTAGGGCAAAATTAGAATTTGGTTTTCTCCCTGTTAAAGGACCAAGCTTTCTTGGACTATCAGTTTGCTCTTAATAAAAGATTATAAAAGAGTTTGTTTGGGGTTTTTTTTTTTTGCTTATTTACTTTGTTTTCTTTATTTTTGGGGTAACCTACCTGGAAAGCAAAGATTTCATGCCCTACCAAAAAAAATCTACTGTGCTTCACTTTGTATCAGCTCTATAAGAAAACAGAGTCTTCTTGGGGCACCTGCGTGGCTCAGTCAGTTAAGCATCCAACTTCAGCTCAGGTCATGATCTCATGGTTTGTGGGTTCGGGCCCCGCATCGTCGGGCTCTGTGCTGATAATCGCTCTGAGCCTGGAGCCTGCTTTGGATTCTGTGCCTCCCCTTCTCTCTGCCCCTCCCATGCTCATCCTCTCTCTGTCTCTCAATAATAAATAAACATTAAAAAAAATTTTTTTAAAGAAAACAGAGTCCTCTATATTGAGTGTTAAGTTTTGTTCACAGCTATGGAACCCTCAATGTTTGCCTTTAAAAGCTTACATTATCACTTTGGTTAAATAGATAATTAAGTATTATTTCATAATGATATGTGATTCTATTTAGTCAAATGTTCAAACCTTTTGACATTTTGGTGACTTTCTCAAATCAAATTCCAAATGGAACCTTTTGGACCACAAACTAACTTTGAGATTTCTTAGAGGGTCCCTGGAAAATCTCAAAGGATTTATCTCTCACCTTGTAAGAGAGAGATATTAAACTAATTAGATTTGGTATGTCAAATTACATGGGCAGCTTTATCAAATAAGTGATAAACATTCTTAGGTTATATTTATATGCTAATTAATTTATATGCTAATTAATATAAGTATTCCATAAACTGTATGAAATTCCTAGAAATCTGGTATGTGCTGGTATAATGTTATCAGTCATAATCCCAGTTATTATCTTAAAATGTTGTTTGCCATAGAAATAACTAAATTTCCTCGTCAGTTTCATAATAATGAACTCTCATCAGATATTTAACCATGGGTACTTTTAAACCTTTTGTCATTTAGAGACAGTTACTATTTTACTCTGATGCTTTGGCAGAAGTGAGATTCCTGGAAAGGACCCTTCTTAGTACTCTTGACCACTGACACCAGTGCTAAATTACAAGGTGTCAAAACGTGGGTGCCTATTTCACAAGTGAAGAAGGCTCCATCTGACATCTGGTCCTGTGTAAACCCCAGAAACCTAAAAATCAAATTGACTAAGAAGAGGAGTAGTCAACATCAAGGTAGACTATTTCCTCCCAAGACATAGGAACAAGAGCACTGCTTTCTTGATTGCAGAATCCACTGCTAAAGCAATAGCTGCCCAATAAAAATCCACAGACTCTCTAGCCAAAGTTATTCTTTTTACTTAATGTTTTATTATTTATTTTTGAGAGAAAGAGAGAGAGACAGAGACAGAGTACGAGTGGGGGAGGGGCAGAGAGAGAGAGGGAAATACAGAATCCAAAGCAGGCTCCTGGCTCTAAGCCATCAGCACAGAGCCCTATCTATGCGGGGTTTGAAATTGTGAACCACGAGATCATGACCTGAGCTGAAGTCAGAGGCTAACCAACCAAGCCACGCAGATGCCCCTAGTCAAAGTTATTATTGATTACAGGATAGCTCTTGGTAATCTTTTAGCTGATCAAGGAGGTGTTTGTGCTATGGCCAACACAACTTGTTGCACTCAGATGGACACTTCTGGGAGACCTGAGACTCAGCTACATAAGACCACTCAACAAGCCAATTGGCTTAAGACACTGACTTCTTCAACCAGAGCCTTTCTTTGACTCATTTGATTCTGAATGGCTCGGGTTTTGGGGAATATGGCTCCGAAGTACACTACAGATATTGGGAATTATTCTGCCTATAATAATCATAGTAGTCTCCCTTGTGTTCTGTATTCTCTCAAAAGCTTTAAATGAATGTTTGCAGGGGCGCCTGGGTGGTTCATTCATTTGAGTGTCTGACTCTTGATCTTGGCTCAGGTCATGACCTCACAGTTCATGGGTTCAAGCCTTGCATCAGGCTCCACACTGATAGGATGGAGCCTGCTTGGGATTGTCTCTCCCTCTCTCTCTGCCCCTCCTGAGAACACATGCTCTCTCTCAAACTAAATAAACTTAATAAATAAAGAAAGAAACAAACATACATACATACATATGTAGTCACTAACCACCAAGCAAATTATTTCCCTAAGAACACAATGTTAGAAAAGGAACAAAGAAATCAAGTAACTTAAAGAATATCAACCCAATGTTGTAACCTGTGAATAGCAGAGAGATTCATCAAAAACAACTCAAGGGCTCAGAGCAGATGAGAGTAGCACTAATACCTTTAATTTTTGATCAAGTGTCTCAGGTTGAAAGTCTAATCAAAAGGGGAAGTTTGTTAAAACCAACACAGCAGATTCAAAACGGAGTTGCTTACACTAACCTCCATGTCACCAAACCAAAACTTAATTATAGTATCAGCTGTCCCAGAAAAGGAATCTTAAACCAGTCCATCAGAAATTATACAACTGGGGAGCCTGAATGGCACAGTAATTTAAGTGTCCAATTCGGCGTAGGTCATGATCTCACGGCTCCAGAGTTCAAGCCCCATGTCAGGCTCTGTGATGACAGCTCAGAGCCTGGAGCCTGCTTCGGATTCTGTCTCTCTCTCTGTCTCTCTCTCTCTCCCCCTCCCCCACTTATGCATGCACACGCACTCTCTCTTAAAAATAAACATTAAAAAATTTAAAAAAAAAAAAAAAAGAAAAATTGTATGATTGGCACTAGTTAGGTAATCCACCTGATAAAGTTCCTATTAGTCCCTAATGGAAAGTAACCTTGCAGTAACAAACATGCTTTCTATTACAACTTCTTTGTTCCTGTTCCCTTCTACCTATAAAAATCTTTCATTTTGTACAGCTCCTCAGAGCTCCTATGTATCTGCAAGATTGGATGCTGCCTGATTCAAATCAAGTTCTGTTCAAATAAACTCTTAAGTTTTTAATATGCCTCAGTTTATCTTTTAACACCACTCATGCAAAAGTAAGCCAAGTCCAGAACAGTAGGACTTCCTATGTTGCCCCTCACACCTGAGAAATAATGATTAATGTTTTAAGCAACAAAGTTTTGAGCCAGTATGTTACACAACAATACAAATATAGAATGCTTGTCATATTCCTCTCCAAACTTTTCTGTATTGTACAATTATTCAAGGTGATATAGAAAGGAAAGGAGCAATGGAAAGGGGAAAAGAAAGAAAAATTAAAACCTAAAATGGCAATTGGTTTCTAATTTTGACCACCATGAATAACAAAACTCCACAGTAAACTCTTTGCACTTGGAAAAAGGGCTTTTATTATGATTCAAATACTAGTATTAAACATAACAAAACATGCTGGGCTCAGTCAGCTAAGCATCCAACCGCAGCTCAGATCATGATCTCATGGTTAGTGAGTTCAAGCGTCCCCCCACCCTCACCCCGCACCAGGCTCTGTGCTGATGGCTCAGAGCCTGGAGCCTGCTTCAGATTCCATGTCTCCCTCTCTCTCTGCCCCTCCTCTGCTTGCACTCTGTCTCTCTCAAAAATAAACATTAAAAAAACATTAAAATAAAGAAACATTAAAAAATTACAAAACAACCAAACACATTAATTATAATATAGAAATTGCACATTGGAAAATGCACACTTGTTGATATGTTGCTTTGATCCAAGGACACAAAATACTTACAGTACTTAATCTTTATTCCCTGAGATGAAATGGGCATGACATAGACAATTACTATTTCTATTTTGCATATTAAATAATGGGAGTTAAAAACAAATAACAATGCCAAGGTCAATGAATAGGGGCTTAGTAAATTAAGTTTTCTTTGCTCAATTTTTCTAGGTTCATCCAGTAAGATTCAATAATGGGAATCTTCTGTTATGGACTGAAAGTTTGTGTCCCACCCAAACCACACCCAGGCTGTACAAATTAATATGTTCAAGTCTTAATCCCTAATGTGATGGTCTATGGAGGTGGGCCTTTGAGAGATAATGATGTCATGAGGGTGGAACCTTCACAAACATTAGTCTCCTTACAAGAATGGGAAGAAGCCAGAGCCCTCTGTCTCTCTGCCATATGAGGATATAGCAAGAAAGCAAACCAGAAAGAAGTTTTCTTATCAGAATTCTAGATCATGCTGGTAGCCTGATCTTGGACTTAAGAGTCTCCAAACTGTGAGAAATTTCCTGTTATTAAAGGCACCCCATCTATGGTATTCTGTTATACGGCCAAAACTGGCTAAGATACTCATCTATTAACATCCTTATGTACTAATCTTGATAGATAGAGTGATAGATAGATAATAAATTTGTATTGTATCTATGAAATTGTCATTTAAAAATATGTGGAAGCTTTCAATATTGAGAATTTTTCATTTTTTTGAGAACATGTGCATATGCATGAGCAGAGGAGGGGCAGAGGGAGACAGAGAAAAAGAGAGAATATTAAGCAGGTTCCATGCCCAGCAAGGAGCCCACCCAGCAGGGAGCCTGACATGGGGCTTGATTTCATGACAGCGAGATCATGACCTGAGCCAAAATCAAAAGTCAGATGCTTAACTGACCGAGCCACTCAGGCACCCTGAGCGAGAATTTTAACAGATCATCTTGCTACCAATGAGAATTTCAATTTTAGCACAGCCACTGCAATTTCATTTACGTTTATTCTTTCCATAAAGACATCTCATGGTTAATAATAACTAAAAACAGTTTTATTGTTTTACTTGTGCCACTCTTTCCATGTCAAGAGATTCACAAACAAGAAGAAAAATCTTAAACCAGACCAGGTGACCTAATTTGGGGGTTGAAAAAATTGTGTGTGCACATCCACATGCACATGCTGACTCGAAAGTCACCCTTTCAAGGGCTTCTGTAAGGCTCATCACATAGAACAGATCAAAATTAATTGTTGGGGGACAGAGCTATTACGGCTGTGTCCTCTTAGACCAATACATATAAAGGCAATGGTGGAAAGTCAATAATGTCACTAGGTCAAGGGCACTTGATAATACAGAGCCAATAAATGTTCTTCGTCCGTATTTACACAGAGCTGATCTTAAAAAAAAAAAAAAAAAAAAAAAAAAAAAAAAAAAAGCCATAAGCTCTACTCATGTGAAAATCTCAAGGCTTTTGTGGAAGTTACCATCCAGTACATATTTCTGCTGTCAGACTACTTCTGTCACTGCATTTAAACCATGAAGTGCATTTGCTGCTGATTCGACTATTATGGCAGGAAAATGACCTGTAAAGTTCTTTTGAGGAGCCTGGCATTCTGCATATATTATAGAAATACAAGAGGAGAGAAAATGTGTTAAAAATGAAGTTTATGAAAAGTCATCCAACTAAACTTTACATTTCATGGAATACAGAGACTGCCTGATTTGTGAGACTAAAGAAGGGGGGAAAAAAAAGAAACCTGTCAAGGCAGAAAATCTCCATATTCTCATGTTTTCAAGGGCAGTTGTCAACTTTTTTCTAACTAGGAAATCTCCACAGTAAGTGACAAAGTAAAAAATGTGCCAAACCGTATTATTTGACCTCTTTTTTGGTGGCTCTGATGTGCGAAGAACTTAATAGATGGGAACGTATGCTTTATTTAGGGGGAGGGACGTCGAAAAGTGACAAATGTGTGGGACTAAGATCTGAGAGCACTCTGTGACTGAAAGCAGTGACAGAGGCCTCAAATTTTACGAGCTCTCCAAAGGCAGAGACCTTGGTTTCATGTGAGAAAGAGTTCCAATTATATCCCTCAGAGTTAAGAGTGAGTATCTCTGCTTCGTTTGTAGCAATCTGTTGACTAAGAGACGAAATTTCCGAGTCTATACCACAACTCGGTGCCAGAACATTTATCAACACTGAGCGTCTCTCATCCCTGAAACTGTAAAACAACAACAACAACAAATTCACTGGAGGAGCTCTGAAGGGCACTGCTATTTTCCACATCAAGACATTCTGCCAAGAGGGGCGGAGGCTTAGAGGTCAGGGAGAGCCAAGTCTTGCCCTCAGGGACCCCCAAGTTGGGGGTAGGGAACAGAAAGGAGGCATTGACCATTTCACTGCTGCTCAGAGGTAACTGGGCTGTGAAAAGGGTTTGTTTGTTTGTTTGTTTGTTTGTTTGTTTGTTTGTTTTCTGTCCCAGCTGAATGGTTTGAAATCAAACCCACAGTTGTGTTTCCTGACCCAGAATGGGAATTTTATTCCTTAATCATATCTCCCCGGCTGCTTCACTGACCAGCTTCAGTGAGAGAGGCTAGCACATTATTTATAAGAATTAAAGAGCCTGGGGAGTCGGGTGGAGAAAGGACATTTTGATCATAGCAGCACTCACAAGCATCAATACAGCTTAAAAGTCGGTCCACATTTCCATCAAAACCTCCTGATTTCCAGCCATCTATAACCCGGCTATAAAAATCACTCCTAGACTGCAATTCGGCAAATAGTGCCTCAGCTGAGGGGAAAATTGCCCCCTCTTGGATGCTGTGGGTTTGTTTTGGTTTGCCTTTGTTTTAGTGATTTGAGGGAAACACACAGATATTTTTGAAAGATGCTCCTTAAAAGTAATCCCCAGAAGGAGAAAACGTGAGCACTTGAAGCTGTTCCCTTGTGTTCCCACCTTCAGTGGAAGCAGTGACTTTGACTCCACTGCTAATCCTGTCATGGTCCCCATTGCTTTTGGCATTTTCGAGAAACAAAGGCAACGGGCAAAGCCTTTCTTTCCTTCAAAGGCAGGTAGTCAGCAGAAAGGCTCCAAATGTCTGTGAGGTTTGTATTCCCTGAGCCACCTCGAAGGACAGGCTGTTGACTGTTGTCTCAGAACTAATTTCCTCCGAATAAAGACCTAATTGGTGTGATAGCACCACAGAGCTCAGCATTTTTAATTGCCTCAAGGTGCTTATTTGCAGGGAAGGGATAAACTCAGGAGGATCCGGGAAGGGAGGGAGGAAAACCGGGCTCAGTGTCTCAGATGTATCCAGTCATTCTCTCTCATCACTTCCTCATCTGTAAGTTTCCTCTTTCCTCATGGGCAGAGGCCTCTGCACCCCCAGGGCAAAGCCACCTGGCCGGCTGGGGCATCTGGGCAGAAAAACCGAGACTAAAAGTGCACTGGGGAGGAAACAAGCCCTTGGTATCTGAGCCATGAGAGGAAGAACACGACAGAGCAGCATCCTGGCTCTAAGAGTAAGTGGGGTTGCCTCTGGGAGACGTGTGGACCCAAAGGAAGGGAGTCCTGGAGCTCCACGTGCTGTGAGCGCAGTATTTCCTCACGGATTTCAACTCAGGGTACATTCCTTCAGATTCCTCAAACTCAACATTCATCTTTTTTAAATGTCCCCGGGAGAGGAAACTACTCCCATTTCACCCCTGAGGAAAGCACAAATAGAAAAACCAGGTGATGTGGTATCTGAGCCAATACTGGAATTTCGTCTCATATGTCCCCCTTTGGGACTTTAGCCCTCCTGGCCTGGCGGATGGGGAGGGAGACAAAAATATTTTTTCAACCTTTTGTGAGTTCTCATAAAGTAGGGGGGAAAAAGACCTTTCAAGTCCTTTCACTTGGAATACTGCACTTAAGAGCAGGGCAAAGGCCCCCGTCCTGGGACGCACACATTCAGGAGGCTTCCATGGTTGGCTGCCGACCACAGAGACAGTCTGCAAGACCAAAGGCACATGCCCACCCAGAGTCTCTACCCTGACCCCTTCAAGACCACGAACCCAGTATCTCCTGCCCAAACAAGCTCCAACTCCTCTAGACCTCTCCGCATCTGCCTCACTGGGGTTCATCAGTTACTGACCAAAAGCCCAGGGTTTTTTGCTTTCACCGTTTAGTTTCTGATAGGGCCAGGCATAAGGCAGAGTAAAGATAAGAGAAG
This sequence comes from Panthera leo, assembly GCF_018350215.1. Taxonomy (NCBI): domain Eukaryota; kingdom Metazoa; phylum Chordata; class Mammalia; order Carnivora; family Felidae; genus Panthera; species Panthera leo. The sequence continues at coordinate 20,333,569 of NC_056691.1, read as the reverse complement.
CAAAAAATTTTAGCAGTCAAAGGCTTTATTGGGAGCTAAGGTCTCAGGCAAAGTTCCGGGACTCAGAGAGAGAGGAGTCAGGAAGTCACGCCCTGGTGTGGTGGGGCAGGGTTTTTAAGCAGCAACCGTTCTGGGTTTAGGTCGGTGGGCTTTTTCGCGCCAGGTTGTGCTGTCGCTTGGTGATTGGCTGACCTTCAATTCCTTCTGGCGCGCTGTTGGGGACCTTCCCCTTGGGGGATTTTCCACTGGCAAGATGGCCTTCACCTCCACTGTGGTTCCAGGGACATCCTGACAGTTTCTAGTTTTCTTTCCTTTCCCAGCTTACTCAAATTCCACTTATGCCTAGCACATTCCCTCTGGTTTATTCTGAAATTCTAACATTCCCCTCGATTTTTCTAATAGTTATGTTTCTAGTCATTACGAGTCCTAATAAAACTGACGTTGCGCTATTATACGAAAATTAAAAATTAACCATAAGTACACATGATGACATGAGGCCTTTAAAAGGCTTTGCTTCTTTACTCTCTTCCCTACCTGGCCCATCTCCAAATTCAGAGTTTTGCTAAACTAGTTTAGTTTCAGGATACTTTGAAGTGCTGAATGTCTCTCCCTTCCAATCCAAGAATCTTACTTGAAACTTACAGAATCCCATCTGGAAGACAAAAATCTAGTTTCCTAACCTCGACCATATACAAAATCAAATTCCACTTAAAGATAAATTGTATCATGATGCGGTTTCCTGGGTGGCTCAGTCGTTTTATCCAACTTCAGCTCAGGCCATGATCTCATGGTTCCTGAGTTCAGAGCCTGGAGCCCACTCGGATTCTCTGTCTCCCTCTGTCTGCCCTCTCTTTCTCTCAAAAAATTAACATTAAAAAAATTTTTTTTAAAGATAAACTGTATCCTGAAAAGACTCCATTTATAACTACCTAAAAAAGCTCTTGAAACATTTTGTCAGGTGGAACTCTGGCTAGCTGAGGAAGGGGAAAGCTGCAGGGCAATGAACTGGGATGTGGGAACACAGAATGGAGACCAAGAACACACCAGAAAGCAAAGCAGACAGAGTCAAGCCTGAGGGTAAACACAGAAGCCAAACACAGCAATGGGGAGATGTCCACCCAGGGCCGAGGGTCATGCCAAACCCAGAGGTCAATGAAATGCAGTAGAGCAAGGGTAGACAAGCAGGCAGGACAGCGGAAGCAGCCATGTGAACCTACACACTTTGGTTTTGAGACCCAAGCAGGAAGCAAGACCTAAATTTCGAGCACACGGCAGAAGACACCAAGTCTTTACACTCCTATACACCAGGCAGGTTACAGAGCATATTCTTGTACTTATGGGATTTAATCTTCACAGATGGTGACTTACATATTATCACCCCTACTTACAGATGAAGAAACTGAAGCTCAAAGACCTTCCTCACCTGACTCAGTGTAAACGTGAAAGAGAGGGGACAGTTCTTGAACCCAGGCTTCTTCTACGGCTCAACCAAACACACACTCTCCAGTTAAACCCCCTGGCTCCAGACTCAGCACACACAGGAAATGAGGACAGCTCTCAGCTCACACAGTGATGCTCAGACTTCCTGGATTCCCTTTTGTTACCCAATGTGATCGAGGTGGGAGGGGCAAGAAGAACCTTTGTACTATTTCTGGTTGTCACTTCTCAGACAGCCATTTATGGTAGCTCCATGAGTCTGACCGCTGGGAACACCCCAGACACATCATGCCAGCAATGGATTTATGATGATCCTAACTACTGCCATCCAATCTGCTAACCTGTGCAGGGCACAGACATCAGGAAATATGTCTTTCTGTAAATACAGTACAGGGGAACTTATTTGTTGTGGCAGCAAGGAGCAGAAAAGGACATTTCTCTCGGGGCCCCCAATGGAAAAAAAAAAAAGAATGATGTATGATATAAGGTAGGGTTTAATCATGCCTGACACCTCTGGATAATCAACTGGAGTCATACTTGGGAACAAATGTTGTTCAAGGTTGGAATGGGAGAATAATAAATGGGGAGGAGCTTATGAAATGGGACAGCATAACCTGATAAGAGACTGAACTACTATAGTGCAGCATCCTTACTGGAAAGCTGCCTAGCAATTCAAGAGTTTTTAAGGATCGTCAAAATGGCAGCTGAACGTTTTGTTTTCCATCCATCTGATCTGCACCAGAATCATCCCAGGAGAAGTTCATAGTCTAGGTTTAGGAGGCCTACCATAGGTCAAAGCCATTATCCTCAGGATTCCCAACAGCATGAAGCATTACCTAGATCTCCCAGGGAAAGCTGGCATCATCTACAAGTCTCCAGGCCAGCTCAGGCAGAGGTGGATCTTGTTCCTGCCTAGGTCAGGATAACTACACTGTGGGGTGTCTGATAAAACATGAAACACAAGCCACCAGATAGGAACCTGGTACCACACAAAGCATGCGAGGCTGGGCGCCTGGATGGCTCAGTCCGTTAAGCTCAGGTCATGATCTCATGGCTTGGGAGTTCAAGCCCCACGTCGGGCTCTGAGCCAACAGCTTAGAGCCTGGAGCCTGCTTTGGATTCTGTGTCTCCCTCTCTCTCCATCCCTCCCCCACTCACATTCTCTTTCTCTCTCTCTCTCTCTCTCAAAAATAAGTCTACATTAAAAATTAAAAAAAAAAAAAGCATGCAAAGGGACACTCACTTCAGTGTTGAATATGATTCAAATTAACTTCAAACCAAAGGAAAATACCGATCCTCTCTCCGTAAGAGTATAACAGGATGAAGAAAAGCAGCTCATGGAAGTCACTGAGGAAGGATCCCCTGATGAAATCTAGTACTTTCCTACCAAAATTCTGCCACCAGGCAAGGGGCAATTTAAACTTGAGATATTCACGACTATGTGAATGTAATCCCTAAATAGTCCAATCCAACTGCTGCCATTTCGATTGCTTAGAATCAATGCCAACTTCTACCTATACTCACACAACAGAGAACACTTTAATATCTCAACCTTTTGGAAATTGAATGTATTAAAAAAGGATAAAATTGAGCAAGATCTCATATCAAAATTTTCATTTCTTTTGTCACAGCTAGGTTGTCAGATTGTTATTTTTAATGGTAGCGGTAGAGTCCTCTACATTTCACAAAGAACTTTCCGTTGTGACCTTAATGTTTACAGCTCTGCATTTTATTCAACAAACAACAACCGATCATCTGTTTTGTGCCAGTCTCTTCCAGGCACTAGAAATGGCAAAGATGAATGAGTTAAGAAAGCTGTCTTGAATATTCAGTCTAAGAACAGACACAGATGCATGAATGGCTCACAAAGATATATTGTAATAAGGCCTGTGATAGAGATACATGCAAAATAGTATATGAACACAAATGGGGTTAAGTAATTTTCCCAAGGTCAAATGCAGTGGAGGAAGAAACTAAATCCATGGCTGCTAATTCAAATCTGGAAAGTTCTATACCATACCAAAGCTACTTTCTTAGGTCAATCATACTCCGAGAGCTTCATCAAATTTCAATGATTTAAAACTCCTGTTTTATAAAGTTAATTTGTTCTCTTTTACACCTCTCCCTCAGATTCCTTTCTCCATACATTGATTTATTTTTCAGTCTTCACCACTAAGTCCCTGTGGCCAGTCTTGACTTTCCTTGCCCTTTAGGTTTTAACAAGATTCACCAGTCGGACCCAACTGGAAATCCTTTCCCTCTTGCTCGTTCTCCATCTTCCCTACACTGTAATCTGTTCTGAATCTACCAGGCGTGACTTGTCTTGAACAAACATACCACAACACAGCCATAGTAACACAGAATCCTTCAAGGCAATCACCATAAAGGAGGCTATACATTTATTCTAATGATGCTACGATTGCCCCACAGCCATATCATATTGGGAACTTTTCTTTTAAAACTACATTTGGCATTTGCAATTCCTTTAGCTGTAATGGTGGCAAAACATCCTTTTGATGTTTGTTTTGATTTTTGGAAATAGTCAAAAGATCCATGCAGTGAAGGTAATTCCATTTTCATTCAAAACAAGTTATTACTTTAATCTATTGATACTTGTTTTCTACAGTGGTTCATAAATAGACTCAATGAGCAGTCCAAATATATTTTGAGAAATGTTACTATGATTGGAACAAAAATATAACTTCCTATGGTGATTTCCTTAAGTAGGTACAAAAGCCTAGTAGAAATAGAAATACTAAGTTATTTTTGTTTCTTGCTTGTATATATTGTGTTTTAACCATAAAAGTGTACTATAAGAAATGTAGTTTTCTACATTTCTACATTTCTACATTTCTCTAAAATGAGAATTTTAAAATTCTCAAATTTTAAAAAGCAATGCCTATTTAAATGTATAGAAGCTATCATATTTGTCAAAAAACATATATAATTATCTTACAACTGTGCCTTGTAGACAATGCTCTGTGACATCTGAGGGACCTCCCAGCGCCAAGAAGGGTAAAAATTTGGTGGTTACTTATGAAAAAGGAACCCAGATCCACATCTCACTCTGCCCACCATGAAGCTATCAATATGAGATTCTGTTTTATCTATTTTTGACGTTGGCATTCTGGTTATATTTTGTTTGAAGATACAGTTTGATGCTAAATCAAATTTGAAAGGCAATACTACTTTGAATACAAATACAGCTCTTTCCACCGCCCATGAATCTCATGTATTCACACATTTTACTTATTTATTTCATTTTATTTTACTTTGCTAAGTGACTTTCCTGGGGCTAATGCTGATTTAAAAGTGATAGGAGTGTTCTGAGTTTCAACTGATTAAATATGTAAAGATTCAAATACAAAAAATGTCTGTTCTGACACTGAGGAATGACAGAAATCAGTTTAGCAACTGTGGAAAGATTAAGAATTTCAGTAAAAAGCATTCATGCTACATGGTAAAAAGCATCGCAAAACTATTTAGAGATCAGGAGATCTGACTCAGGCCCAAACACCAACTAGACTATCAGTGAGGTCCCTAAAAACCTTCTGGATACCACTGCACACCAATAAGAAGGACAAAATCCAGGACACTGACAACACCATATATTGGCAAGGATGAGGAACAAAAGGAACTCGCCTTCATTGCTGATGGGAATGCAAAATGGTACTTGGCCACTTTGGAAGACAGTTGTTTTTTTCAAAACTAGACAAGCTCTTACCATATGATCCCGAAAACTCACATCTTGGTATTTACCCAAAGGAGATAAAACGTATGCCCACATAAAAACCTTTACGTAGATGTTTATAGCAGCTTTACTTATAATTGCCAAAACTTGGAGTCAACTAAAATGCCCTTCAGTAGGTGAATGGATTCATAAACTGGGGTACATCCAGGCAGTGGAATATCATTCCACACTGGAAAGGAAATGAGCTCTCAAGCCAGAAGAAGACTTGGAGGAAACTTAAGTGCATATCATTAAGTAAAAGAAGCCAATGCGAAAAGGCTACTTACTGTAAGGTTCCAACTACATGACGCAAAACTATGGAAAGAGTAAAAAAAATTTTTTAAAAATCAGCTGTTGCCAGGAGTTGAGGAGCAGAGGAGCAATGAATATGTGGGGCACAGAGGATTTTCAGGGCAATGAAAATACTCTATATGATACCATAATGATAAATATATGTCATTATACATTTGCCCAAACCCATTGAACCTACACCAAAATGAAACTATGTACTCTGAGTGATTATGTAGTGCCAGTGTAGGTTCATCTTATAATCAATGGTACCACCCTTGTTGGGGATGTTGATAATGGGGAGGCTATGCATGTGTGGGAATAGAGAATATGTAAGATACCTTTATTATGCCCTCCCCTCAAATTTTCTATAAACCTAAAATTGCTCTAAAAATATAATGTCAATAAAAATATCCTATTAACATCTCCATCTCTAGAAGAATACAAAACATGCAATAAAATTCAACATCTCTTCCCTGGGGTAGGGGATGGGGGGAAAGGAAACATTTAGAGCATCAGGAATAGGAAGAAACATCCTTATTCTGGTAAAATGAATCTCGTTAAACTAGACAACAAACCTAATGATAAAACATCTGAATCACTCCTTTAGAAAAAAACCCTATTTCTGGGGTGCATGGGTGGCTTAGTCGGTTAAGCATCTGACTTCAGCTCAGGTCTTGATCTCATGGTTCGTGGGGTCAAGCCCCACGTCATACTCTGTGCTGACAGCTCAGAGCCTGGAGCCTGCTTCAGATTCTGTGTTTCCCTCTCTCTCTGCCCCTCCCTTGCTTGTACTCTGTTTCTCAAAAATGAATAAATAAAAAAAATAAAATAAAAAATAAAAAAGCATATTTCTACTCAACATCATATGGAAGACACTAGCCAGCTCAATGATGTAACAAAAAGAAAGGAGTAACAACTGAAAGGAAACAAAGCTGTCATCATTCATTGATCAAGTTCACTAATTATACTGTTCAGATTTTAGATATTCTTTCTTAAGGATTAAAAATCGTCATCTCCTGTTTAATCTCAGTAGCAGGTACACGGGAGTCTGCAATATGATTTTCTGTATTTTTGATTTCAGATAATCTGTAATTTAAATTTTAATATTAACTTAAACTAGGTTGAAAAAAAATACTTGCACCTTGTTAATGTAAAAATATCCTCCAGAGTATATCTTTAACATAGATCAACTAAGGAAGAGAATTTTCAATCTTTAATTCTTTAAATGAATATTTAGTCATAGATAAGGATAAATGAAAGTGATAGGTACCAGAAATTAAAACAATGCCTATGAAAACAATCCCAGGAAAAAGATTAATTTCATCCTTGGTGAATGGTCCCTTTGGCCTATGGCTTAAGACATGAAAGTCTGTAACAGATGTGTCCACATTTGAACACATGCCCTCAGCCGACTTTAAGATACGAAAAGCAAAACTTGGGAGACTGAAAACAAATTTTCATTTATTTAGGGACACTAAAAAATGCAAACAAGACTAAATCTCTTATGAAGCACTTAGTCATCAGAATTAAGAGATGAAGAAAAGAATAGTTTATGACTTGATTAGTTGTTTTTACTCGCTGGCAGTCTTAGATAAATTCATATATACACACATATATAATAAAGGCTTCACTCATGTAGGAAATGTCTTACAAATATATCACAATCTCCTTAATTTCTAGAGCTGTGGTTCTCAGCCTGGCCTGGGGTGGCTTCTCCAGGATGTACGGCAGATCTGTGAGAGGAGGCTGGACACTGCCTAGCCAAGAGCCAATCGTCGCTACCGTCGCTGAAAGGAACATTACCTAGGTAACAGAAGCCTGAGGGAAGGGGAACATTAACTTCCAGTTTGAGGAGTGGCTGAACCTTCATATTTGAAAGATTATCTAGGTTATTAAATTATTACCGGAAGAAATCTAGCCTTCTGTTGCTTTGAACCGTAGATGATTAGAACGGGGTAGACATCTGAGTAAATGATGCTATAAGCACGTTTTACACAACTTGGTTTGCTGCCAGGGCTTTGCAGTAGTCAAATTTAATTTTAGTGACACTGTGAAATGTAGTGTGCTGTACATAAAATACTAATGTAGCACATAATTGGGCAGTCCAAAATAACTGAGTTTATATACACTGATAAATGCTTGGTGAAATGCTCTGTCGTTTATAGACCCCTCAAAAAAGTGCATTAGAATATCCATTCTAATTCAACTTGCTCGTACTTCCTCTGATAGTTCTCTCCTGTGGATGTACGTTAGAAGAACCCAACCAGAGGGCGCCTGGGTGGCTCAGTCAGTTAGATATCTGACTCGTGATTTCAGCTCAGGTCATGATCTCGCTGTTGGTGGGATCAAGCTCTGCGTTGGGATTCTCCCTCTCTTTCCATCTACCCCTCCCCTGCTCATGCGCGCGCGCTCTCTCTCTCTCTCTCTCTCAAAATAAATAAGAACTTAAAAAAAAAAAAAAGGACCCAACAGTTCCCAAGAAGAGATCTTATTCTTTGGGAAAACGAGAGAGGGGATGTTATAGAATTAGACAAATTAATACACCCTACAAGGAAACGGTGAAAAAGTTTTCCCCGGTTTCTTCATCCGTAGGTCAGCTAGCTATGGGAGCATACTCTCATCAGCTGATCTGTGTGGATTCACCACTGACCTGTGAGTTTATACTGGACTTTTTCAAATTTGCTAATAAATAACTACTTTGTGGAGCCAGAAGAAAGAGATGGACCATAAGTAACAGGGCGGTAGCGAGAAACTTTCAACAAGGAAGGACATTTTTCAACCCATTTCTCACTCTCTGGTCTGAGGACTGGAGAGCATAGAACAGTCATTTTAGTGACCCTAAAATCTCCAAAGAAAGCTTGCTATTGTGGGAGGGCCTTGACAACTGCACTGAATTTTCATTCAAAATGTCGCTCCTTTTACAGGGTGGAATTTTCTCATTTAGCCCTGGTTTGATTCTTTATGATTTATCTTTGCTTTTTTTGATTTTGTCTTTTCCTACTATCCTCTTTACTTACACCTGGAACAAGGCCTTAGTAGGTTATTTACTTGGGGAAGGCAAAGTGCATGGTAAAATGTTTTCCCACCCGGTCTGTTATCATCAAAGCACGAAGTGATACAGGCAAGTCTCTATGTATACAGCACTTTAAAAAAAAATTTTTTTAACATTTGTTCTTCTTTGAGAGACAGAGTGTGAGTGGTGGAAGAGCAGAGAGAGAGGGAGACACAGAATCTGAAGCAGGCTCCAGGTTCCAAGCTCCAGGCTGTCAGCACAGACCCCGACCCGGGGCTTGAACTCACAGACTAGGAGATCATGACCTGAGCTGAAGTTGAAGCTTAACTAACTGAGCCACCCAGGCACCCCTCTATGTACATAGTACTTTTTAAACAAGACTCCATCGGTGCCTCACAAATGCCATGTAAGAAGAACTAGAATAAAGGGCCAAATCCTGAGAAATAGATGTCTTTGGTCCCGTGGAACTAGTTAGTTCCATGTAATGTGCAAACATAAAACTACTAAAGTTCTCACTGCCAGCATTGTATAATGGATGAAATAGTGGTTCTAGATTTAGAGATAAGAATTCCAGTACCAGATTTGCCATGTATGAGCTGAAGACCTGCCAAAAACATGTGATTTTCCTCGTGAGTTTTCCAAAGAGGGGTTTTCAATCTTCTCCACATCTTTGAAGCTTCCAAACACCAAAACAAACCAACAACAAAAAACCTTTCCTCTTAGGAAATACCTTGCCTCAAACTTCTTACACCAAATAGACCTCTCTTGGCTTCCTAGCCAACCCCTTACCTACTAACTCACTAAAATAACTATTTCTCCTGTTTCCTGCCTCCTTGTCCCAAAGGAGGAAGCTGTAACCTTTCTCCTGCCCTTGAAGTGTGTAACCTTGGCCCTGGAACCAATTTCTGTCCACTTCTTCTGAGAACTGCCATCAACTACACACCTATTACACATCTTCAATGCCTTCTCTCAAGTATTTTCCCATCATAAAAGTAAGTATCATCCAGTCTCTCCCTTCTTCATTAAAACACATCACACATACCCCATCTATTTCTTTTCTCCATTTCACAATCATATTTCTCAAAAAAGAAGTCAATACTCACCCTCAACCATACTCCTCCGTTTACTACAAACAAGTTTTATTCCCCCTTACTCCTCTAACAATGTTTCATCCAAAACCACTTGCCAAAAACTAACGGACACAGTATTAGATACCATTAATTTTGTCTTTTCCTTGGTCTATTCTTTTGTCTTCCATGGAAACACTTCTTTTTGTTCCTTCATACTTCTTTGGGACTCCCCTTCAGCTCTCTTCATGGAAACCGCTGCTTCTGCCTATACGTTGGGTATCATAGTCCCCTGGGGTGCCATTCCCAATCCTCTGCTATTCTCGCTCTTCCTGGAAGATTTCCCACACTCCCCTACCTTCAATTACACTTCAGATAGGTCAATGATGATCAAATCTTTTTGGCTAGCCTAGACTTCTCCCCTGGGTACCTAAACTTATTATGTCAAAATGCCCACTAAAATGTTCACCTGAACATTGGCACATATTTTATCCTCAATTTATCTAAATAGAACTTTTCTTCCCACCTCACTCTCCCAACCAGCCTTTTTTTAAATGTTTATTTATTTTACAGAGAGAGAGAGAGAGACAGAGCATGAGTAGGGGAGGGGCAGAGAGCGAGAGGGAGACACAGAATCTGAAGCAGGCTCCAAGCTCCAAGCTGTGAGCACAGAGCCCAACGTGGGGCTCAAACCCACAAGCCATGAGATCGTGACCTAAACCAAAGTTGGACACCTAACCAACTGAGCCATCCAGGCACCCCTAACCAACTCTGTTTTCAGTTGAAGCACAATCATCTACACCAAGGCCTATACCAGTCCTCTAAGAATCATTTTTATTCTGCTTTCTATGCACAGATCAAATCAATCTCTAAGTCCTGGTGAAACCATTTCCTGACATCTCATAAATCTGCCTACTTCTACTTGCATTATCTGTTTCAGACCTTGGTTGCATTACTGTAACAACCTTCTATCTCCTGATTTTCACTTGTTTCTAAACCAGGGTTCTGCAAAGAACAGCCTACTGGCCAAATCTGATCCCCTGTCTGGTTTTGTAAATAAAGTTTTACTGGAATATAGCCATGTACATTCATTTACACATGAATGTACTTTTTATTGCTGCTTTAGGGGATGCTACCAAACAAGAGGGAGATTATGACCCACAAAGGTGAAATTATCTACTATTTGGCCCTTTACAGAAAAGCTTTACCATACCCTCATCTAAAACATTCTCTGCCCTCAAAATTAATCATTCCTCTACCCAAGGGCCCAAAGTGAGTCAGGGCAAACTTCAACTTTCTTAGCGTATCATTTAAGGTAATTCAAAAAAATGAATTACTGTTCCAGCCTCATCTCTCACCATCCCCATCAAGCCCCACCTCTAACCTCATTGAACATGCCATGGCTCACAATATGCCACAGAGACTTATACATGGGATCTTTCTCCTTTGAAGTCTTAGCCAATCCCCCTAGATGAAAGTTGGACCTACCTAAGTGTAAATTTACCTGAACAGCTCTTACTTTCTTGGTAGGATTCAAATTAGATGTAGCCTCCTTAAGGAAACCCTCCCTAATCACCACATTTTAGTCAGGTGTCTCTCTTTCTTGCTCCCATATCCCACTGGGCTTTCCTTTCAATCTCACTCTATCATAACTGCTTCTTCTTTGTCTTTGTCCTTTAACTATCAAGTTATTGTAGACGGGAACAATAACTTGTTCCCCACTGTATCTGTAGAAACTATCAAAGTGTCTGACAGGTTGGCTGTGCTTCAGAAATATTTGCTAACTGAATAAATGAATCAGTAGTTAATTATCATCTCTGAACTTTTTCTCAACTATGCTATAAAATGAAGATCATAAAATCTAACCTATAGGTTATTTGATGACTATGCATCATTTATACACCCCTAGAATATGCTTATTACCTATCATTACTTAACACTCAGTAAATGCAACGATACTGCCTCTACCTCCCATAAATGGACCAGATTTCTATTCACTTAGCGTAAAAGAATAAAAATATAAATATATACAGCCTCTGCATTCAAGAAACTTAAAAATTGATAGGTGATAGGAAAAGAAGTTACTGCAAGTCCAAGTGCAGAAAGAATGATACTCTGAGACATCCAAATAAAAGGACTGCATTGCCAGATGGCTTATTTTAAATAGTAAGTTATAACTGGTTCACCATTTTTTTAGTATATGTTATATTAATACTGAAATGCAACCTTGTAGAGTTATAGTAACAAAAATAATAAAAAACAATGGTGAGGTTAATTTACAAATAAAAGTGGCAGCCTTAAAAATAAGTATAAGAACTTGGTCAGAAGCTTTTCACAAATATCTTATCTAAAATTATAGAAAGCAAAATATATATTGGCCTGAAACTGTGCCTTTCTGAGGGATGTAAACAGTGAGTTCACCAAAAAAGAAATACCGGTGACCTATAAGTAAAAAAAAAAAAAAAAAAAAAAAAAAATCAAGCTTATGAGTGGAGATTCTGGACTCAGAACCAAGATGGAGTCTGTCTTACTAACTTGGGCAACTGGTGAACTTCAATTTCATTATCTGTAGAAATTACATAACAATACTTTATTAGTCAAGATGCTTGTAGCCTCAAGAAGCAGAAACACTAACTCAAAATAGATTAAAAATAAGAAACATGACATCATACTCAGCTGTAGCATTTCCAGAAATGCCCAGCCAACACTCCATATCTTACTGGAGACTTAATGTCTTACATGTCTGATTGGCTGAATGAATCACTACCTGTTAGAATGGAATCACTCCTGTACCAATTAGGCCCACCCCTAAAGTTACAGGTGGGATAGGTTACAAAGGAGAAGGATGGATTATTGTGGGGGGAAAAAAACTGCAATTCTGTTAAGAAGGGAAGCAAGATAAAGATTTTCTAAATGACCAGATGTATGTACCATGAATATTAATCTCATGGGTTTGATACAAAGATTAAATAAAAAGATACACTTAAAGGGTTTTGCATAAGGCTTGGTATATGGATATGATAAATTCTCGATAAATATAGCAACTTAAAATATTTCATTATTCAAAGACTTGGGCTCTGTATTAATCATGAATTAGATTTCCCTCATGCCTCTTATGTCTTACCAAAAAACAATAAACGTTAGCTATGTTTTATAATAGTAATAATACACATGCATAGAGAAAGCGTAAAAGTGTATACACCGAAATATTAAAAATAACTTTCTCTAAGAGGTTGGATCATAAACGGTTTAAATATATAATTTCACTTTTGCTTATCTTGACTTTAAGCATTCTACACTAAAAGTACGTTATGTGTGGAATCAAAAAGTGTTTAAAATTTTATCCTTTTCCTTCATAGATTATAAAGTTGTGTGTGTTACCAACTGGCCAATATAATTTATCAAAATGTTATTTATGTCTGTCTCCCCATGTTTTTCCTTTCTTATTTTAAAAAAAATTTTTTTGGGGCGCCTGGGTGGCTCAGTCGGTTAAGCGTCCGACTTCAGCTCAGGTCACGATCTCACCGTCCGTGAGTTCGAGCCCCGCGTCGGGCTCTGGGCTGACGGCCCAGAGCCTGGAGCCTGCTTCTGATTCTGTGTCTCCCTCTCTCTCTGCCCCTCCCCCGTTCATGCTCTGTCTCTGTCTCAAAAATAAATAAACGTTAAAAAAAAAATTTAAAAAAAAATTTTTTTAATGTTTATTTATTTTAGAGAGACAGAGTACGAGTGGTAAGGGGCAGAGAGACAGGGAGACACAGAATCCGAAGCAGGCTCCAGGCTCTGAGCTGTCAGCACAGAGCTCAACGCGGGGCTCGAACTCATGAGCTGTGAGATCATGACCTGAGCCGAAGTCGGAGGCTCAACTGGCCACACAGGCACCCCTCCTTTCTTATTTTTTTAAGCAGATAACCAGGCACTTAGTATTTCCTTGATTTGGGGATTTTGTTCCATGTGAAGGTTAAGCTGCTTGAAGACAAAAGCTCTTCCTATCTTTTGCAAAATATAAAATTAGTTTCAAGACTGTTTGTTTTCTGGATAAACCTCTGCAAAGAGTGGGGAGAAATGAGAATATCTTTGAGGAACACTAGAAAAATGAATTTTATTCTCTTAGTTTGTCGAAAAAGGCAAAAGTCTAGAGGCCCCATGACAATAGAACTGCACTATAGTAGCTTCTGGGAAGTGGCCAGGGAAATGGTTTCATTACCCATGAGGGAAGAAGGATTTTAGACAAAAGCTCTTACCCTGAGCATAAAGACCTATACCTTCAGCATGCTGCGGGAGTAGTATGCCCTGAAACCACAGGTTATCACGCCATCAGGCCAGCGGGCACAGGGCATCCCAATGCTGACCCGGGCGGTCCTGTAACTGATGGCCTGAGGGTTTACTGACGTTCTGGCACTAAGTCATTAAAATATTAACCAAATCTCTGTGGAGGAAGCGTTAATGTTGATAATGTCTGAGACTGATCTCTACCTTGGCCAAACGAGAGCTCAGAGTCCCATGTAAGTTGATTTAAATAAAATAATAATTTCTTATGTATCTGATTTTGTGAGCTAAAAGGAATTCCTTTTATTGAAGATAGAAGTTTTTAACATGGTTATATTACTGTAGGGGTAGTATTAAAACTGAGAGGTAGTTTGTTTTAACGCGCTTGCTTTAAGGATGAAGATTCTGATTCGGGAGAGGGTAGTGTCTTATCCAAGCACACACAGTTTATTAGTGGCACAGCAAGGGCTAGAGTTCAGGTACTCTGATTCCTATTCCAGGGTTCTTTGCATTACACCCATAATGCCTCATCTTTTGCAAAGATAAGTCGTAAGATTTAATGTCTCTTTTGCAAAAGGATTACTCGCTACTCAAAATGCTCAGTAGATCTTTAACTGTCCTACGCTTTTGATGACAGAAGCAATTTCGCCTTGCATTACAGAACTAATGTGGATTTGGAGACATCAGAAGATCTCATCACAAAGGTGTCATAGGAGGGAAAGGGTATCATTGAAACCTTTCCATTCTGTCGCCAGGTCATCTTCCTCGCCCAGCATCAAATGGCCTCTTAGGAGATGTGGTGTGCTCATATGCAGAGACCACAGGAGCCAGACACCTTTGCTTCTATTCTGGGAGGTGACGCACAGAATACCTCACTGGCCTTGGTCAGTCCCTTCATTTTGCTGCCCTGTTCCCTTTGGACTGCAAGGAAGTATTGGCTGCACAAGGGTGGCGGATGAAAAGAGGCATTAAAGGCACTCAGGGAGGATTACACACAATCTCCCTTTTGTTCATTAGATAAATACATTCTTCGGGGTTTTAATTAGAAATGTCAGAAAGGGGTATTTTCTGGTTTGGGGATAATCGACTTATATGCACAACAGGGGTCAAAGACTCTGGTATTGAAAGGCTTTGTACACTACCAAAACCACTCAGAGTATTCCACTTTATGTCAGGCCATGTGTCTAAGTCATACGTTGATTCTATGCAATCTGTTTGTGGAAAACGGTGCCAACTCATATCTGCTGTTCCAGAGAGCAGAGATAAAAGGAAGAGTTTCAAGTTGTTAGACAGAATTCCTTCAATGTAGAGAAGAGATGCTTAATATTTATACCAACATTTGTTTCCCAAAACACTCGTCCCTTAAGTCTTACTTGGAAAACACTGCATAACATAGCGCTTTTTTTCTTTTTAGAAAATCACAATTTTTCATGAAAATAAGAAAGGCTCTAAAAAGTTGTGTATAATAAAGAAACCTGTATTAATTCGTTGAACCCAGAACCTTGCAAACCTCTTTGACTGCAGAACACATTTTTCCTGGGCATAAATTAACCACAGCAATGAACTGGCCCTCTGAAAATACAATTCTGGATTGAAAAGTACTTTCTCAAAAAGAGAGCAGTTTCTGTCACTAAAATTTCGAGCAGGATTATATGACCAAATGGCAGGAAGTTTCTGGGGATTTCTGAATTGGATGGGATAATGTATTAAGAGACTTCAAAGATCTCTTTCAATTCCCAAGATGTAATGATTCTATTCTACCCTAAATCAGTAACATTATTTAGTATCTTTTGTGGCTACTGTTAGATACAAAGAGGAGCATCTTTTGTGTCTATTAGACACAAATGCCACAATTTGTCACAGAAAAGCCCCTTAGATTCCTTATCTCATTACATCTGTGTAAGAACCCTAAAAGGAAGGTATTCTAACCCCCAAGTTGTAGAGGATGTCAAAGAGCTTAAATAAATTTCCCAAGTGGCAGAGCAAAGACAGGAACTGAGGGCCATGCACTTTCTACTCTGTAGTACCAGTTCCCTAAATCACACTAGTCTCGAAGGAGACCATGCCCAACCAGACCTGGAACACTGATGACTCCAAGGTATGCAATGTCACTTTTGGTGCTAGCCTCTTCGGTCATTAGTAAGGGCACAGAAATAACGCACCACTACTCTGGGCTCCTGGCGTCAACCACCTTTTACCCCCACTTCTTTCTTATCTCTGAATATTAGCAAAGAGCAGACAGTTACTTATTTCTGATTTGTGGCCTTTGTCCTTGGTGCTACCTGCTTCTGGAACGCTCTTCACAAGGCTGGCTCCTGCTCATCCATCAAGTCAACTCTCCTGATGTCACGCCAGGCCAGCTTTTCCTGCTCCCCTGTGCTGCTGCTTCTCTGGGCACAAGGGAGGACTGTCCTTCCTGCGCCCCTTGGGGTTGGGTGCAGCCACGGCCCAGTGCTTGCCAAGTGGTTGTGCACAAAAGTGATACGGGTCGCTTCCTGACTGGAGCATCTAATTACAAGACACATACACGCATGTGCATGTGTGCACACCCAGGAGCTTTCTCATGTTCCTCAAGACAACCCGTAACGGCGTTTGAGACAGTGGCAACTCCTGCAGCCTGGGCCCCTGAAAGACTGGAAGCAGAGCCCCCTCCTGACCCATTCTGGGCATGCCACAGGAATCTGCTTTTAGGTCTAGGTGTTGGCGATCACCGCATACCCTAGCCCAAATTTTCATGCAGGAAAAATCACCTGGAGTGGTCTTCTCCAGAGATAATTATTCAGTAGATCATGTAGCTTTAGATCAAACTTCTAGTAGATCTTTGGAATCTGGATTTCTAAAAAGTTTCCAGACAGGGCTGGGGCTCCCAGACCACAGCGTGGGTAGCGCTGACCCTGCCACTCCTGACTGATGGATCCTCTGATCTGAAGTGGCTACCCTCTGCTCTCCAATCAGGTGCTACCTGTACCCCCTTCATTTGCTCCGGATCACTTAACACAACTACTGCTATTTATCTGTGAACCTATTGTCTATCTCCTCCATTACGGTACAAATTTCATGCAGACCGAGACTGGGTCTTTTTTACTGCAGTATCCCCCAAAATGCCGAAAAAGGCCTCGAACCACGAAGTGAATAAAGGAGTGAACGAATCATTAAGAAGTGTGCTCTGAATGCCTACTATATGCCTTGATTTTGTCCAAGCCCTAATAATCTCCTACATACCTTCTTTGAATAGTGAGACACAGAGAGGAATAAACACGCAAATGCATCTAGCTAAATGAAGCCTCATTTTTAGGAGTGCAGAGTCATGTGATGTGGACAAGAGTCAAGGTTGCTGAAACCCTGAGTGTAAAATGCCTTTGTCCTCTGCCCTGACTGCAGAGCTTTGAGGTCAAGTGGAGCCACGGAAGCCAGGTCTGCAGGACAAAGTTGGATTTTTCTTTTCATATTTTTCCTTCCTCACATCTCCATAGGAGAGGCAAGCCTTTTGAGGACACAATGCCTAGACTCAGCATGAAAGTGTTTCTCAGTGAACCATGTCCCTGCCAGCCCAATCTGTATTTAAATTACATGAAAAATTCATGAGTTTCATAGAAACAACTTCAATCCATTATCATCACATACTCCTTTGTCTGGGAAACAGATCCCTACTGCGTACCAGGGAAGATGGTTGAGAAGGCGCCAGTGTCAGGAAGAATAGACAGCACAGGGCCAGGCCAACAGTCACTACCACTTATGGGTCCTCCTACTTCAAAATGGGACTTCTATTGACATCTGGAGGGAGAGAGACACAGCCCCAACAGCATCCTCATTGCATCTGTAGGTCCCTCAATCATTTCCTAGAATGGGAAAAAGCAATAACTTGCCTGTCTACTGCATATAAAAACAATTTGGAAAAATTGGAATTGACTTAGAGATACTTAAAAGGAGACTCAGATTTACACACGATAATATGTCTGGCTTTGGCTTTATATTCCACTTAACACCTCTCCCCGCAAAGCAAAATGCACCTAGGGAGCAACAGAACTAGAAGAAACAGGATGGGCCATGAGTTAATAATTGTTGATGTGAAGTGGATACATGAGGGTTAATTATAAAATTCTCTCTCCACTTGTGTAGGTTCGAACATTTTCAGAACGAAAAGTTTAAGAAAAAAAATGAGATTTGCAGCCAGTGTATCATAAAGAAAAAAAAAATCCCAGGGCAACTCACAAGGTAAGAAAACAAGCAGACTCTACGTGGCAAAGGCAGCCTCGTGCGGTTCCTGGGATGGAGGGCACACGGGTATACTTAACATCATTTACACTGTCTCTGATAACACAGTGTAATGGAGCAAAGTATATTCTCGACGATTGTCAGTGTGGGGAGAAATGCATTTGTAAAGATTTATTGTCACTGTTGTTTTTTAATGCTTGATGTTCTGGAGTTATTCTTAGAGCAAAATAAAAGGTGTTTCCTGTGCTGAAGGTATTTTACATGCTTTTCTTGTTGAGCAAGATTTTCTTTTTTCCCTTCTGCTGTGAGTTTGGTGGGGGAAAGTCTGTACTTGAACTTTGGAGAGATGCATGGAAAGTGTGTTGCCCCTGAAGTCTCACTTAAAATAATAATGTAAGCATTATTTCAAAACTTTAATATCACTGTAACTTATACCAGAACTATCTGAAACCTAGATGGTGATTTTGTATTTTTAATTTAAAAAAAAGTTTCAGGAAGCATCTGACTCTTGATTTCGGCTCAGGTCATGACCACACAGCTCATGGGATGGAGCCCCTGCATCAGGCTCCATGCTGTCAGCATGGAGCCTGCATGGGATTCTCTCTCTCCCTTTCTCTCTGCCACCTTTCCTGCTGGCTGACTCCCTCCCTCTCTCTCTCTCTCTCCCTCCTTCCCTCTCAAAAATAAATAAATAAACTTAAAAAGAAAAGTTTCCACTGAAAAAAAGAGAGGAAAAAAAACAGCTCAGGGAAAAAACATAAATAGATGTTGCAAACCTTCATGATACTGAATAGTTTGCTCAATCCATGCCCTCAAATTGTCCAGGAGAGGGTTACCAGTAAAGAGAGCCAGAATGGGAAAGAAAGGGGCTGTTCTTGGGAGCCAGACAGTTCCATGTTGAAATTCTAGCTCTTTCTCTTCCGAGCTGTGTGACCTTGAATGGCTTACTTTACCTCCCTAAATCTCATCTGTGAAACAGGGAATGGTATTACCTCTTCATATCATTGAATCACAGGAAAGTATCGATTAGAGGAGAATCTATGGTTTGGGAGGAGAGATTATTCATGAGAAACTCTGCAGGACAGCACGTCCTTGGGGGTAGGGATGGTAACGGATGGTAGGGGGAGGGTCAGGGAAGAAGACAAAATAAAGAGAGAAAACAGGAAAGCTTAGGGATAGTTTGTATTCTTTTACCTCCAGAGGGACAGTAACCAAGAGCAAAGACAGATGAGACCCAGTCAAGTTCATGTTCTTGGTTTAATCTGTACTGAACATACTCCAATACCCAGGTGCCCTGGCAAGATGCCTCTGATGTATGATAATTGCATTATGATGAGGCACCACATGAAATAAAATAAGCCATAATTAGGGGTGGCACCAGAGTCTACTTAGCTCCACCTGGGAAAGAATCTAGAAGAAATCTGTGAATCTTATACAAGGGAAGAAAATGAGGTATCTATAAAGAGGTTAACTAGAGCATATACATCCAGGAGAGAGTTTTATATGCCATTTACCTGTAACTACTTCAACTGACAGTGTTTAGTCAGTGCCGGGTAATACATTTATGTTCAAGTGTCAGGTCTGTGCCACCGTCACTGTTTAGAAGGAAATGCCAACAATAGGCAACCCAGAGCTCAGGAAAGAGGATTCTCTTTCTCCTGGGGCTATGTGAAGGATTCAGAACAATCCACAGGGCAGGGTGAAGACAGGGATAAAACGGGGAGCCAAAAGTTGCAGCGTTGTCATGAAAATTAAATTAACAGGATGATGTATGTGAGGTAGCAGAATATAGCAGACCTTCAATAAATAACGCCTACAACTAGCTCCGTCATCATCATTGTTGTTGGGGTTGTGACTGGTACGTCCACTAGCCTCCCAATCCACACAGGCTTCTTCCTGCTTACAGACTCTACTTTGGCCTTTGACCTTAATGTCAATCTCAGCACCCTCCCCCAGGTTGCAAAAGTAACCCATTTGCACCCCAAGCATTCACGAACAATGGAGAATTACCAAAAACATGGCAAATGAAAGGCTTTACAGCACATTACCGAGAATGAAGTCTACAAGATCCATTTCAGGCACATCAGAAATTGGTCTGGTTTCTCCTGGCCATTCAGCTGTCTCTTTTTCTGCCTTTCACTGAGCCCGGGCCAGCCTCGCTCTCTTTCCATTCCCCAGACCCCCTTGGTATTTCCTTGCTCTTCCATTCCCTTAGAAACCTCAAGGGCTTCCTCCCTCTGTTATGCAGAGCAAGTTCTCAGCTGCCCAGCCTTTTGACCTCTAACATATATATCTCCTCCAGCAGCAAAGAATGGGTCTTCAACTACAAGACACTCTTTCCAAAGAAAGTAATTTACAACAGAGCATTTTGTGGCATCACAACCACCATCAGCAAAGGATCTAGTTCTAATCTCACTTCACTGATCACTCAACCTCACAGTGATTCTTTGTCTCTCTTATCCTCTCCTCAAAACTACTTATTTGCAAACTTTTGCTCCCCAGTCCAATTCCAAGCACGGCTCTAGACCTGTTACGGCATTTTCACGGTGTCCGTGTCAGTCTTCAGTCATCAGTTCTGTAGATCAACTTCCCCTTCCGTCAATCCCCAGGATGTCAGTTATTTAATCTGGAAATTCAATCTGTGTTTAGTTGCTATGAGAAGAGGAAAGGCAAGGCAAGAAAATTCAGTGAAGGAATTAAGATTCTGCCAAACTTAAAACCAGATACCAAGTAAACACCCGTCATTTTTTCAGTTTCTAAGTGATGCTAAGTCCCAAGGTGGTCTGCAACCAAATTTTATATGCCGGTGCATGCGTGCATTTGAAGGTACAAAACAAAAAGGCCATCCTGAGGGCCAAAGTTGCCCTCAAGGTATGAAAGGTTTAGAAGGGTTGCCTCATCTGAATAAGTAAATACTAGCCTATAACATATTATTTTCCAGTCGATGCTAACTCAAGCATTTATTGAGTTTCCTCAAACACAGTATTCTTTCTCATGGAGTTCCTGCATCTTCTTCCCTTTCCCACAAAAGAAGATTTAATTCTAAACACAAGAAGAAGAAAAGGAAAAATGAGAGCAGACATAACCCAGTCAAAAAACTTGGATTTATGGAGTTCAACCTTGAAAATATTTTTTTTTTAAAACATCAAGCATGTGAATTAAAGCTCCCACCAGGCAGCTATAATTTATACAGCAAGCACTTGGCAGGTAATCCGAGCACACTGTGATATGGGTAGCAAGGGGATCGTCTTCACAGAAAACCAGACCCTCTTTGTGACAGGCTAGGGGGTAAGAAGCACACTCGCTTTGCAGCCGTAATAGGGTGTTTCCTACTTAATGGACCTCTGAGAATCAAAAGACAAGAAAATACCTAAGAAGAATGAGTGGTTCCCAATCAGAATGTAAGCATGAGCCCATGGAAACCAAAGTCAATGAAACAAAGGGAGGTGGCCCAAAAGAGTGGTTCCCACATCACGGTTGCAACGTGTCAGGCAAACCAAGTACAAGAGAATGAAACCACAACTCATTATATACCACTTATACACCAATACAATAGAAGGCTCTTGATATTCTTCAAGCTAATGATTTCATTGGTTTAGATATTTTCCAAAAAATTCATTTTTATTTTTACAGAGTAAATATACTATCTCCAAAATAATCTTTTTAATTTCTTGTTTCCAGACAACATGGCTTCATACTGCTATCTTTGAAGACTTACACTATATTTCATAGCTAGTCTGAGTCAAACCACACTGTCCTTAAAAAAAAAAAAAAAAAAAAAAAAAAACAACAACAACGACAACAACTACTTCACACCTGGGTTTAGGAAAAAAAGGTGAAGATATGCCAGATTTGCTTATAATACAGCAAAGAATATAAGTCCATCTACTCCTTAACACCTAAAGACAGACACCTCAGACAAGAGGTGATTCCCCTGATTCTCAGGAGACAATCCCTGTGATTAAGGGGTGTGGGGGGGCGGGGGGGGGGAGACCCAACTGATACCAAGTGATTTCATGCAAACGAATAATAATTATAAGCAGCATTCCCTGAACCTATTTTCTGGTTCTAGGGATAACTCACTTGATAATGAATTCTTTTTTTTTTTAATGTTTATTTTTTATTTTTGAAGGAGAGAAAGAGACAGAGCATGAGCAGGGGAGGAGCAGAGAGAAAGGGAGACACAGAATCTGAAGCAGGTTTCAGGCTCTATGTTGTCAGCACAGAGCCCGATGCGGGGCTTGAACTCACGAACCGCGAGATCATGACCTAAGCCGAAGTCGGACCCTCAACCGACTGAGCCACCCAGGCGCCCTGATAATGAATTCTTTGTTGAGTGCCATTCATCCTATTTGTAACCATGATCCCAAAAGAATGAAATTATTCTTTTCTTCTGATAAGTTGTTCTCTCACTGAGGAGCTCTTTGGAAGAGTGTCACGTTATTCTCTACTTTGGGTTTGTGCTTTTCAATTCCCTTCTACCTTGATGCTCTCCTCCAAGGAAAAGCCAGCTGAACTTTCTAAAGAATCAATGGGCAAGAATCAACCAAGATGACTAGGAAGGAGCACCGAACAGGAGTCAAAGCCCTGGATTGTGGGCTATCCTGTGGTACTGAAGCGATTGCATGACTGCAATGTGCAGTGCGCATCACCAAAGGGGTGAAGGCTCTTTGCCTTTAGAAAACAACAGCAACAACCACAGTGAAGTTGTTATCACAAATCAGATGTCATAAACCGGCAGCCCTGGTACCCTTCCTGCTCTGTTGCGTTTGGCCAACAAATATGCTAATTTCTTTAATCAGGAGATTTCAAGTAACAATGCAGATTTACAGATTCTCATGAAAATTTGCCCATCAGTAAAATGCAGATTTACAGATTCTCTTGAAAATTTGTCAGATCTTATGAAATAAACCTCCATTTACGCTTGTCGAGAATTGTTGCTTGTCAAGAGAGCATGGGTTCTCCAATTTGCTGTGTCCTCATCACTCACAGTGATTCATACACACTTATTCCAACTCCCTTCCCTCCGGTAGGTTACCTGACTGGAAGGTGAATTAAGGCTTTTTGCCTTTGCTGTACTCTAGTTAAGAGGCAAAGGTAAGTAAGATGGGACTGCAAGGTAACAAAGAGCACAGAGAAGCCACAGACACATCACAAATAGAGGCTTGAACATGTCGGCACATTTACAAACGGATCACAGCCTCCCATTAGTTAGGCAGTCTCCCCCTTCGCTGCTGGATATACAATAGATAAATAAATAGCAAGAATACATGTGATATATATTTAGATTGCACATTAGACTTTAAAATCTGTGCCTAACTGAATGCATTAGTCCGTGTTTTCTGTTTATGTCTCCACAATGCCATGGAAACACAGTGCAGCATCCTAATGGGTCTCTCCTGGCAATAAATAAACAAAGTCTTTGTCTATTCATGTTTCTATTTCTTTTTTTTTATGTAATTTACAATTTCAAAAAAGAAAACAGATCGGTGGCGTGTTTTTCCCCCCTCCCTGTCCTTTCCCAGTTTCCTCTCTTGCAAAGTATATCTGCAAGAAATGCAAAATGCACCTTCTAGTGGTTACTGAAATCCAAACCAGCACCATCAGCACTCAGAGGGCAGGATTCTCCCAGCCAGACTCCTCTTTCTCCTTTTACGAAATGCCACGATAATTAAACACGATAATGAGGTTCTTCAAGCATTTCAGTCTAACCCAAAGAGCACTTAATATAGTTGTTTAAGGTTGAAAGCTGATATAAAACAGACATAAAATCTGGTAGGTTCCGTTCCCCTCCTTCAGTCTAAAAGGCAATATCCAGTCCATTTTTACAGAGATAGCAGCAACAGTCACAGCCTTTAAATGGCTCTGTGATACCAGCAACATGCTCTAGCCTCCCCGGCTCCACAGCGGGTGGGGGCAGACACGCTGCTCACCACACCGTTGTCCTAATGTGCAGGGGCAAGGTGAAACCCAAAGCTCAAAGTGCTGGAGGTACAGGGTCTCACAGGGCAGCTCGCTCCTGTCTGGCACCTGCTGTCCCCCTGCTGCACAGTAACTCAAAACTTCGAAAGGCTGATGATTATCTACCACGGAGGAGTGGGCAGATTTAACCAGGTTGCTCAAACCCGAAGAGTCTCCTGAACACAAGCACAGTGACCTCAGTCACAGGGGGAAGGAGAGGTGGGCAAGCCGGACACTTCTCTGGCAAGCTGGCCCAGAGAGTTCCGGCAGGGACCTGTAGTAAGAGACCTGACAGCCCCCCTTCACAGGCCCTGACAGTCCAGCTGCACCTCAACCACAGACCGCGTGCGGTAAACCTCAGGGCCAGGATCTTGTGCACAACATCTATTTTCATGAGTCCGTGACCAAATTTCAAAGCATTCAGAAAAGAGATCTCTCTATCGCTTCTCGGCCTTTTGGCTAAGATCAAGTGTAGAAAAGAGATCTCTCCTAGCATCTGCCCAGGGAGAGACATTTTTTCATGGGTAATTGTCACGGACTGGACCTTTAGTCAGAAATCAAAGTGTCCACCGAAATGCTTTCCTTGAATTAGAAATCCAATGTTATGTCCCTTATTTTCCTAAAATGGTATATAATAATCTATACATCTCAGCTACGTTTCCAGAGCTTTTGTAAAATAATAATATTAAAATATAACATCATTAGGTACTTACTGTGTGCTTCTGAGATAGTTGCTATTATTATCCCCCTGTTGCCAATGAAACCAAGTTCAAAGAGGTAAATAACATGTTCAAGGTCAGAACACTAACAAGTAGACGAGCTTGTTATCACCTTGGATGAAAACCAGGTTATCCGACTACAGAGTCTGTATTTCTTCCACCCACATTTTGTGAGCACTTGCTCTGAGCCCCACACAGCGTGGAAATATTTTCTCCAAATGGGTCTCAACTTTTGAATTTCTGTGATCCATTTCATCCCAAAATGAAAACGCCATTAAGATGTGTTTTTCCTTTCTATCTTGGGTGCCAGGAAGAGTCAAAGCACTGCCCAGTTTTATTTATCAGCACATCTTCCTTTGGGGACAATTTTTTTGTCATTGTCTTATATTTGTTTATAACATTTCTACACTCTGCTCCCATCAGATGACTGCTCCTCTTTTAAGCCCCATTTCTTGCTTTACATCATGCTTATCTTAGAAGCTACTCCAAATCTTTTACAAATAGGCAAGGTATAAACACAGGTGTTTCTGCTTTATTGTCATAAATAGGTCCTGGAGAAAGCTCACATACAACATAATCATGCACTGAAAATAATTGGGTTTATGGGGCAGGTGGGAGTGGGGCAGAGGACTCAAAAGCTATGAAGCATCATAATGAGTGCCCTATCCCAAACAATAGTGATATTAATACAATTCTAGCCCAGTTAACTGTTCTTAGGAACCTCAGGCATGGACACTTAGAATTTCATTCTTCCTTTATATTCTGAGCCTCTGTTTTCTCCTTTGAGACATTAGCCCTAGGTAACACTGTATTTAACAGAGACCAACTTCACCAAAATCCAAAATGTGATCAAAGGGTAACCATCTTCATCAACCTTTTTTTTTTTTTTTTTTTTTTTTTTTTTTTGTGAGCTGGGACAGTGGGAGGGTGGTGACCCAGATGGGATTGTTTTCAGCTTTTTCATCTGCACCTACAGCCTCCCCAGGATGCTTAACTTGGGAAAACATAATGGGTTCTGGATGACACAAAACCAGCCACTTTCGCAATAAAGGAAGGTGTGTCTATTTTTTCATTTTTTCTTAACTTCTTCGCGAATTCCTAGAGCTTTTCCTTGTATTGTGAAAAGGCCCTTTCCCCTTTTATTGTGAAAATGTCAATATGTTAACATGCTGGGAACATCCCACGTGAGGCACCTAGACTTTCAAGTCATTCCAATTATTGGGGACATCACCATGTTTAGCAGGACTTGAAGCTTTGAAGCTTTCGAAGTCCTTCTTTAAGAACACAAAATGGCAAATGTAAAATTTGGTTGAAGAATGACTGTTCATTTAGAATAGCAGGCAAACAAAGTACAATAACTGACAAATTTTTAAACACCGATAATTGTTAAGAACTTCAGAAGATCCGGAAAACTTATTTATTCTTATTAAATGAACTGGCCCGCCTCTATAACAGTTTGCTATTTTTGTTTGTATGTACTTCTTCTCTTTATAGGACAACAAAATGGTAATATTTTAATTTTTTTAAATTTTTTTAATGTTTATTTAGTTTTGAGAGAGAGACAGAGTGAGTGGGGGAGGGGGAGAGAGAGAGAGAGAGAGAGAGAGAGAGAGAGACAAGGAGAGAGAGAGAGAGAGAGGGAGAGAGAGAGAGAGAGAGAGAGAGAGAGAGGGAGAGAGGGAGAGAGAGAGAGAGAGAGAGAGGGAGAGAGAGGGAGAGAGGGGGAGAGAGAGAGAGAGAGAGAGAGAGAGAGAGAGAGACAGAATCTGAAGCAGGCTCCAGGCTCTGAGCTGTCAGCACAGAGCCCAGTGCAGAGCTCAAACTCCTAAACCGTGAGATTGTGGCCTGAGCGGAAGTCCGGTAAGACGCTCAACCAACTGAGCCACCCAGGTGCCCCACAAAATTGTGATATTTTCTAGAGAGAAAATAAAATTCAGTCCTTTCTCCAGCAAAGGTGACCAAAATGTGGGGTTTTTGTTGCTATTTTACAAAGATTTCTTTCAGCTCCACCATTTGTTATCGTCACATCTTCTGTGCTCAGAATTGTGGCCACTTTGGGGGAAACTATCAAGTGTCTTTCACGTACGGTTTGTAGGAATGCAAAGCTTTTCAAGACTCCCTCTGCAGTGACTCATCTTAAATATTCTTGGATTTACGGACAGCCGCTAACAAATTAGCTGTCTTTGGTCTAGTGGCAGATTATGGCTTTCATGTTATCTTTGACAATGACCCTCTTTTGTGTCCAATGAGCAGGAAATGTAAATAATTTTCCAATATGTCCATATTATTCCCTCCTTTCATTAGCTGGACTATCAAACAACTCAAGAGCCTAGTCATTAATTCTTTTAAAAATGCACCAATAACTCTCAGTGGACTGCTTTAAGGGTATCTTCTGGATATCATCCACAAGCCCCCAGGTCGCTGGCTGCTCATTACAAAAGCACCAACTCCCTGACCTCAGGTATTGAATATCTTGCAGAGAAGTCTTACCGGAGGGAGGGAAGTGGAGAGACAGAACTTAATTTAGGGAGGTTAAAGTACCTAATTCTAGTAAATTCCGGCAAAGGCTCGCCATCATGTGAATACAATGCACTTTTAGCTTTAGGGTAAATCTGTCTCTGCCGCTGTAATCTGCATTCAAGAAACCCAAGTGCAGGCAGAACAGACTACACCAAATAAATGAATTAGCAACAGATACATGGCACACTGCCACCGTTGTGTCCTTTGCTAATACCAAAATTAGACATTCAAAAATATTGTGCACACTGACTGCTTTACCAGCCAGCGCATTAACAAGAACAATATAAAAGAAATTTTGGTTGATTAGTCAAGCAGCCTGACAGGATTAGTTTGACAATTTTGGTTCTTTTTCTCTTTTTCTTTTAATTGTATTAGCCCTTTAACTGAATTGCTAAAGCTTGTGTTAGTTTAACAATCTAACTGAGAACAGGGGAGAAATTTGACTAAAGCCTGAGTAGATGGCTGTGCTGGTGGTAGAGGCAGACACATTTTGGTAAAAGCCCACATCGTGACCTTGCCTGGACTGAACTGCTGCTTTATTCCCTTGTTTTTTGTTTTTGTTTTTTTTTTTAACATGTCTATGTAACCCATACATGTTAAAAAGTTAAAGCAATTTGGAAAAGACTAAAAAGTCAAAGTATTTCTATATCTATCGATAAATAGATATTTTAAGTTTACTTATTTATTTTGAGAGAGAAAGAGAACACGAAGGGGACAGGCAGAGAGAGGAAGAGAGAGAATCCCAAGCAGGCTCTGCACCATGAGCACAGAACCCAATACGGGGCTTGAACTCACAAACTGTGTGATCATGACCTGAGCCGAGATCAAGAGTCAGATGCTCAATTTACTGAGCCACCCAGGCGCTCCAAGAAAATATTTATATTTAAGCTTTGATTATTTTATAAGAGAAAATCACCAATACAGTATTCTAAGGAAAAGAAATTTATGAGGGGCAAGCTTCAAATGGGGATGGTTACTCCAGCTCTGTAGAAAGACTATTTTGAGAGGAAGGCTCTCTCCTGAGATTAGGAGGCCCAGGATAGCCATGAATTCAGGAGGGTATCTTGAATCTCTGGACAAGGCAGAGATGGAATTCACTTACTCTAGTAGTTAAGAGAGCCGTTGAATGGTAACAACTGTTTCAGTTTTGTTTTCCAGAAGTCCTTTATTATTCCATGCAAATTTCTGCCTGGAATAAAAGAGGCCCAACAGAAGCAATGAAATCTTGCAACACAGGCTTTTTCTAGTTTAATGAGAATCTGCTGTTCAAACTGTGGTCCACAACCAGCAACGATGGTCATGCCTGGGAGCTTGTGGGAAATGCAGAGCTCCTGGTCCCACCTTAGATCTGCTGAATCCTATGCTCATCAAAGGTGGCAACCCCCGGTCTTTTTCCAATCACAATGCCAAAATAACTTCCAAATAAATGACGTGATAATTTGTGTTTTTATCAGATTTTGAAAATAATATATACTTACTGTGAAAACAACAAAAACATAGGGGAGCCTGAGTGGCTCAATCAGTTAAGCATCTTACTTCAGCTCAGGTCATGATCTCATGGTTCCCAAGTTCGAGCCCCGCATGGGGCTCTGTGCTGACAGCTCGGAGCCCAGAGGCTGCTTTAGATTCTGTGTCTCCCTCTCTCTCTGCCCCTCCCCTTCACACACGCGCGCGGGCGCACACACACACACACACACTTTCTCTCTTTCTCTAAAACAAACATTAAAAAAATTTAAAAGCAACATAAGGGCATTATAAAATGTTATAAAATTAAAAAGTGAAAAGTGAAAATCATCTAGTGATGATTTACCAGAGGTGAATACAGCTAACATTTGGATATAGATCTTTCCAGCCTCTTTCTATATGTATATTAAAAATATACATAACTTATATAGGTTGCTTACAATCTGCATTTAAACAGTAGCAATGAGGATATCTTTACATGTCAATAAATGTATTTCATCTTTTTTTTCAATGAAATATTCTATTGTACAATGACACATAATTCATTTAGGTAATCTTCTCTTATTTAACAAAGAATGAATATATAGTATTTCTTTAAAACAAATTCATGAAAGTAGGGATGCCTGGATAGCTCAGTCAGCAACCGACTCTTGGTTTCGGCTCAGGTCATGATCTCACGGTTCATGAGCTTGAGCCCCATGTCAGGTTCTGTGCTGACAGTGTGGAGCCTGCTTGGGTGTGTCTGTCTCCCTCTGTCTGTCTCTGTCTCTCTCTCTGCCCCTCCTGCATGCTCACTCTCTCTCTCACTCTCAAAAAATAAATTTTAAAAAATTAAACTAAATTAAATTAAAATTAAAATTAAAATAAAAAAATAAAATAAAATCCTGAAGGTAGAATTTCAGGGTCAAAGATAGGTACATCTAAACATTCATGTACTTTAATGGTCTTATTGCTGCCAAATGCTTTTATATCATATCTTAAATATAAATGTTTATGGAAGTGTTTTTGTATATGTGTCATCAATAATCATTAAATAAAGTGGTATTTGATAATTCATGCCCCTTTTCGATTTTCATATTGATAACCCACTCTATTCAGGAAACTAGTAACCTAGAAGATAAAACCACAGGTTGTGGTTCAGTCCAGATTGCCTGAAAAGTTTGAGTAAGCTCTAATATCACTCTTGGTGCACTCATTCTCTGTACACCCTGTTTGGGTTTTCCCTGTGAGCCTGTCTTTCCATGCCCACTTGCGACTCTGCCCCCCAGAGGTGCCCAGTCAGCTCTGCTGCCCTCACTTTGGGCCCCACACCCTCCAGTGGCTACACGCCGATGTTGAGTGCATCTCTCTCTAGCCCAGATTGGGGCAGTTCCCCTTGACTGTACAGGGTTATTCATCTTAGCTAGCAAACAATCTTCCCTATTATTTTAACATCGCCCAAACATTTCTCAAGATTTAGCTCAACTATCCCATTTTCTGTGAAGTCCTGAATGGCGGCAGGAAGGATCTCTCTTCTTTGATTCCACTGCTGTCCCAACTTGGTGTAAGACTGTGTAGCAATGCGTCCTTGCTCGGTCACACGACCTCTTCTTATGCACACAGCTTACTCTCCCATCCTGTTTTCTCAAGCACCAACACTGAACCTGGCATAAGGTAAATAATTGAAGAATGATTCCACACGTGAAACTAGAAACTACTTACTAGTCCCCTTCACCCTAAGTTAGGAAAAACTGAGACCAAACAAATTAAACACAAACACACAAAAGAGAAAGAGAAAGGAAACAAGAACATTTTAGAGGGCTATATTATCTACTAACTTAATATATTTCCTTAATGAAAGTGCTTAATTTCCAATAAAATTAAATGAAGACTATGTTTTCAGAGAGAAGAAAAACAAAATTTTCTGCTTAGAGTAACTGATAGTTAATGCAAAGTGAAAATCACACATTTTTCTTTTCTTATGTTTTTTCCCTGTTCGCCGACCATTATTTAACATTCTGTGCCCATCACTCAAAGAAAGAGAGACGGTTGTTCATTCTGAGTTAGGCTTTTGCTTATCTGACCAGCAGGGTCAGGATAATAAATCACTCAACCCCCAGGGAATAACAAAACGCTTAATGGATTTGTGCAGCTACCAGGAAAATAAATAAATAAAGAGAAAAACTTTCAGGATTCAATTCATTTTCAAATACTACATAGTACTTAAGACTGCATGAAGATCATATACAGCTGAAGCAGACAGAAGGGGAAAAAAAATAGACAAGTGACATTTCCATTGGAGAAAAAGATACGGTCACTAAGCTTTGCTCCAAAGGGCCCTTCTAAATACAAGCGGAAAAAAGCCAAAAGAAAATATTCAAGGTGACGCTCCTCAATCATTTACAGTTCCTTATCTGAGGGGGTAAAAACTGTTTTACTGAATATTCATCACACAGAACGATCTACACTGTAATACTGCTTAAAAGTCAGATATAAATTGCCCATGAAACTTACAAAAACAGTACATGAAACTTACAAAAACTTACAAAAGCAGCTGACACTTCCATGAAAGCTTCTATCCTGAGAATAAAATAATTTCCTTGCCCTACTCTGGTCTTGCTGTGCTGTTTGAAGCAAAATACTTAATTCTGTGTCTCAGGTAGACTGTCTGATGAAACTTGCTTTCATATCCCCTTCACCCTAAGAAATAGTGAAAGTGTCTGACTCCAAAATACTCTAATCTTTAAAAGTGGTTACACACAAGATATAAATTCATACTATAGCTAGGAAACATATGTGAATCTCCCAGCATTGTGCCTGGCACATCAGTTATTTAACAACTGTTATTTACATCCCCTTCTTCTCCAGATAAAATTAAACGTTTTTTGTGTGTGTGTTCACTTAAGACAAAATAAGTCAGAATAAAATTGAATTTTTTTTTAATTCTTCTAAAGACATGATATCATTCTTCCCCTTGTTTTTGCCCTTTCGTAATATGCATCTGTGTGCAGAGTCCTATGTAAACGCTCAGCTAGAAAGTAGTGACATGTGTACACACGTCTGGAGATTAGCAGCCTAATACTCAGAGTAGATTTGAAATGATGTTAGGAATTCTGTCACCTCTGAGCAGCAACTTATGATGGAAGCCCCAGAACTGCCATACTTGGTACGATTTTGGTCTACATACGCTGCAGTTTTGCCTCCGCTGATCTGACATCCAAGCATATGACAACATTTTTGCTTCTTTTACAAGATTTCCTGGAGTTTGCACTCGCTTCATGATCTTGGCGGAGATTTTGCTGCTGAAATAACATACAGAGTCCTCACCAAAATGGGGTGTTGCCGAAATGCCAGGAAAGTGCTAGCGTGGGCAAAATCTGCGAGCGACAGTCACCACCTCCTACCTGGCCAACCTTGCCTTCCCATAGTTCCTTAAAGTTTTCAGGGAGAGGTGTTATTTTCCCCCCTAAAATAAAAACAGTTCTAATATTCCCTGATTCTTTCTTAAATTCTATCTTTGGGCAAGATCTGCAACCGAACTTGCTCAAATATGGACCGAAAATCCTTATAGAATATTCCATACAAATTAAAAACCCTGAAAGTAACTTACTTTCCTATCTTCAATGCTAAAATTAAAACGTCCCCCATATTAATTTTAACCACGTGCTTTTGTTCTTTAAAATCCATGACCAAAAGATTTTCCTATCTGTTCAACATCAACTTCTTTTCAGAACAGAAGTTGAGCTTTTTTACTTTTTATTATCATCAGGCAGCATTTGAGTCCCTGACTCGCACTTAAAATACTCAAGGTTTAACATGGCCATATTCTTTCCAAAAGCATTGAACTCATGCTTTCACCAATGGATATTTAATATCATCTTTCTATGTGCTCTCTGAGTGCCAAAATGCCGCTCTTAATGCTGGCAATCCAGCCACGGAAAGGACAGTGCTGGATTTTCAGAGAGCTTCCCTTCCTAGTGAGTGGAAGTAGATAATAAATGCGTTAAGTATGTAACCTGGCAGATGGTGGGCGATAAGATCAAGGGCAAGTTCAAAGCACAGGACAGGAAGCAGTGGAGAAGGAGTTATTCCAGATGGGGCCAAGTAAAGTGGCATGCAATCAGATTCCCAAAGGGAATAAGGAAGCAAAGCGTGCAGATACTTGGAAGAGACCATTCCAAGGAGAGATTCTGCAGCAGAAACATACTTAGGGTACATATGGAAAGCAGGTAGACCAGGTGGCTAACGTACACCAACAGGGGAGCAAGCGACAGGGAAGGAGACGCGAGAGACAGTTGGTCTAGGACAAGTAGGGCCACTTAGGCCATGACAGTGCCTTCACAAGGAACTCAGAGTTGAGAAGGCAACAGAGGGCTTGAGGAAGAAGAGTCAGATGATGTGACATCTATTTTAAAGGCTAACCAGCCTGGTACGTGGACAGATCTCAAAACTAAGAATGGAATAAAAAAGGGGCACCCGGGTGGCTCAGTCGGCTGGGCGTCTAACTTCGACTCAGGTCATGATCTCGCTCATGGGTTAGAGCCCTGCATCAGGCTCTGTGCTGACAGTTCAGAGTCTGGAGGCTGCTTTGGATTCTATGTCTCCCTCTCTCTCTCTGCCCCTCCCCTGATCATGCTTCTCTCTCTCTCTCTCTCTCTCTCTCTCTCTCTCTCTCTCTCTCTCTCTCTCAAAATAAAAAAACATTGAAAAATATTTTTTTAAAAAGTGGAATTAAAAAAAAAAGAGTAGCTAAGGAGTGTTTCTTAGGGAGCCCGTAGGGGAGGAGATGAGAAATGGTTAGATTAAGGATGTACTTGGGGGTGCCTGCATGTGTCAGTCTGTTAAGCATCCAACTTCAGCTCAGGTCATGATCTCACAGTCTGTGAGTTCGAGCCCCATATCGGGCTCTGTGTTGACAGTGTGGAGCCAGGAGCCTAGAACCTGCTTTGAGTTCTGTGTCTCCCTCTCTCTCTCTGCCCCTCCCCTGCTCACTCGTGCATGCTCTCTCTCTCAAAATAAATAAACACTAAAAAAATTTAAAAACAAAAGGATGTACTTCAATGTATTTCACATCCCACTAGATGTGGGATATGGAGAAAAAAAAAAAAAAAAAAAAAGAATTCAAAGATGACTCCAAAGGCCTTGGTCTGAGTAACAGACAAAAGCGAGCTGCCATTTACCAAGACGTGGAGTAGGCTGTAGTCGGAGGAAAATCAAGAGTTCAGGGTTGAATACAGTTACATTTGAGTTGCCCATTAGTGATATTAAGTTCAAATGTCAA
This sequence comes from Panthera leo, assembly GCF_018350215.1. Lineage (NCBI taxonomy): Eukaryota > Metazoa > Chordata > Mammalia > Carnivora > Felidae > Panthera > Panthera leo. The sequence goes on along the minus strand of NC_056691.1, from coordinate 20,299,626 downwards.
ATAGGTAGTAGAATTTGTGAGAACGGCACGCAGAAGAGGTTTCCAGGCTGGAAAGGAAAACTGAATGCCATTGGGTGACTGTGGAAAGTATCATAATCCAACTGTGCCAGCCAGCTCTTCCTGCAATGACGCTATGTTAAAAAACAAACAAACAAACAAAAAAAACAACACCTCAAAATTATGTGGCATCCAATCAGCAGTCACTTTTCTAGCCTGTAGGTAGGGACGCCTCCACCTCAGGCTGCAGTGTGGCTTGCTTGACTCTAAGCCTTGGGTCAGGTTTACCTTTGATCTGTCTCATTCCAGGACCCACGTTCATAGCTGACGTCATGACCTTACCAAGACGGTCACACCAGAGAGCCACAAGAAATATACGATGCCTTTTAGGGCTTTGTCTCAGAACCTGGGTACCCTAGCACTTCTGCTTACATTCCACTAGCCAAGTGACTTAGTGAAACCCAGTGTCAATACAGCCGAGTAAGATACTTACTTGACCTACAATTGCAGGAAATGCAAAATCACATGGCAAAGGACACATAAATTTCTGACACAGGAAAGGCCTGAAGAATTAACTGGAACAGTAATCCAGTCTACCTTTCCACTCACACTGTAGCCTTAGCTGTAGCTCACAACAAAAGACTTCTCTGAGATCCTGTAATCTTTTAACCCAATGAGTTTCTTCAAATACCTATTTTTGAAAGCCACTTACAAATGTATTTGAGGTAATTATGATTGGATTTCTTTCACTACAGGAAAAACAGGTTGGTATTTTCTAATAACATGGTATACATCATACATTAAATACCATTTCTTTAAAAAATGTCTTTATCAGGGGCGCCTGGGTGGCGCAGTCGGTTGAGCGTCCGACTTCAGCCAGGTCACGATCTCGCGGTCCGTGAGTTCGAGCCCCGCGTCGGGCTCTGGGCTGATGGCTCGGAGCCTGGAGCCTGTTTCCGATTCTGTGTCTCCCTCTCTCTCTGCCCCTCCCCCGTTCATGCTCTGTCTCTCTCTGTCCCAAAAATAAATTAAAAACGTTGAAAAAAAATTTTAAAAATAAATAAAAAATGTCTTTATCAGTGCTTCTCAAACTATTTGTGGGGAAGGGATTTTTTTTTTTTTATTTCAACAAGGCACAGACCTATAATTTTACAAAACACAATAAAATTAATTGCTAAGACTGCCTTTTTTTTAAAAAGCAAAGACATATAAAATTCAACTCCATGTTTTTAGGAAAGTACTTGGTCACTCCACTATAAGAGTTTCTAAATATTCTCAATTTCTGTACTTGTCTTGCTGAAGATAACATTTCATGGAATAGCATCAGCCCATGGACCACACTCTGAAAAGTACTGCCCTAAATGATTCTACCACAACCAGACCCCTTTGCCCCAAAATCTTAGTGTCACTAAATAACAGCAGTTGGAACACAAAACTTAGTTGCCAAGGACTTAAAAATGAATTCACTTATACCTAAGTTTACTAAACTATTAATTCAATTTGCCAGGCTCTTTTGGTCCCCAGGATTCCATGCTTCAGTTATTAAGTAAAAAGGAACAAAAGAGGGGGGGAACTCTGTCAAATAGCCATATCCTGCTTTATGATTTTTACTATGTTTTTCTTGATTCTTATGGCAATGCCTTTCAGATTTTCCACCCATGCTGTACACACACAAATTACTAAAATCTCCTGGCCACATCCTGAGGCTACCTTAATTGACTGTTATCAAGCTGTGCTTTTTAAATGTTCCAGCATTTGATCTTTTTAAAATGCTTCTGAGACTTAACTGATGTCAAACTGGCTGGTCTAATTTCCTGCTATGTCTTTAGATCCTTTTTTAAAAAATAATTGGGTGTTGAATTAGGTTTTTTTTTTCTTCCTTCCTCAAGGGATCACTACTAAATTTAGTTAAGCTCTGACCAACAAAAAAATTCCATTCTGTCCCATTAATTTGCTATACTTGGACTTACTGTCTCTCAAGTCATAAGCTACCTTGGAGTACCCCCCCAAAATTAAGCCAGGTTTACTCAGCCCTAGTGAAAAGGGTCTTTATGGACATGGAAGTATCTAGATGATCTAGATACCACATTTGAGAATGGGATCTGTTGAGCCTTGTCTGCAGCATCCAGGAGTCCTTTGTGTGGTGAAAGAGGAAGACCAAAGGAGTGATGACATTGATTCTAATACTGAAACAATGACTTATTTCTAAAAATGTCCTCAGTATAACATATACCACGCCTGTCGAAGACTCACAACTAGCAACCAAGGCTTCTGGACTATTTCACAGTTGTGAATAGTGAGGGGGCACTCTGAAGTATTCAAGACTGGAGGCATACCTTCCCACTGTGCCTAAGCTTCTTTGTTTTTTCATTATCATAGTTTGTGATTTAAAGCAAAATGAAATTCATCAATACTGATTCGTTCCATGTTCCTTTGGAAACTCTTTCTTTCTAAATAGTAATGAACAGCCTAAGCTCTACTCCTCCAGAACAAGAAATTTATTTCGGGCTGTATCTACGCAATGCCAACAAATCAACTGAGTAACCAATCAAAACTATTGAAGAGCAAATAAAATCAGTATGCAGTTCAGCTGGATTGTTCAGTCAAGTCAGACAAAAGAGTTGATCCTAGGGACAAATGAGACACAATTTTTAAGACAACTTTAAATTCACGTTTTATCTCCCAGAGAACCTTGCATTAATAAGAACTCAAGTAATTGCTAAAAATATATTAAAAATTGTTTTTAGGGGTGCTTGAGTGGCTCAGTCAGTTGAGTGTCCAACTTCGGCTCAGGTCATGATCTCACGATTCGTGGGTTTGAGCCCCACATCGGGCTTGGGGCTGACAGCTCAGAGCCTGGAGGCTGCTTTGGATTCTGTGTCTCCCTCTCCCTCGGCCCCTCCCCTGCTCGCTTGCTCTCTCTCTCTCTCAAAAAGTAAATAAACATTAAAAAAAATTTTTTAAGTCATTTTAATGTTTCTAAAATGGTGTTTAAAATATTTATCCAGGGGCGCCTGGGTGGCTTAGTCAGTTAAGTGTCCAGCTTCAGCTCAGATCATGATCTCGTGGTTTGTGGGTTCAATCAAGCCCGACGTCAGGCTCTGTGCTGACATCTCGAAGCCTGGATCCTGCTTTGGATTCTGTGTCTCCTCCTCTCTCTGCCTCTCCCATGCTCAGTCTCTGTCTCTCAATAATAAATAAACATTTAAAAAAAATTTAAATATTTATCCAAATAGTGTACTCATAGGTGCAATTTACAGTAAGAAAATATTCAAATGTTTTGTAGAACCCAAATGCTAAGTAGTTGTGTTTTCTCCTCAGCTTTATTTAGAATGATAATTGGAAATGCCAACTCCTCCATATTTCAGCCAGATTTGCCCCCAGAGAGACCCTAGGAATTCTACCTTCTCTCCTCAACCACCCTTGTTCACATTTTGTAGCTCCTAATCCACAGAAGGCATGCTGAGCCATATGGGCCCCTAACACTGCAGATGAACCAAGAAGCTCGAGTTTATAAACTCTTCTCAAAGGAGGCTTTGTGCTAGGTACCACCAAGAAACTCAAAACTGACAGACCATATTTTATTTAAAGTATAATTTGGGGGCACCTGGGTGGCTCAGTCAGGTGAGCATCTGACTCTTGATTTCGGTTCAGGTCGTGATCTCAGGGTCATGGGATCAAGTCCCACATCTGGCTCCAAGCTCAGCAGGGAGCCTGCTTAAGATTCTCCCTCTCTCTCTCTCTCTCTCTCTCTCCCTGTCTCCCTCTGTTCCTCTCCTCCACTCATGCTCTCTCTCATCAAAACAATAATAATAAAGTATAATTTTATATCCAAAAAATATTACGTAAAGGGCAGACTACAAAATATAAAACAGAAATAATAATCAAAATTTGTTTAGATGAGGGGCAGCTGGGTGGCTCAGTTGGTTAAGCCTCTGACTTTGACTCAGGTCATGATCTCACAGTTTGTGAGTTTGAGCCCCATGTCAGGCTCTGTGCTGACAGCTCAGAGCCTGAAACCTGCTTCAAATTCTGTGTTTCCCTCTCTCTCTGCACCTCTCCTGCTTGCACTCTGTTTCTGTTTCTCTCTCTCTCTCTCTCTCTCAAAAATAAGTAAACATTTAAAAAAAATTTTAATAAAAAAATCTGTTGGGATGGTACTATATATTTATACATATATATTTATATAAATTGAGATTTCTGTTACTAGAATATATTAATAGAAGCAACAATAGCTTTCAAGAAAAGATCCCAATAAATCTAAGAATGTTGTTGTATTTGTCTGTTTGGGCTGCCATAACACAATAATACCATAGACTGGGTGGCCTCTACATCAGAAGTTTATTTTCTCACAGTCCTGGGGGCTAGAAATCCAAAATCAAGGTACAGTCAGGTTGGTTTCTATTGAGACCCATCTTCCTAGCTGATAGATGGCCACTTTCTCTCTGCATCCTCATCTGGCCTCTTCTCTATATGAAAAATAGAAAGATCTATGGTGTTTCTTCTTCTTCTTATAAGGATACAATCCTATCAGATGAGGGCCCCACCCTGATTTTATTTAACTTTAATTACCTCCCTACGGAACCTATCTCCATAAACAGTCACCTTGGGGGTCAGGGCATCAATATTCGGAGGAGCAGTGTTGCACAATTCAGTCCATAAAATTTATAAATCATAAAATAAGCATATAGAAACAATGGGAACCTTTATTTAATAAATAATACTCAGAAAACTATGCTTTACTCCACACCAAATTCTAAGGAGATTAAAATTAAACCACAAGGAAGTGTTTATCATAACCAAAGATTCAAATAAAAGGATAAATTATAAATGAAAAGGTCAAAATAGATAAGATTAAGAAAAGTAAAACACCTGTGTACCAATAATGTAACAATATTTAAATAAAAAGGAAAGCGAGAGCTCATGGAGAGACACAGAAAAGAGATATGAGAGATAAATATATATTCTTATACCTTATATACTTATATATAACAAACATAAGGTACCTATAAAATGTTTGAGTGCTAAGAGTTCATTAGAGAGATGCATAATAAAGGAAATACAAGTATGAGACAAACAAGATAAAAATCTATCCTATTTATCAAGCTTAGTGAAAATTAAAGTAATAATTAGTAATACTTTACACCCAATAACCTCCAGAGCTCTTTTTAAAAAATACCTAAATGCTGAGACTAATGCAGGAAACATATTCTAAAGCACTGCTAGAGACTGCAAATTATAGAAGTATTTTAAGAAAGCATTTGGAAAATACATATCAAAAATTTTAAAAATATTTTCCGTCCACTGAAGTCAATAATCCATTATTTGAAACATACTGCTATTAAAAAAAACCCAAGGGGCACCTGGGTGGCTCAGTCGGTTAAGCGTCCGACTTCGGCTCAGGTCATGATCTCACGGTTCGTGAGTTCAAGCCCCGCGTCAGGCTCTGTGCTGATGGCTCAGAGCCTGGAGCCTGTTTCAAATTCTGTGTCTCCCTCTCTCTCTGACCCTCCCCCGTTCATGCTCTGTCTCTCTCTGTCTCAAAAATAAATAAATGTTAAAAAAAAAAAAAAAAAAAAAAAAAAAAAAACCCAAAAGATATACAATGATATTCCTCACTTCTGAAGCAAACACTGTTCGCTCCCTACCTAACCACCCGTGATGCTTAATTTTATGTATCAACTTGACTGGGCCATGGGGGGCCCATATCTTGGGTCAAACATTATTCTGGGAGTTTCTGTGAGTGTGTTTTTGGAGGAGATTAACATTTAAGGGGCGACTGGGTGGCTCAGTCGGTTAAGCATCCGACTTTGCCCCAGGTCATAGTGTCATAGTTCATGAGTTTGAGCCCCGTGTCAGGCTCTGTGCTGACAGCTCAGAACCTGGAGTCTGCTTTGGATTCTGTGTCTCCCTCTCTCTCTGCTCCTCCTGAACTCATGCTCTGTCTCTCTCAAAAATGAATAAACATTAAAAAAAATTAATAAGAAAATATTTAAGTTGGTAGATTAAGTAGATTGCCCTCCATAATGTGGGTGGGCCTTGTCTAATTAGTGGAAGGCCTGAATAAGACAGAAAGGCTGACCCTGAACCTAGCAAGAGAGAATTCTCCTGCCTGATGGCCTTCATACTAGGACATCAGCTTTTTTCCTTGCCTTCAGACTTGAACTGAAAAATCAGCTCTTCCTGGGTTAGAAACCTGCCAGTCTCCAGAATGGCACGATACCACTGCCCTTTCTGGTTCTGAGACCTTTGGAGTCAGAACTAAACCATCAGCTCTCCTGAGTCTCCAGCTCGCTGACTCACCCTGCAGACCTTGGGACTTGTCCACATCTATAATCAAGTGAGCCAGTTCTTTATACTAAATTATATAGATGGATAATACAGAGGTATATAGATATCTATCTCCCATTGGTTCTGTTCTTCTGGAGAACCGTGACTAATACACCACCATTTCCACTCCCTGTTTGCCAGGTGAAATCTACTATGGTGTGTATGTGGGGGAGGGGGGTTGATGTGCCTAGTCCTAGAACAGAATCATGTCTGCCCAAGTCAATCACTATAATTCTGTTGTTTGCAGAGCTAAGTCTTGTTTAGACAGATCACCTGATTCTGGCTACGAAACAGTGGAGTCTACTGGAAGCTCCTAGGGAAAGGTGAAAAAGAGAACCATAAAGAAAGAGGCCCTTTCTTCTCCCACCCTATTCCCTCTGGCTTGGAGGCTGCCCTGGGATGATGTGACATTTGAAGCAGTGGCAGTCACCTTGTACACATGAGGCACGCAGAGAATTGCAAAGAAAGCTGATGCTGATCCCAAGCACGGCTGTGTAGCCATTAACAGGCCCTGGTTTATGTAAACAGCAAATAATCCTTGTGGCTTAAGCCACGGTTAATGAGGCTTTCTCTTAATTTCAGATTCAAATATCCTAAATTATATCATTTACTTACTTCTTTCCTCACTCGTTTATAATGACCAAAAATATATGGTAATTACCTACATCACGTGAGAACAGTAAAGCAAACTCTCATATGTCAACTCAGTGGGAGCTTATCCAGGCATAAAGGATAAACACCACAACCACGCAACAACATGGCAAAGCCCTGTCTCAAGTAAAGGATAATGTTTACAAAATAAGGCTAAATCTTGCTTCATAAAAATAAAATAAATTAGGGATACATATGCAAGCATAATGTTAAATGTAAAAACACTATTGCAGAGTGTTATGGATTATAAAATACCGCTTAAATACATTTTGTTCAAGCACACATATGTATTGAATAGAGAGTCCTAAACCATAAAAGCGTAATAGTATGATTTGGAAAGATGCCAAATTCATATTAGATTCGCCTCTAGGAAGAGTTCAAAGGGACTGGATCAGAGGGTCAGAAACAAAATTATCTATTGTTTATTTCTCTAAAAAGGAACACATTTTAAGCAAACATCATGAGCGCTATCATTTATTCATTTTAAATAGTAGATACAGGTGTTAGTTATATTTTGTCCTTTTCTCTATTAAATGTTGCATAAACTAAATGCAATGCATACAGATATAGATAAGCAAACATAAATAGCTTTTAAGAGTATTGCAATGGAAAAAATTATTTCTTTTCATTTCCTAATATTAAAAAATATTAACTACAAGCTATTTCTAAAGTGTGATTCAAAACCTGTACAGGTCGTGTAGCTGAAAAGGCACGGAGCTGATTGTGAAGTGACTTATTTTCTAGGTCTTACTCTGCCCTTGTGTGACTGTAGTCATTATACCACTTTTGGAGAGAACAGGAAGTAATTCAATCTTAAGAGAAAAGGAATCCACCACAAAGTAAAGGCTATAGCTGAACAAAGTGCAAAGAGGGACTTAAAGCACTTTCAGAGCTCCTTCTTGCCCCTCTCTCTCTCCCTCTCTTCCACCCCTCCCCCAAATTCCTCCCTGCTCTATCTAGTGCATGTACTGGCACGCTCAAACTTGTGTGTTTGTGCTGCTCTTTTCAGTCTCCAGACAGGCTTCTTTTGCTTCTTTGATCCATGTGAACCGAAGACATTATTACAGCTTAAACAGGAGGGAGGTTAGGGAGGCAAGTTTCCAACATGAGGGGAAAAAATTGGTATTCCCTTAAAAAGAAAACATCAATGGGACTTGATCCCTAGTAATCTCATTAAAATAATTCCAAGATTTTGGAATGCTGTTGGAAATGCTGCTTCTATTTCTTCCTTGGGGGTGGGACGGGCTGAGAGAGAGGGTCACGGAGCTTTGTAAAGGTACTGAAAAGAACTGCAAAAGAGAAACAGAGATTTTGTTTACGGAACATCTCAAACTTATCTGACCCTGGCCTGATTTTTGGAGGAACACCTACTACCTGAAGACACGCGAGAAACCACTGCACTTTAATATATGTATAAGCCTACACTTCATAAGCACTACATGTCTGTGGGAAATAGAATCCTTAAGAAAATAATTAACTGCGCCATAAATAATTTATGTTAATAATTGCTCTCTGTCATATACTGAAGTCTCTGAAAAACCAAATTGCCCAAATAACTGCTCTTCTGAATCTGGGGGAATTTAGGATGAACTTTTATTGGTATAAAGCTCCCCATATCTTTGCTACCTTTTCTAATAACACTGCTCTCTTATTGTTGGTAAAATTATAAAGAACCCTGAGATGGATTTCCATCCACTGTCCAATAAAGAGGTTTCAGACAGGAACTAAATGCAGGAACTAGAATCAGGCAGAAGTTTCTCAGTGGGGTTGATGCAGAATTTAGACTTTAGAGCACCTATTGATATTAACTGCAGATTCCACGGTTAAATAACAATGTCCTTTTGGATCTTTCATTTACTGTCAGGTTTATATTTAAAACTTATATAGAGCATCCACATCTTGCACGTGATGAATCAATGTAGACTTTAGCTCTGCCTTGCACGAGTGGCCAACCAATACATTTCGCTCTTTATTCCTAGGGGGAGTCTCCAGTCGCTAACTTTATTACAACACTTTATTGAAAATGTGTAATTTCAGTTCCAAGTTTCAAATTGTGTTTTATTAGTAAGAATTATTTGCTGTTCCCTAGAAAGTGATTTGAAGCCTGAGATAATTATAGAATCACAGAACTATAAAGCACATCCAGAGGTCACCTAGCCCATATTCTACTCTCGGAGCAGACCTATGCCTTAGCTAAGCAAAGCATTTTTCTAGACATTGTGCCCCAGAGAAAATGATTATATATTTCCCAGATGTGGTTTAAACCCATGGTTAAAAATCCTGACCAATAGTTATGGTCCATCTTCATAATGGGAAGTGTTAAAAAAAAAAAAAAAAAAAAAAAAAAAGAAGCCCTGCAATGGAATGTAAGACCCCTTGCCTTACCCCAATCTCTCCTTCCTACCAATCTGAGGGCTTAAGAGTCCGTATTACTGATTCAGCACTTGGATTGTCTGGGCTCTTCTTTCAGGAGTCAAATTCACTAATCTAAAATGTACTTTCATTTACTTGCCACTCAAGCTCTCTTCCTACAGGTATCTCTGGTTTGTCAATAATGTTACCATTTTCTTGATCACCCAAGCTTAAACTTTCAAGTCATACAGGATTCCTCCCTTTCCCCCCACCCCGGCCACACATCCAATGGGTAACTGTCTTATGATGCCTGTCTATCCCCAGTGTGCGTCTCCTGGCTACATCCATTTCCATTTCTATTGAGGCTGACCCTACCACAGTCCAACTCCCTACAGCTTCTCATCTGCTACTCACCTTGTAAAACTTCCTAATTGGTGCTTACATCAGTTGCAGATTGAATTCAGCTACACAGAACACAAACCTTTGCCGTATATTCAGCATCTCAGGGAAAAAAACCTGGAAGTTATTCTTCTCTCATGTAACAACAGGGCCAACAGCAGGCAGTGTGGGAAAGCCCAAGATATTGCTGGCTTTCCATACCTATATTCTCAGGGCCTTCAGCAACCGTATTGCCTAAAGCTACCTCCTACTCTTAAAAGAGCGTTCTTGGAAGACTCAACCGTATGACTTCAACTTCTATTTCATTGGCCAAAACTAAACAATGCCACCCTTTATTTCAAAATAATATGTGGCAAATACGGCTGCTTTTTTTTCCTTTTCTGTGGTTGCATGACCATTCCCCCAAAACCAGAGTCCTGTAACAAATAAGGTGGATGACTATTAAGTAGATCGGAAGACTCTGCAATGGTATCCCAGCCTTCAGACTTGCCAGGAACAACCTGAACCCAATTGTGAGATCAATCTTTCCACAGCACAATTCTATGTCAAAGCTTGTCAAAACCATCCAGTGCCAGGGCACCTGGGTGGCTCAGTCGGTTAAGCGTCCGACTTCAACTCAGGTCACGATCTCGCGGTCCGTGAGTTCGAGCCCCGCGTCGGGCTCTGGGCTGATGGCTCGGAGCCTGGAGCCTGCTTCCAAATTCTGTGTCTCCCTCTCTCTCTGCCCCTCTCCCGTTCATGCTCTGTCTCTCTCTGTCTCAAAAATAAACGTTAAAAAAAAAAAAAATTAAAAAAAAAAAAAAAAAAACCATCCAGTGCCTAAAGTCCAAGTTTTCTGAACTACCAATCAAAAGCTGAAATCATCAGGTCCCAGGCTATTTTCCCATGATTCCATTCCAGTAATCTTATACTGAAATTAAACTGAACCACTTGCTATTATGGGCTCCATCACTTCAGGGCATCTGGAATGCCCCCTCTGCTGCCATTTTCATGTCTTCAGTGGTCAGCTAAATCTCATCTGTTCTGAGTTCCTGATCACTCCTCTTCCACTTGCCTCTAATGAATGTCTAATCATAATACTGCAGAGTTGTATTTCACACATCTCTTAAATTCTTTATGTATGTTACCTTGTTTCATACTAACATCCCCTGGAAAGTAAGTTTCCATTATCCCCATTTTGCAGAGGAGGCACTGGAGGATCACCTAAGAAACTTGCTCAAGTTCACACTGCTAGTAAAATAAGAGTAGTCAAATTTAGGCCCATGTGGGAGGCCAATCTTGGGTTCTTCCCATTCCATCAGGCTGACACCCTCTACCAAATTTATGGTCTGACATTCTCTACAGTTCCTTTTATTACAAGGAGCATATTAAATTGATCTTCCTAGTCCCTATACCTAGAAAAAGCAGCATCCCCATCATAAACTGCATGTCCTCTTAAAAATAAAAGGCAGGGGCACCTGGGTGGCTCAGTCCATTAAGCATCCAACTCTTGATCAGGGATTAGATCATGATCTCATGCTTTGTGAGTTTGAGCCCCACATCAGGCTCTCTGCATCATCAGTGCAGAGGCTGCTTGGGACTCTGTCTCTTCTTCTCTCTGCCCCTCCCCCACTTGTGCTAGGGTGCTCGTTCACGCTCTCTCTCTCAAAATAAATAAATATACGTAAATTTTTTTTAATAAATAAAAATTAAAAAATAAAAGGCAAGTATCTCTAAATATTTATTGGAGTATCTGACACTGCTTTGAGGACACCTTCATCCCTACATCAACCTGTGTTTAATCTACTTCTATAAGTCTGTATTTATGTATTATGAATTATCTTCTCAGAAAACATTATAAATAGCACTCTTTGTTTTTTAAAGGCATAGTACCATGAAGATTTTTTTATTGAGAAAGTTTACAAACTTACAGAAAAATAGAGCATATAATGAATCCTATAAGCTCAATGCCAACATTTAACCATTTTTTACAGTTTGCAATATTTGCTTCATGTATTGCTTTGCTGTTTGTTATTTTATAAAGTAAATAATAGATATGATGACATTACTCCCTTATGTACTTAAGTTTGCAGTCCTTAGAACAGTAAGAATACTTCTCTATAATCACAATACCATTAGCACATTCACCAAAATCCACAAGAATTTAATTAAAACGAATAGCTAGTATGCATTAAATTTCCACAGTTTTTCAAAAACAGTGGTTTGATAGAACCAGGGTTCAAAGAAGTACCATTTTTTTTCTGTTTGTTTTGTTTTGTTGGTTCTATTCTTTCCCACATTCTTCTCATGACAATGACTTATTGAAGAGATCAGGCCAATTTTCCTTCCAAGTGTCCCACATCCTACACACTTCTGATTGCTTCCTCTTTTAAATTGTGTGCCCTATAAACCAGAATTTAGGTCTAAAGTCTTCATTCAATTCAGGTTACACATCTGTGGCAAGAATGCATGAATTCAGTGTTTATTAGAAAATGGGCAGAGAAAACCACAGATCTGCCACAAGCAAAGTACTATATTGAACAAAATTTCGTTATGTTAGCTCTTCTTCAAGAATCTATGAAGATAATAGTAGGAAACAAGTGGGAATGATGGGAAATGCTTTAATTCAATTAGGGCACTGCCTTTATCTTTTTGCTGTGTGAACAGAATTTCTGAGAACGCATGTGTATTTTCCAAGCATTGCACCATACCATAGATCTCAATCTTATCTGCTCTCCTTTCTAACAAGTTGCCTCAAAGAAAAATAAAAGGGAAAAGGGGGGAAAGAAAACAAAATTCCCATCAAGTATTATCTTCCCATGTGATCATTTATGACAGCTTGAGAATGAAATTGAGCCTAAACTGCCAACAGCTATATTTTCATAAGTGAAGGCCCCACACTGATTGCCAGTGGTAAAACAGTACAATAAAAAAAGGAAAACAATGTGAACTACTCACACAACACCAAGCAGCTTTTCCAGTTTGCTTTGTTTAGTCTCTCTTTCAGTGTTGTGGAAACGACACTTCAGTTCTAGTTGAGAGGGTTCTTTTATTACAACACAATGCAATTTTTTTCATGGTCACTTGTGCATAAATAGTAGTCTGCAATCTTTTAAAGATATATTACCCACACTCCAGATATAGCATTACTAATATCCAAGTGAGAAACAAGTGAAGGGCTTAGCACATAAAAGTCTGACTTGTGACCAGAAGCTGGCTGACCATCAAGGGGCCACAATGGGGTTCTGAGTGCAGAAGGCCTTCTATTTCATAGAAGGAATGTTGCTTTTGATATTGTGACCTAATCTGTTATTTGATGTTCTGTAACATACCAATTACTTGGGATATCAATACCACACTGAATTATAATAGCTAACGTTGATCTAGAGGTACTATATACTGGGCTATCGACTTAGTGCTTTGTGAGCATGACATCACACCTCAATCCTCAAAAGAATCTCCAGGCAATTATGCAACAGATAGTATTATTGCGCTTTTTGCTGATAAAGAATTTGGGACTTGTGAACTCATAGAAACAGACAGTAGAATGGTGGTTGCCAGGGTTGAGGAGTTGGAGAAATGGAAACAGGTTGGTCAAAGAGTACAAAGTTCCAGTTGCAACAGGAGGAAGTTTTAAGGATCTAATGTCCACCACTGGTGACTGTAACTAAAAATGCTGACTGCATATTGAAAGTTGCCTAGAGACTAGATCTTAAGTATTCTCACACACAAAACAATGTAAATGTGGATGAATGAGGTGTTCATTTGATTATAGTAAATATTTTGCAATGTGTGCAATACAATCACACTGTATACTTTGAATATATACAATTTTATCTGTCAACTACACCTCAATAAAGCTGCAGGTAAAAAAGAAACTAGGACTTGAAAAGTTTAGGAGTCAAGCTCATATGACCCCAAAGACTGTGCTGGTAAAACTCCTCACAATTTCTCCCGTAAGTGGTATCATAGAGAGAGGAGAATATGAACACTGCTTTAGGTCTAAAAAGGTGTCAGCTATGGGGTCTCCTGAGACTAAAAAGATAATGAGCCATCCTGCCTCCTTCCCATACATACTTAGTTGACCTTCATCAATGGATCATCACCTCCACAGTTAGATACTAAAAATGGACAAACTAAATACATACAGCAAAGGTGGAGTTAACTGGGGTATTTTTCATCAGGAAATGTAAATGGAATATATCGTAAACCAGGATAACCCAAAGTCAGCAAATTCTCTTGACAGAATCACTGCAATGCTTACTCGCCAGTTCCCATTCAATCATCACCTAAATTTAGGAACCACAGAAGAGGAAGGAAAAGTTGGGGCATAGAGACAGACAGTAAAGTATACCCAAGCAAAAAGGTAACTTCTATTTCCAATAATAGGATAATTGAAATAACCAAAAAGTTGAAAGCTATGGAAAAACTTTAAGTTTACAGATACAATACAATATCTTTTTAAGTACACACTTGAATTCACTCACCTACACACACACACACACACACACACACACACACACGAAATATGTAAGAAAAATCTCTAGTAGAAACACATAAATAGCACTAATCAGCAGAGCCTACATCTGTAGATGTTTGGGGATGGGAAAGGACATCAGATGTCAGTTTCAGTAAACAGGCTGAATTTTAGAGGCCACATGGAAATAGGATATAAGACCTTGGGACATCAAAAAGTAGTTACAGCTGAGAATTTCATCTAAAGCTAGCAGCTCAGAACTCACAGAGTATACACTTTCACTTAAAAGATGAGCTTGGGGCACCTGGGTGGCTCAGTCGGTTAAGCGTGCGACTTTGGCACAGGTCATGGTGTCACAGTTCGTGAGTTCAAGCCCCATGTCGAGCTCTGTGCTGACAGCTCAGAGCCTGGAGCCTGCTTCATATTCTGTGTCTTCCTCTCTCTCTCTGTCCCTCCCCCAACTCATACTCTGTCTCTCCCTCAAAAATAAATAAAACATTTAAAACATTTAAAAAAAAAGATGAGCTTAGCAAAAGACTGTACACTGAAGGAAAAAGGATCAGTAAACTTGAAGACAAGTTATAATAAATTATTTAAACTGAATCATAGAGGAAAAAGATTGAACTTAAGACAGGATCAGTGAACTCTGAGGATAATAACAAGATATCCAGTATACATTTAATTACTAGTTCCAGAGAAAAAGGAGAAAAAGAATAGAGCAAAAAAATTATTTTAAGAAATTATGCAAATTTTCCAAAGATGATGAAAAACAATAACCTAGAGATTCAAGAAGCTAAACTAATCCCAAACAGAATACAGTACAACCTTGGATTGTGAGTAACTTGTTCTGCAAGTGTTCAAAAGATGAGCAAACATTTCTAAAAACTTTAACTACTTTAAATGAGCAATGTCTTGCAATACAAGTAGTATGTGATGCTGAATGCCACATGGTCACAACTGAGCCAATGGTTGGTTTCTCTCTCTCTCTCTCTCTCTCCCCCTCTCCCCCTCTCCCTCTCAGTCTCTCTACTTTTCTGTGGGATTGTGGGTAATCATCTCCCATTCTTGGATGCTCAGTCGCAGGCCACGGTGTTTGGCAGAAATGAGTGATTTTTCAGAACGTTGGAAGGTGCCCACAATGGCACTAATATAATTTTGTCACTTCAAAGCACTGATGGGGAGGGAGCCAAGATGGCGGAACAGCAAGGAAGTTTTTTGTGGGTCTCAAGTCCATGAAATACAGCCAGACCAACATTAAACCATCCTGCACACCTAGAAAACTGATCTAAGGAAAAACACAACAATTTGCACAACCCGAACCACAGAATTCAGCAGGTATGTGGCATGCAGAGATGATCTGGGGAAGGGAGAAGTCGCAAAGGGCAAGGGGTCACCTTTGCAGGCACAGAGAGGACGGGGGGGGGGGGGGGGGGGAATATGGGAAAAGCACCCCTCCCCAAAAGCAGCCGGAGAGAAAGTGGAGAATTGGAAACACCCGCAGGCACTAAACTAAAAAGGGAGAAAGGAGAAAGGAGAGAGTTTAAATTCCATTAAGACTGTTAACAAGGGGGAGAGCAGAGTCTGCAACTCCATAGCTCAAATACCTGGAGGTGCTCTCGTGGGAAGGGTGATCCCCAGGAGCAGAGTGGGGTCCGGGAGGTTCTTAAGCCACACACGGAAAAGCGGTTCCACTGCTAGAAAGACATTTAGTAGAGACTGTGAGGCAACCTGGGCCCAGCAGACCCCAGTAAACGGCCACATTCACAGGTGCTGGAACAAGGTCGTTGAGGGTGAAGCCTGGTGCCAGATGTGTGTTGCGATTTTCCATAATCCCTGAAATGCTGCTGCTACACTAGCTCGAGAACTGTTTCTGGGCACCAGCGGCAGCAGCAGGGTCCAGCAAGCATTCGTGGGTGTAGCCGATATTCAGCCACTGCTCGGTGAGACCCTCCAGCAGAGGGGCGGAACAGGTCAAACCTGCAGTCCCTCAGAAGTAAGGGGCCGGGGAAAACAGCCGCATCTGAGACAAAACTCGGGAGGGAGGTACTGCCTAGGCTGTAGACAGAGGACAGGTGTGCGATTGCTGAGTGGGGAGAAGAGAGTTGTGATACTAGAGACTGGGTAGCTGGGTGATGCCATTTTCACGGCTCCCACGCATGTGCATATCCATCTATGAGCGCCACAACAACCCACCCCAGTAGGCTAGCAGCACCATCTAGTGGAGAATGGAGCCGTTACACTAAGCCCCACTCATTTGGGCCAACCTCCCTCTTCAAGAACAGAAGTCTCACCGCCTGGTTAGTTTTTGAACTATAAAGTGCTTCATAGTCTGACCTATAGGGGAAAACGAAGTAATTTCAGTCGTATTTCAATCTGTTAACAAGTCCATCTATTCAATTTTTTTTTCTTTTTAACTTCTTCATGAATAAAGACAAAAAATCATTTTTATTTTCAATTTTTATTAAAAATATTTTTCTTTACTTTTTTACTATATTTTTTAGTTTATGTAAATTTTTTCAAATTCTATTTTACTTCCATGTTATTTTAGTCTACTACACTGTACTCAGTTTTTCAAATTTTCAAATGATTTCTTTTTTCTTTTTTCTTTTTCATTTCTTTTTTCTTGAATACAAAAAGAAAAAAATTCATTTTTATTTTTATTTATTAAAAATATTTTCCTTTAATTTTTTTGTCTACTCTATTCTTTCCTTACATGTAAGTTTTTTCAAATTCTATTTTACTCCCATCATCTCATATTAGTCGGCTTCAGTATATCCATTTTTTTCAAATTTTCATATGATTTCCTTTATTTTATTTCTCCTTTTTTCTCTAATCTATCAAACAATTTTCAGCACCCAGACCAAAACACACCTAGGATCTAGCATCATTTATTCGATTTCGTGTGTATTTAATTTTTTTTAATTTTAGGGTTTTTTTCTAATTTTTTCTACCTCATTAATTCTTTTTCTCCCTTCAAAATGACAAAACGAAGGCATTCACCCCAAAAGAAAGAGCAAGAAGAAACCACAGCCAGGGATTTAACCAACACAGATACAACAAGATGTCTGAACCAGAATTTAGAATCACAGTAACAATACCAAATGGAGTCGAAAAACTAGTCAGGACGAAATAAAAAATGCTATACCTGAGCTGCAATCATGGAGGGATGCCACAGCGGCAAGGATAGATGAGGCAGAACAGAGAACAAGTGACATAGAGGACAAAATTATGGAGAATAATGAAGCAGAAAAAAGAGGGAGATTAAGGTAAAGGAGACAATTTAAGAATTAGAGAAATCAGTGACTCATTAAAAAGGAACATCAGAATCATAGGGGTCCCAGAAGAGGAAAAGAGAGAGAAAGGGGTAGAAGGGTTATGTGAGCAAATCATAGCAGAAAATTTTCCTAACCTGGGGAAAGACACAGACATCAAAATCCAGGAAGCACAGAGGACTCCCATTACAATCAACAAAAACTGACCATCAACAAGGCATATCATAGTCAAATTCACAAAATACTCAGACAAGGAGAGAATCATGAAAGCAGCAAGGGAAAAACAGTCCTTAACCTACAAGGGAAGACAGATCAGGATAGCAGCAGCCCTATCCACAGAAACTTGGCAGGCCAGAATGGAGTGGCAGGATATATTCAATGTGCTGAATCAGAAAAATATGCAGCCAAGAATTCTTTATCCAGCAAGGCTGTCATTCAAAATAGAAGAGAGATAAAAAGTTTCCCAGACAATCAAAAATTAAAGGAGTTTGTGACCACTAAACCAGCCCTGCAAGAAATTTTAAGGGGGACTCTCTGAGGGGAGAAAAGATGATAGATAGATAGATAGATAGATAAATACCAAAAGCAACAAAGATTAGAAAGGACCAGAGACCACCACCAGAAACTCCAACACTACAAGCAACATAATGGCAATAAATTCCTATCTTTCAGTACTCACTCTAAACGTCAATGGACTCAATGCTCCAATCAAAAGACAGAGGGTAACAGAATGGATAAGAAAACAAGATCCATCTATATGCTGTTTACGAGAGACCCACTTTAGACCTAAAGACACCTTCAGATTGAAAGTAAGGGGATGGAGAACCATCTACCATGTTAATGGTAAACAAAAGAAAGCCAGAGTAGCCATACTTATATCAGACAATATAGACTTTAAATAAAGACTGTATCAAGAGATGCAGAAGGGCATTATATCATAATCAAGGGGTCTATCCACCAAGAAGACCTAACAATTGTAAACATTTATGCACCAAATGTGATAGCACCCAAATATATAAATCAATTAATCACAAATATAAAGAAACTAATTAATAGTAATACCATAAGAGTAGGAGACCTCAACACCCCCACTCACAGCAATGGACAGATCATCTAATCAAAAATCAACAAGGAAACAATGGCTTTGAATGACATACTGGACCAGATGGACTTAACAGATAAATTCAGAACAATTTCATCCTAAAGCAGCAGAATATACATTCTTCTCCAGTGCACATGGAACATTCTCCTGAATAGACCATATACTGGGATACAAATCAGCTGTAAGTAAGTACAAAAAGATCGAGATCATACCATGCATATTTTCAGACCACAATGCTATGAAACTCAAAATCAACCACAAGAAAAAATTGGTAAAGGTAACAAATACTTGGAGACTGGAGAACATCCTACTAAATAATGGATGGGCCAAATAAGAAGTTAAAGAGTAAATTAAAAAGTGTATGGAAGCCAATGAAAATGATACCACCACAACCCAAAACCTCTGGGACCCAGAAAAGGTGGTCATAAGAGGGAAGTATATAGCAATCCAGGCCTTCCTAAAGAAGAAAGAAAGATCTCAGATGCACAACCTAACCTTACGCCTTAAGGAGCTGGAAAAAGAACAGCAAATAAAACCCAAAACCAGAAGAAGACAGGAAATAATAAAGATCAGAGCAGAAATTAATGCTATTCAAAACAAAACAAATCAAACAAAAACCAACAACAACAACAAAAACCCAGTAGAATAGATGAAACTAGAAGCTGGTTCTTTGAAAGAATTAACAAAATTGATAAACCACTAGCCAGTTTGATCAAAAAGAAAAAGGAAAGGACCCAAAGAAATGAAATCAAGAATCAAAGAGGAGAGATCACAACCAACACAGCAGAAATAAAAACAATAATAAGATAATATTATGAGCAATCATATGGCAATAAAATGGGAAATCTGGAAGAAATGGACAAATTCCTAGAAATATATACACCACCAAAACTGAAACAGGAAGAAATAGAAAATTTGAACAGACCCATAACCAGTAAGGAAATCAAATTAGTAATCAAAACTCTCCCCAAAAACAAGAGTCCAGGGCCAGATGGCTTTCCAGGGGAATACTACCAAACATTTCAGGAAGAGTTAACACCTATTCTCTTGAAGCTGTTCCAAAAAATAGAAATGGAAGGAAAATTTCCAAACTCTTTCTATGAAGTCAGCTTTACCTTGATTCCAAAACCAGAGACCCCAAAAAGGAGAACTACAGACCAATTTCCCTGATGAACATGGATGCAAAATTCCTCAACAAGATATTAGCCAACTAGATCCAACAGCACATTAAAAACATTATTCACCATGACCAAGTGGGATTTATACCCGGGATGCAGGGCTGGTTCAATAGTCGCAAAACAATTAATGTGATTCATCACATCAATAAAAGAAAGGACAAGAACCATATGATCCTCTCAATAGATGCAGAGAAAGCACTTAACAAAATATAGCATCCTTTCTTGATAAAAACCCTCAAGAAAGTAGGGATAGAAGGAGCATACCTCAAGATCATAAAAGCCATATATTAACGACCCAATGCTAATATCACCCTCAGTGGGGAAAAACTGAAAGCTTTCCCCCTAACGTCAGGAACAAGAAAGGAATGTCCACTCTTGCGACCGTTATTCAACATAGTATTGGAAGTCTTAGCTTCTGCAATCAAACAACACAAAAAATAAAAGGCATCCAAATAGGCCAGAAGGAGGTCAAACTTTCACTCTTCACAGATGACATGATACTCTATATGGAAAACCCAAAAGATTCCACCAAAAAACTGCTAGAATTGATTCATGAATTCAGCAAAGTTGCAGGATATAAAATCAACACACACAAATCGGTTGCATTCCTATACACCAACAATGAAGTGACAGAAAGAGAAATCAAGGAATCAATCCCATTTACAATTGCACCAAAACCCATAAAATACCTAGGAATAAATCTAAACAAAGAGGCGAAAAATCTATACACTGAAAGCTATAGAAAACTTATGAAACAAATTAAAGAAGACACACACACAAAAAAAACAGAAAAATATTCCATGCTCCTGGATAGGAAGAACAAATATTGTTAAAATGTCGTTACTACCCAAAGCAATCTACATATTCAATGCAATCCCTATCAAAATAACACCAGCATTCTTCACAGAGCTAAAACAAATAATACTAAAATTTGTATGGAACCAGAAAAGATCCCGAAGACCCAAAGCAATCTTGAAAAAGAAAACCAAAGCGGGAGGCATCACAATCCCGGACTTCAAGCTATACTACAAAGCTGTAATCATCAAGACAGTATGGTACTGGCACAAGAACAGACCCTCAGATCAATGGAACAGAACAGAGAACCCAGAAATGGACCCACAGACGTATGGCCAACTAATCTTTGACAAAGGAGGAAAGAATATCCAATGCAATAAAGACAGTCTCTTCAGCAAGTGGTGCTGGGAAAACTGGACAGCAACATGCAGAAGAATGAACCTGACTACTTCATTACACCAAACACAGAAATAAACTCAAAATGGATGAAAGACCTAAACATAAGACAGGAAGCCATCAAATTCCTCAAGGAGAAAGCAGGCAAAAACTTCTTTGATCTTGGCCACAGCAATTTCTTACTCAACATGTCTCCAGAGGCAAGGGAAACAAAAGCAAAAATGAACTACTAGGACCTTATCAAAATAAAAAGTTTTGCACAGTGAAGGAAACAATCAGCAAAACTGGCAGAATGGGAGAAGATATTTGCAAATGACATATCAGATAAAGGGCTAGTATCCAAAAATCAATAAAGAACTTATCAAACTTGCCACCCAAAAGAGAAATAATCCAGTGAAGAAATGGGTAAAAGACATGAATAGACACTTCTCCAAAGAAGACATCCAGATGGCCAACTAACACATGAAACAAACTCAACATCACTCATCATCAGGGAAATACAAATCAAAACCACAACGAGATACCACCTTACACCTGTCAGAATGGCTAACATTAACAACTCAGGCAACAAAAGATGTTGGTGAAAGATGCGGAGAAAGACGATCTCTTTTGCACTCTTGGTGGCAATACAAGCTGGTGCAGCCACTCTGGAAAACAGTATGGAGGTTCCTCAAAAAACTAAAAATAGAACTACCCTATGACCCAGCAATTGCACTAGGCATTTATCCAAGGGATACAGGCGTGCTGTTTTGAAGGGACACATGCACCCCAATGTTTATAGCAGCACTCTCAACTATAGCCAAAGTAGGGAAAGAGCCCAAATGTCCATCAATGGGTGAATGGATAAAGAAGATGTGGTATGTGGGTGTGTATAAATGGAGTATTACTCGGCAATCAAAAAGAATGAAATTTTGCCATTTGCAACTATGTGGATGGAAATAGAGGGTATTATGCTAAGTGAAATTAGTCAGAAAAAGACAACTATCATATGACTTCATTCATATAAGGACTTTAAGAGACAAAACAGATGAACATAAGAGAAGGGAAGCAAAAATAATATAAAAATAGGGAGGGGGACAAAACATAAGAGACTCATAAATATGGAGAACAGAGGGTTACACAAGGGGGTGTGGGAGGTGGGATGGACTAAATGGGTAAGGGACACTAAGGAATCTACTCCAGAAATCATTGTTGCACTATATGCTAAATAATTTGGATGTAAACTTAATAAATAAATAAATAAATAAATAAATAAATAAATAAATAAAATAAATAAATAAATAAAATTAAAAATTAAAAAAAAAAGCACCTTTGCTTTTCCATACAAGAGTAAGCTTAGGAATGTTTTGCTTCATTCTAGGTCAGGTTGCCTCAGATATAGACCCTTTCCTCTGCTGCCTTATTGCCAGTTACATTAAATACAGTATATGACAAGATTTTATTAATACTGTACTGATGTCAACATCTGTACAAGCATATACAATGGCCCCCATGCAGAAAAAGATTACACTGAACCAAGAGACAGCAGTGATTCCGTTAGTGATAGTGAAAGTCATCCTACACAACAAGCCTCCTCTGTCTTGTCCCTCTTACACCAGCCACAAAGGTTTTCAAAGGCAAGTGCAGGTTAATTTATTTTTCTTTATATTTTTTTATTTTCTTCATTATTTTATATCATATTATAGTTTTGTAATAATTTTCACCTGAATTTTTTTGGATTGTGGAACAAATCATCTGAGCTTCCATTATTTCTCAAGTGGAAATCTTTGATATGCATGTGCTTTGGATTACAAGCATGTTTCCTGAATTAATTATGCTCACAAACCAACATTTTACTGTACATAAATTTAGAAAAATAGCATTGAGCCTATCATAGCCAAACTACAGTAAACCAATTTTAAAAAGAAAAGCACTCAGAAATAAAAAGGACATCTTACAGACAGGGGCATAATTATAAGAAGGACAGCTTACTACACATCAGAAACCATTCAAACCATAAAATGAATAGAACAACATATTTTAAAATCTGTACAAATGAATACTAGCAATTTCCAGCAAAAATAGCGTTTGCCAAAGATGAATGAAAGAAAATTTCAAGTAAACAAAAGGGGAGATGATTTGTTGCCAGCAGACCTGCAATAAAAGAAATCCTAGAGGTAATGCTTCAGGCATAGAGAAACTATGCCAGAGGTGAAAACGGATCTGCAGAAAGGAATGAAGAATGCTATAAATGGCAAATATGTAGATAACTATTTCTAAAATATATCTTGTTATTTCTTATTATTTTTTAATTATCTTTGAAGCAAAAATGAGGGGCGCCTAGGTGGCTCAGTTGTGAGTTCAAGCCCTGCATCGGGCTCTGTGCTGACAGCTCAGAGCCTGGAGCCTGCTTCGGATTCTGTGTCTCCTTCTCTCTCTGCCCCTTCTCCACTAACGTGCTTGCACTCTCTCTCTCTCTCTCTCTCTCTCTCTCTCTCTCTCAAAGACAAACTTTAAAAAATTTTTAAAGAATAAATAAAAACTGGACTGTGGAATTTATAAAAATGTGGAAATGTGTATATCAACAATTGCACAAAGTAAAGAGGGTGAAAGGAAATACATTGTTGTAAGATTTTTACACTGTACATGAAATAGTATAATATTAATTTATGATAGACAGTGGTAGGTTAAAGATGCACATTATAAACCCTAGAGCCACCACCAGAACACTGTTTTAAACCAATAAATCCTCAAAGAAATACAGGAAATAAAATGGAAATCTACATAAAATTTAATCCAAAAAGAAGGGAGAAACAAAAAGGAGATGAGGAAAAAATAGTAAGACAACAGATATAAACATGGTCATTGAATAATTACCTTAAAAATAAATGGAATAAAAAATTTAATTAAAGGCAAATATTACAGACTGGATGGATAATTATTATAAATTAAAGGCAACACTTAGCAGCATGGATAAAAAGTAACAAGAAATAACTATTGGTAAATAATAGTTGTGTTGATCAATGGAACAGTATAGAGAATACAAAGGTAGACCCATGTATATACGATCAATTGATTTTTGACAAAGGTACCAAAACAAATGAATGGCAAGAGATACACATTTTCAACAAAGATGCTGGAACATATACGCATATATAAAAAATAAATAAATAATAATGAACCTTAGCCCTTAACTCACACTGGATCTTAATGAAAGCCAAAAAGTACATGTCACAACACATTTTAAAATCTGAAAAAGTAAATATTAATTATCTCCAATGACAATACCCTTTGAAAACTGAAGGTGAATTGAAGATAATTTCAGATACACAAAAATGAATTTGAGAGGGATTGAAGGCCTAAAAAAAGCCAAAATTATAAATGTTTTAGAAGAAATGAAGAATATCTTCATGACCTAAATGTACAGAAAAGTTTCTTAGAACACACAAAAGCAGGGGTGCCTGAGTGGCTCAGTCGGTTAAACATCTCACTTCAGCTCAGATCATGATCTCACAATTTGTGGGTTCAACCCCCATGTCGGGCTCTGTGTTGACAACTCAGAGCCTGAAGCCTACTTCAGATTCTGTGTGTGTCTCTCTCTCTGCCCCTCCCCTGCTCATGCTCTCTCAAAAACAAATAAACGTTAAAAAATGTTTAAAAAAAAAACATTAAAAAAAAGAACACACAAAAGGAAAACCTTAAAGAAAAGAAATAATATATACTGGACTTCATCAAAATTAACATTTCTATTCATCAAGATATTTAAAATAAGATATGAAAACAACCTAAGTGTCCATCGATAGATGAATGGATAAAGAAGATGTCGTATAAGGACACCTGGGTGGCTCAGTCAGTTGAATGTCCAACTCTTGATTCCTACTCAAGTCATGATCCTAGGGTAGTGGGATCAAGCCCAACATAGGGCTCCATGCTGATGGTGCGGAGCCTGACGGGATTCTCTCTCTCTCTCCTTCACCCCCTCTCTCCCACCTGCACTCTCCCTCTCTAAAATTTAAACGAAAAAAGATGTAATGTACACACATACACACAATAGAATATTACTCAGCAATAAGAAAAGAGATCTTACCATTGGCAACAACTTGGATGCAAGAGAGTATTATGCTAAGTGAAACAAGTCAGACAAGGAGAAATACCATATGATTTCACTTACATGTGGAATCTAAAAAATAAAACAAATGAACAAAGAAACAAAAGATTCTTAAATACACTGAACAAACTGGAGTTGTTAGAGGAGAGGTAGGCAGAGGGATGGGTGAAACAGATAAAGGGGAGTAGGGAGTACAAAATTCCAGTAATAAAATAAATACTTCACAAACATAAAAAGTACAGCATAGGGGATATAGTCAATAATACTGCAGTAACCTTGGTGACAGATGGTAACTACACTTATCATGCTGAACACTGCATAATATATAGAATTGTTGAGTCATGTTATACACCTGGAACTAATATAACACACTGTTAAACATACTTTAAAAAATAAATTTAATTTTTTAAATAAATCAAATTAAACAGGAAAAAATGAATTGAAAAGTCACAGACTGGGCGAGGGTAAATATATATACAGACAGAGAAAGGGTGGTGGTTGGGGGGGACATACATGTAGAATATAAAAAGGATTCTTCAAAATTATAGATAAAAAGAAAAGACAACAAAAAAATCTTAATGAGTAGAAGCATGGATATGCACACCAGTAAGCAGAAAAAGGTACTCAAAATAATTAGTCATCAAAGAAACTAAAATTAAAACCACAGTATATGGTGAAAATTAACTTCTATACTTTAGTGACAGGAATTTAAAATGGTACAACCACTGAAGAAAATGGCAAGTTTCATTTAAGTTAAAACATAAGTTACCATATGGCCTAAAAATTCCACTTGTATGTGTTATCCCAAAAGAAATAAAAACATACGGCCAAATACTTGTACACAAATGTACATATAAGCGTTATTCATAATAGGCAAAAACTGGTAATGATCCTAATGTCCATGAACAGGTGACTAGGTAAACAAATTGTGGCAGAATATCATCAAAATGGCAACATAAGTTGTCCCCCACTTCAGCCCCCATCACAACTCTAACTTTAACTAGACAAATGAAGAAAAAAACAGAGACCTCAAGTAAATAAAATCAGAAATGAAAGAGGAGACATTACAACAGATAAAACAGAAATACTAAGGATCATCGGGGCATCTGGCTGGCTCAGTCAGTACAGCATATGCAGCTCTTAATCTCAGGGTCATGAGTTGAAGCCTCATGTTGGGCATGGAGCCTACTTAAAACAAAACAAAACAAAACACTAAGGATCATAAAAGTCTACTATGCACAATTATACAACAACAATCCCAAAAATACCTTCCTTGCAAACGCAAAGGTACATTAGTAAATATGAATTATTTTTCCCTTCAATTGACTTCACCCATACAATTTATTCAGGCCAAGTTCTGTTTAATTATTATTTTGAGAGCTTTACTTGTTTCTAACAATTTTTAATATAGTATTTCAGAGAATAAAAAAATACCCATACATCCATGTTAATTAATAAATGCTAATATTGATACACTTCTTATTTTTACAATTTATGCAAAATTACAGACCTTGTTAAGCCAGCCCTTGTACATCTCCCCTGTTCCACTGCCTCCACCTGCTTGCCGTGAGGAACCCACTATTCTGATTTTGCATACACATTTGTCAATCTTCATACTTTCCTCCCCAGTATGAGTCCATTACCAACATATAGTATTTCTGCGTACCTTTACATTTTATGTAAATGCTGGTTTACTATAATTTTTTCTCAGCCTTCTTAGAGTTCTACCAGATTGCCATATAGGTTTTATTTCATTCCTTTTACCTGCTACACATTATTCAACTGCATCATTATGCCACAAATCCATTCTCATATTGATATTCAGATTGTTTTAATATTTCCCCAGTATAGAAAGACTATATGAGTAAGATCCTTGTCATGACTACCTGTAGACCATATAAGAGTTTCACTGGGGGAAAGTAACTATAAGTTGAAATGTATTAAATGAACATCTAATTTACTAATAAAAATGAAAAACCTCTTTTTAAATGAAGGAATTTACAATTCTGCCAGTAAATTCTGAAAGTTTCTATTTTCATGCATTTATTCATACTTATTATTGTCAAACTCTTCATTTATTACCAATTTGATAGATTATAAATTGTTCTTTAATAATTTTTGTTTTACTTTTCCCCAATATGACAAATTGTTTATGCTTATCATTTGGGTTTCCTTGTCAGTGAACTGCCTGTTAATATCTTTTATGTAATTGGGATTTTTCCCATTTGTTTTATAGTAATTCTATTTATGTTTTCAATATTAATACTTATTTTGTTATATGGACTGCAAATATCTTTTCCCAATATGTAACTGCTCTTTTAATTTTGTATAGAGAGGGTTTAAAAATCAGATTTTAAAAATATTTTGCCATTCTTTTATTTATGAATATTTCTCTTTAGGGTTTATAGTTTTTGAATCTTGTTAAATAAATCCTTCATTACAGAGAGGCCATTAAAAAAGGCATAAAAGAAGAAATAAATTAAAATCTTCACACACTCGAAAAGAACCAGAAACTATGAAAGAAGACAAGGCAGGTTTGAAAAGAACTGACTAGGGTCATCTGGGTGGCTCAGTTGGTTAAGCATCCAACTCTTGGTTTCAGCTTAGGTCACCATCTCACAGTTTTGTGGGTTCTAGCCCTGCATCAGGCTCTGTGCTGATAGTGTGAAGCCTGCTTGGGATTCTCTCTTTCTCCCTCACTCTCTGCCCCTCCCCCACTCGTGCTGGCTCTGTTCCTCTCAAAATAAATAAATAAACCTTAAAAAACAATGAAAATAACTGAATAAAGATTCTACATATAAAAAAATATTTTCCCGAAATTAAAATTCAATACATTGAACAACAGTTTAGACACAACTGAATATGGAATGACTGAACTAGAGAGAGTATTAAATTAATATTTCAATACAGAA
Organism: Panthera leo; assembly: GCF_018350215.1. Classification (NCBI taxonomy): domain Eukaryota; kingdom Metazoa; phylum Chordata; class Mammalia; order Carnivora; family Felidae; genus Panthera; species Panthera leo. The sequence continues at coordinate 20,271,699 of NC_056691.1, read as the reverse complement.
ATATAAACAGAAAGGTTAAAAGACAGAACAGAATGAGAAGGTCCAATACACATCTAATGAGTATCCAAAACTAAAACAGAGAGCTAAGTGTTTTGCACACATTATGTCATTTCACTGACATAACATATTGAAGTTGGTATTATTTTTCCCACTTTATGCAAAGAGAGACACTGAGGCTTAGTTGAATAATATGTCTAATTTATACACATGTTGGCTCACGATGGTTAATTTTATGTGTTAATTGTACTGAGCCATGGAGTGCCCAGGCATTTGGTCAAACATTATTCTGTGTGTTTCCATGAATGTGTTTCTGGGTGAGGGTAACATTTAAGTGGGTAGACAGAGCAAAGATTGCCCTTCATGATATAGGTGGGCCTCGTCGAATCAGTTGAGGGCCTGACTAGAATAAAAAAAAGCTGACCCTCCTGCAAGAGGGGGAAAATTCCTCCTGCTGGCCTGCCTTGAGCTGAGACATTGGATTTTTCCTACCTTTGGACTGGAACTACAGCACTGGCTCTCCTGGATTTCCAGCTTGCTGACTGCAGATGGTAGGACTTGTCAGCTTTCATAATCACATGAGCCAATTCCTTATAATAAATCTCTTATGTCGAATATTTATATATTCTATTTCTCTGGAGAACACTAATACAAGCACCATTGCTTTTATGGTTAAAGCTGATGAGTGACTATAGCTAGACATCTGAAATCAAAAAAGAGGAGGAGAAGACAAAGAGGTCCATGTAATTTCATATAAACATAAAGCTTATATTCAAAGAACCAATCCCCACAAAGTGGGAAAACTACCTATGGCACTAATTTCATGGGAAATCCTGCTTTAATGTAACAACGCAGAGGTCAAGCGAGATGCACATTGAGGACGCAGCAACATGTTGCAGCTCTGTAGAACTCTATCAAATACTGTTCCATCCAGGCTTCCATAAGAAAGGAACACTTGCATTTCAGAGCGGGATAAACACAGAAGGTTAGATTAGGAGAGTCTTTCCCATCCATATTTAACATAACATGATAAGAAGATAGGCTTTCCAAGAACACAGAGCTGGTGAGCATCCAATTCACCAGCCTCCCAGCAGCACTGGCTGCTGCCCAGTTCTGAGTGGTAAGCATGCAAACTGGGGAGAGCAGCAGGATTTACCCCGGACCCTAAGGAAGAGATGGCCCAGACTGACCACTACTATAAATGCTACAAGATAAACTGATAACCAACAAACGTGTGAAAGATCTAATAGGAATTGCAATCTGGAGCAAATCCTGTAGCATTTGGGATGTTTAGCAGAACAAATGGGTGACATTTAATCTGTGTCTATATTAAAAGTCTTAACTTAAAAAAATATATTTGACTTTTAACTTAATGCTGCATTTAAGCAGTGCATGCACACAGAAAGTTTGGGGGTTGAGGTTTTTGAAGCACTGTTCTTGTTTCTGCTGTAATAAGGTGACAATAAACAGCAATCTGACAATCACCACCTATTTCTGAATATGACTTTCCTGAAAGAGACATTTTTCCCAGACTGGAAAGCCATACATTTATGGCATGGAGAACTATATAAAACAATGTATTTGAGAGAACTGGATTTGTATCCCTGCTTTGCCACCTCCTATTTGTATAACCATAGTCAACAATATACTAAAAGAAAGTAGCATTTATTGGGAACTTACTGGGGGCAGGAGTTGGCTAAGCACTATACATTTATAATCACATGTAATTCTTAATGACAACTGCATGGGTTGGATATTACGATTTCCACCTTTTAGATGAGGAAACTGGCATTAAAAAAGTTTGTTAAATGCAGTTCCCAAGGTCACTTAGCCTTTCAGGCCTTAGATTTCTTATCCATTAAGTTTGGAGATTAGACTATGAGACTTCAAAAAAATTCAGCGTTAGGGGCGCTTGGGTGGCTCAGTCAGTTTTGCGTTCAACTTCGGCTCAGGTCATGATCTCACAGTTCAGGATTTCCAGCCCCGCATCAGGCTTTGTGCTGACAGCTCAGAAGCTGGAGCCTGCTTCAGATTCTGTGTCTCCCTCCCTCTCTGCCCTCCCCCACTCGCCCTGTATGTCTCTGTGTCTCTCAAAAATAAACATTAAAAAAATGTCTGTAAAAAAAGTCAGGTTTAACATCTAAGATTCTCTTTGAGAAGCTCTGAAAAAAGAAGGATTCTATTATGATAACATCCCCCATGATGTTTAACACAATGTATATATTGCAATCACTAGTAGATATTTGTTAAAAATTAGCTAGTTTCATTTGCTAAAAAGTCAACCTGTAAGTTTCAGTCTTTATTAAATCAACAAATAAAACGAGTGATCACAGTCACAGACTTTAAACCAGCATGCCATGTAAAGTAAAAGAAATCCTTGCAGTAAACCAAGTTAAGATCCAGGGGTAATAATGACTTTACAACATTTGCACTTAGGAGTTACAGTGGTGATCTGGGTGGGAGATCCAGTTAGGAAAAGAGTAGAGGAGGGGTGCCTGGGTGGCTCAGTCAGTTAAGCGTCCGGACTTCAGCTCAGGTCATTATCTCACGGTTCATGAGTTCCCGCCCCGCATCAGGCTCTGTGCTGACAGCTCGGAGGCTGGAGCCAGCTTCAGATTCTGTGTCTCCTTCTATCTCTGCCCCTCCCCGACTTGTGCTCTGTCTCTCCCTCTCAATAACAAATAAATGTAAAAAAAATTTTTTTTTCCAAAAAGGAAAAGAGTAAAGGAGTACTGTCTACATCTAATTTTTTTTTTTAAAGTTTTGCTTTGTGTATTCAGCAGCTTTGTTAATATATTTTTTTTTTTATCGGTAGGGTTTAGGGACCTTCGTTAGGGCAGCTTTGGCCATGATTCATTTGTTGTGATTGTCATTCTCCACTCCGTTTATGTCCGCTAGGACCCAACTAACTCAAGAAGCTGGATTTTATTTGGAAACAGGGGGCACTGAACAATGACCTAAATGTGATACATAATCCTTGAGGAATGGATACTCCTTGAGCAACAGCGAGCCACTGAGAACCAAAAGCAATGTCCACATTCTCTGAAAGGAGTGATAAAAGTGCAAATCTGAAGTTGTCTGGAAAACCAAAAGGCAGAATTACAAAACCAAGAGGGAAAACAAAATATGTTTCCCAGAACTCTATGCCCACGCAATGGAAAGGTCAAAAGCCCAAAACTTCAGAAAGTGATGAGAAATGATAGATACATAAAAAAATAAAATAAAATAAAATAAGCCAGAACAAAAAAGCGAGCAACTGAGAGAAGCTGTAATTTCAGGGGGTGCTAAAGTTCAGTGGAGCCATGATACATTTCTTATCATGTAGCAACAAAAAGAAGATTTGAAACTGGCATCTCAGTTAGATTCCGGACGCACTCTATATTTTGAGAAGAAATAAACCATTATTAAGAGAAGAAACCATTATTTAATTACCACCCTTGAATTATATTCTTTATGACATAGATTTGCTTTTTTAGCTTTTAAAAACCTCCCGTAAGAATGGAATTCTAACATTTTCTTCACCAGTACAACTTCTACAGTCACTCTGACCCACCTCTACTTTGCCTGAATAATGAAGAAAATACCATCACCCATTTTACAGATATACTGAACACCCACTGCTAGGTATCTTGCTAAAGCGTGTGAATGAAAAGGTAAAGTTTCAAGTATCTGCTCTCAGGTAATTCACAGTCTAATAGGGGAGAGCTGATTGAACAGTTAATTTCAACACCATTTAAAAGGCACTGTGAGAGATGTGAGATGGTGCTATAACCAAGTCTGGTCCTAAGAGCACAGAAACCTACATTGCTCAACGTCAAGAAAATCTGCCAGCAATTTTTTCATCAGCTTTGGTGAAGGGGGGCTGCTCTTTTGGAGGATACACATGTGGGCTTTTTTTTTTTTTTTTTTTTTTTTTGAGTGTGTGGAAATTCTATTGGGAAGGAGGCTGATGTCATGTCATTGGGCCATTTAGTAAAGGACAACCATGACTTCCTTCAGGAACAAAGGCACTGAGACAAGAAGGAGTGACGCTACTCTGCTGCTAACAATATGTCATCTTTACAGCTCTCCGGTGGGTTCCAGGCTTTGTCCTGTGCACATAATGGATGCATTAACTGCCCACTCTATGAAGTAGGGATGAGCGTTAGTTCTATCTTTTTTTAACGAGGAAACTGAGACAGAGAGTACTGAAATGCCTGAAGGCATGAATCAAGAAAACAGTAGGGTCAGGATCCTAACTTGTAAAATTGCCAGAGCCTAGGTGTCTGACCACTGCTCCACACTGTCTCCCTGCCTTCAGTGTGAACACAGTGGCTTTCTGCAGAAGGTTACTAGGGTCAATCGACAATGTCCACTAACTACTTGACACTGCCTCCACCAGGAGGTAGGGGTCTATGACCCTTCCCTCTGAATCTGGGCAGACTCAGTGACCCCTTGCCCAATAGAATATGGCAGAAGTGACAGGTGCCAGTTTCTAGGTCTTACGAGACCGGCAGCTTCCACTTCCTCCTCCTAGAACATTCACGACTTGGATTTTTAAAGTCAAAAGGCAAACATGTATCATAAAGAATATATTCAAAGACTAGAAAGCCCTAAGATATCATGAAAAGATCTGACTGCCCTATTGAAGAGACCACATGGAGAAGCCATGAGGTTTTTATGACACTACAAGGAAAAGGGGAGGACACGGCTGAATCCATCCTTCCGGCTATCCCCTCTGAAGCCATGAGGGAAGCATTCTTGGTCCCTCCATACCAG